>NC_061526.1:1955833-2274166 GCF_022379125.1 Scophthalmus maximus
AATTTTTCGTACATGTGCGATTCTGATTATTCGTGCTGGTATCTGAGAGATTGGTGGCCACCTCAGCATAATGATGACCCCACTCGGTTGCCGAACGATGATAATCCTTCCGTGTGCATAAAGGGATTTGTTCTTGTTGGGCTGGCCACAGAACAACCCACGGTGACGATACTGTTTATCTTTCCACTGTCTTAGAGTTCCCCTGGGCTTTTATGGCCCCGGAACGTACAGTTCCTGTTGTCACTTGTCACGAGTTGTCACTTGTCGGTGCAAAGGCACAGCCACTGTGCGCGCACACGCACACACACACACACACACAAACCCTTTGTCAAGAAAGCTACATTCCTCTCAGTCTTAATATTTTTCACTTCTCGCATGCATCGTTATTATCCACAGTAAACCTTCCTTGTCGATAGCTGGCAGCTCACTTCTCTCTCTCTTTCCCTCACTATCCATCTCTATATGTTCGTCTCTCAGTCTCTTTATATCTCACACACACACACTTATAATCTCAACCATTAAACAGCCAGCTGCAGCAAGAAAACAACTCCGCTGGTACGTCAACTAGGAGCTTTATCTTTCTTGAAATGTTGATGGTAACTTCCCGCCTGTGGTGCACATCCGATGTCATGCCAACATTTCAAATATATTACATTTTGTTTGCACTTGTGGGTGGTAATTCTCCTTATCTGAGGATTGCTTGTACACATCTTGTCGGCAAGTCGATCGTCATAAGAGAGGAGAGTCAATTTCGGCTCATTGTTTCTTTTCCCCCAACAAACCCATCCATACCGCAACACACCACAACCCATCCCTGCCCTCCCTAGATACTTGCTACTTGTCAGCCCTGGTAATGGGTTTCTTGCGGGAGATATTATTTTGGTCCAGTAAGCTGCGTGTTTAAAATATGAGTGACAGGCTTGACTCACTTGCACACTGAGAGAATTTTGTTATTAAAAAGACTGCCAGGATACAGCCAGCTCAGCTGCTGCAGCAGAAAAAAGAGGAAAAGAAATGGAAGCCTGCATGCAACCACCCACCACCTTTACTTCCCTGAAGAAGAAAAAAAAAAGAGATGCAACTTCCCCTGACTAAAATGTCCTATTTTTCGTGTCTCTCTGTTTTTCTGTCTCTGCCTTCCCCCCTTTTCACCCCCCTAAGAAGATAGATGAAGAAAATGAGGCCAACTTGCTGGCAGTGCTTACAGAGACCCTGGAAAGCATCCCGGTGGATGAGGACGGATTGCCTTCGTTTGAGGCCCTGGCAGATGGGGACGTGACCAATGCCAGTGACCGGAGCTGTCCCTCCTCCCCCGACGGCTCACCACGCACCCCAGAGCCTGAGGAGCCTTCTCTGGTATGACCAACAGCTCCTCCTTCTCATTATTCTCACAATCACTACACCAGTATCAAAACCAAGAGCCGACCTCCAACCATGCACATGTTGGGTTGTTTTTTTTGTCCAGTCCATGGCAAACACCAGATAAGATTCTTCAACAAGACCGGGGTAACGAAAGTGGCCATTTGACTTCTGTACTTGGCAGTGCCCAGTCCACACAATGTTCTCACTATATATGTGTAGAGAGATGCAGATGCAGGGGAGGAATGAAGTCAATGATCAGTGCGTTCCCTGCTCAGTGCTTATTACGTAACAATGCTATTGTGGTGCCATTTCAATGATATGAACGCTGTGTTGGGACAAGCAATGGCTGACAGGGTGCCACAGGCCCTGAGATCACACTGGTACATAATGAAAATAAGGGGGGGAGGGACCTATCTCACCTCATCTACTCTGTGTGCGTCGACTAATCCCCCTGTGCCCAAGTCATCCTTTTTGGCAAAAAAAAATGTCAGCTTACCCCTTTGCACTGCCTTGTATATTTTTCCACATAACCGTACCATCTGGGCATTTCTCTAGCTTGAAGGCGTTGACCTAAAATGTTTTGTTATGTTCCGTTATAGTCCATTTTATTCCATGCCGGTCCTTTCCAAATGACCTTTCGCCACATGCCCGACTGTGTTTATTCAATCACACACGAGAAGCCTGACTTTGTGTACACAAAAAAACCCACCTGCGCAGGAAGGAAATAAAAAAACTATAATTTCCCCATCACATATTTTGAATTGCTTAAAAATCAGCCTCTCAGATGTGCCTGTGATTTGTATCTTTTCTAACTGCAGTACCACTGCTCTTCTGCTTCCACATTTACAGAGCGCAGTCTGTCTAATTGAAAGAAAATGGAGATTTGCATAACCCACGCTCACTCCCACCCCTCCTCCTCCTTCACCACTTTCTCTTGTTCTGTTTGGGTCCATTCGCAGCTGAAGAAGCTCCTTCTGGCACCCGCAAACTCCCAGCTCAGCTATAATCAATACACAGGTGGCAAGGCACAGAACCATGCAGCCAGCAGCAACCACCGGATCAGACCACCACCTGCCGTCGTCAAGGTAGGGACACATACACACATACAAATACATGCACTGCCTTGCTGCTTATTTCACTCATGTACACACATTTTTTTTTCCAAAAGCATTTGTTTATCTCTCTCACTGTTATTCCTCTCTCTCTGGTTTCTGGCTCTCCCTCCCTCACACGCTTTTCTTGTTTTGGTGGCTGCCTTTAGAAGATGTTAGACTGCTGCTCTAGTCTACTCTCTCAGGGGGCCGTCCCGTAATGAAAACAGGCTGATTGCTGTTGGGCTTTCTCGCCGATGCATCGGCACCATTGTCTCATTAGCTCCACCATTTATCCCGCCTTGGTATGCTGCCTGTGAGAAAAAAGCAAGGGGAAAAAAAGCGACAGGCACTCGTTGCGAGATTGATGCCTTGAGATGACAAGATCAAGATATCAGATTTGATTTTCCCATTAGATGGCTCTCAAAGGAGATTTTTTTTTCTCTGAAGAGGTACGCTTGGTTGAGATCAAATTTTGTCAGCGTAAGTGTCATATGTTTATCAATGTGAATAAATAAAAGTAAAATGTGTGTGATTCCAGTATTCTGTTTAGATGTCATGTCTTAACTGGAAATACTGTATGTCCAGTGTCATTTGCAGCTTATAGAAATTGATGGTTTGCTCTTGTCGAGGAAAATGTCAGAAATCTTTTTTAGGCTTTCCCCTTCCCCTAAAATCCTCGGATTGCAAAAAACTTCTGTATGATCATATTGTGTGTTAAACACAACACAGACGCAGATGTGTGTGGTGTGGGTACTATTGTTTGCATATTTAGCGCAACAACCGTCCTCACAGTCTATTTTCATACCGTGCCTTTGAGTCATCCATTTCTGGAGCACAGCGAATGAGGACTCCTGGAGGACATGGTGTGCGTACAGAGTGGCGCGGTGTTGCTCGGAGGGCCACGCAATTAAGATGATGGGCGGACCGCACTCCCACCGTCGCCTCCCAGACTGTTGGGCAACCGCTGTGCTCAGGCTGTCTGAGTCAGTCTTTCAGCCTCTCTCTTGCTCTGTCCCTCTGTGCTTTGATTTTTGTGTCGAATATAGCACATTTCTCACTATTGGACCAACTGCACTGTACTACAGTGAGCACTACCTTTTATTGAAGCAAACTTAATAATTTTCTCTTTCTCTTGCCCTTGCTGTATTGCACAGATGGAGAGCCCCTGGAATGGCAAAGCAAGAGGGGGCTCCAGCACACAAAACCGCCCGGTGAGGCGGCCTTGCACTGAGCTGCTGAAATACCTAACGGCCACCGATGACATCCTGCTCCACACCAAAGCCAGTGAAGCCAAGAGCACGTGGGGTGGTGCCAGTGGCAGAGAAAAGATTGGCCTGGTTCTTGGCGCCTCTTCCTCCTCCTCTTCGCCATCCTCTTCATCCACCTCTTCGTTCTCCTCCCTCTCCTCCACCTCTTCGTCTTCCTCCACCGCCTCCAAGAAGAAGACAGCTGTGCCGTCTCAACAGCAGCAGCTGCAGCAGCATCAACAGCAGCCGCCGCAGCATCACCAGCGAGGTGAGAGCCGGGCTGCAGGCGAGTGTAGTGTGGCTGGTGTTGGGGCTGGGAAGTGGCAGCGTTGCACTCACGATGGCGGTGTTGAGGAGTCGGAGGGTGCTTCTATCCCTGTCGGCCACAGAACCTCCACCTGCGGCCATGCCCGCCCCAAACTGGAGCACGGGCCGCCCAGTGAAGAAGGAAGGCCGCCAGGCGATGTGGGCCGCCTGGCCGCCGCTAGGTTTATTAGGTATATGCATTCTTATTCCCTCCCTCCCAGAGAGGTGAGTCACAGCTGTGAGCATTGCCGAGAGGCTGCGGGCGCCACTCAGGCTAGTAAGGGCTTTGGCAGGCAAGGCCGTAGCAAGGGTAGTGGTGCCAGTCGTGTACCACGTAGGCACATCACAGTGACTATTAAGAAAAGAGATGAGAAGCCGGGGCACCCCTTACTTAGCCAACTGCTCACCTCCAAACAGAGGCCCGCTCAGTATCTGGCCCACCTTGTCCCACCTAAGATCACCCCCCTACCAAGCACTCAGGGCAAATTGGCAGGTAAGAGGTCTGAGAGTACATCCCAGGCTGTTTCAAAGGTGGAGGAGGAAGAGTTCAGAGGGACCACTGATCTTAAAAACCGGGGAGTAAGTCAGCCCGAAGAGCCTGACTCAGGGCCCCTGTTGTCACCTCTTGGCTTTGACCTGGAGAGCTGGGCTAGCCAGACAGAGCCAGGACTAGACTTTGGCTTTGGACTTAAACTGGAGTGGCCAATCGGAGGGGGCTTTAGGGTGGATGTTGACCATAATGATGATGATGTTGTTGATGATGATGATGATGACCATGTCACGGGCAGCCCCGCAGCAGTGCTCTCACAGGGCCCTCCAAGCCCACTCTTCCCAGATACTAGAAATGCAGAGCCCACCCTTCCCCGCATCATACAAGGGCAAGGGCACCCACACAGGCAGGCGCTCAGCAAGCACCCCGACGACCAGGGCCACCTGTTGTTAGGTAATCATGACTGCATCCGCACCAACTGGCCTTATCTCTGCTCTCTCTTCTCCCTCTCCTGCTCTAACCACTTCCCAGTTTGACTTCACAACTAACCCCTATTCTAATTTGAATCTAACAGTCATTCTGAGGGCATAAACAATAATGACAACACACCGCCTGCCAGCCAATGCTTTTTGTTAGTCCTGGACGCATTCTTTTAAATTTAAAAAGAGTGAAATATTTATATATATATATATATATATTTTAAAAAAGGAGGGGGTGGGAAAAGGGGCGAGCCTTGTCTTGCTACTGTTCGTCTTGTATTCATAAAGTCGACCCTTGAACCATATTTTGCTGATTGAGCAGAGTGTGCTGAATATGTACATTTAGACTCAGAGCCCGGGTGCTGCTCTTTAGCATGGTGCCATATTCCCTTAGCTGGAGCACAAGTCGGCCAGAGCCTCGGGCAACTGCACAAGCTTCCTTGACTCTCCTTTCTTTCTTCTTTTTTTCCCCCTCCTCTGCTGTTGGTGCATGCGATTATGACTTTATTGTCCAGAGAGGGGCTCACCCACTGTCATGTGTCTTGTTCGTGACATTGTCTCTATATGTCTTTATTCCATTTCAATCTGTTTGTCGTCTCGAGCAAGGCACGTCTGTGTCTAGACACCTGTGAAACATGTACCATCACCTCATCCTGCCTCACAGAGTGAACAGTCTATCCAAATCAATTGTTAGAGCGGGGTCAATCTCAAAAGATTTGCTTTGCGCAATAGTGTCCATAAAAAAACTCTAACCAGGGATGGGTCTTTTTTAGAAATATTTGCATTTAATGGGCTAGTTTGAGATTAATAGTTGCAGAATGTGGACCTGCTCTCTTCTGCTATGAGTGTTATAACTAGATCAATAATTACCCATGCTCCTTTGTGTTCTGCAGCCAAACCAACCACCTTGCCACTTCCTTTGACCCCAGAGTCTCCAAAGTAAGTGTGTGAAGTTTTTCCACGTTATTCTAGGCAAAAAGCAACAACAAACTACAGCAAAAAAATGACAAAGTCAAAGAAGACTAAATAGACTACCATCCAAGTCGAGGCATTTTTGTGACTCATTTCCATTTCTTAGATCACAAAATCTTTTAAAGTCTTGCTTCTGTATACGAAGTAAAATGTTGTCCTTTCTTTTGTCTTCCAGTGACCACAAGGGATCACCATTTGAGAACAAAACCATTGAACGCACATTAAGTGTGGAGATTGCTGGAACCCCAGGTGAGCACACACTGATTATTTAAAACACATGTGGATACAGTATATATATATATATATATATATATATATATATATATATATATATATATATATATATATATATATATATATATATATATATATATGTATATATATATTTTCTTTGGATATTTTCACCTCTTGTAGCTAGTAATGGGTTAACTCTGCCTGTTCAACATCTTGATAGTTCCATCACAGTTTAAAGTTCAAGGTGAAGGCATAGGGGGACATTTATGTGCTTGAGTATTGATTAGGCTTTCCAATCTCTTCAGGGTTTATTAGCAAACCCCTCCCATCCTCCCACCATCTCCCCTCCCCTGTTAGTGAAGCGTTAATATGCTTTCCTTCTTCCTCTATCAGATCCTAATGCTCTCTGACTGACAGCTTACTTAGCCTACACATCATGGGGAAAAATGAAATGGTATTGTTATAATTGGTTTTTGCAATGTAATTTAGTTTTGCCTGTGTGATCTGTGCATTCGAGCCACACGAGCATTTAAAACATCTGGGAGTGATTTTACAGTGTTAAGACTCACATGCAAAGGATGCTATTTCGTAAACTGAGTAAATGTGGGTGGTTTTTTTAGTCATCATTATTGCCATCTTTCTTTTGTGTTATTAATATGTCTGAAGAAAACTATAGGCAGAAGTCCAACATGGAGAAAATGTCATGTCCAGCTGCATTTTTTGGACCAAGTCACCTCTTTCTGTGGAATGATGTCACTAATTATCGCCTTCGGCCCCAGATTAACCATCTAAGGTCAACAAAACAAAATGGCTGCCCTTTAGCCTCTGATACTATGTGGCATTGCACTGGTGTCTTTGGGTATTAATTTACCAAGAAGGGAAATGGTCCTCATCCATACCTCATGTCTGCCCCCCCTGCACCTTCTACTCAGTGGGGGATGGAAATGGTTGGCACATCAGACCCCAGGGGGTTTCGCTCCTTCCTTCTGACCTTGGTCGAAGTGCCGTTTAGCACTTTGGCATAGCTAAGCTTTCATTGGTCAAAGGTGATGCTTGTTGAGACCTGAGAAGGGAAAGAGCAAGGCTGATTAAGCTGTGGGGCAATCAGGCACAGTTAATATTTCTTCCTGTTTTACTGCATGTGGGCGAGCCTGTTGACCTGTGGCCAAATCTGGGCGTCCGTTCTGTTCCACCGCATTCCATTTTACAAGCGCGGTCAAATAGAGTCCTTCACCTGACCTCACCATCCTGCGCAAATTTAAGGATTGAATATTAGCAGGAAAGTCATTAGTCCGGAAAGCTCCAGGTTACTGAGCCCCTTTCTTGCTCAGGGATTAGCTTTTGAGTCTTGTGCTGCATGAGACAGATGGATATAGTTCCCAGTAAGCGGAGAGAGCTTTTAAGGTTGGGAGTTACAAGTGCTTTGCAGATTAAGAGTAACATTCCACTTCAATAGATATTATACCGGTATTACTGATAACCAGATGGAAGTTAGCCAAGGGGTCGGTCACACCCTCCACCTTCGAGGCAGGTAGACAACTCTCTGATGGAACTTTCCATTAACTGCTGCCAGCAATATATTATTTTATGCCTTTATGATGAGTTGTAGTAATGGTGATTACTGTGTCATCGAAAGATTAATGTAATTATCAGTTGAACATAGACCTGTACATCTTGTATTGAGCCATTATGTTTAATGCTATATTATAGCACCCATTGAACTGTTGTTTGCGTGTTTTCTTGACACTTCTCAGAGAGGTACAGTGAAGCTACAACAGGCAGTGAGACCCCCGGGGATCTGACTGTTCAGGCCCTAATCTCTACCAAGCTAATAGATTTACCCTGTGCTGCCGTGTTGTCTTTAATTACTGTATCTCATGACACTGGGGTGGTCTGTGTGTTGCTATTTGCACGGCTTACCGGCGGATCAACTCTTTAAGCCTGGAGTTGTTATTCGCTCCGAGGTCTCCTCACAATTTACAGCTGGACGAGAGAAAAAAAAAAGATTATGAAATGCTCCTCTTTCTTTTTGTCTTGCTCACTTGCCTCATCATTTTCTCTCCGGTGGGTACATGATTGGTGTTTGTGTCTGTGGATCATCCATCACGAGCAAGATTGACTGAGAGGCACATATTTATCCAAATTCTGATTTATTTCTCCTCCATTGCTAATGGCTCCTAGTTTATGACCCCGCACACATTGTTTTGGACAGATGGTGCTTCATTGGTGAAACAGAAGTTCCTCAGGCATTGTGTAGGATCTCACCCCACCCCCCTTTGTCTGTTCCGTAGCTCATTTCATTGGCATAATGCATTCATGTCTACGTTTATATCACTAGAATCGAGAAGAGGAAGGGAAAGACATGAGAGAAGGGGGGACAGAGGTGAGCGGTGGCTTGCAGTCCTACTTACAAACACAGCCAGATAATAAGTAGGATGATTATTCGATGGATCAGGCATTCCAAAGACAGCAAATGGTGTCAGAAACTTACATTTTTATGTATCAGGCTGCCGCCCGCTCTTTGCCAAGCTCTCCTCCCAGTGCATACTCCAACACTGGATTTTTGATACTAATAGCTGTCATTTGGTGCAATTCACTAGCGAGGGAAGAGTGATGTGCATTATAAGAAAGGCAAAGAGGAGGAGAGAGTGTAGGTGTTTCAAAGTGCCTGAGTTTGACTCCAGTGAGAGACTGTTAGTGACGAGTGTGTGTGGGGGCACATTTGTTCTGTACCAGACAGACACAGGGAAGGGATGCCAAGGGAACCACGATGGAACGGAAGAAACGGAGACTGATCCATGGAAGATGGCAGACAGGGAAGGGGAGAATACAAGACGAAAGTAGAGGAGGAAAGAGAGAATGAGAGTAATGGTGGCGGTGGCTGTTTGTGTGAGTGCATTAACAATGCTATAAAGTGGGCTCATCTCAGAACTTCCCATATAACTGCCATCTGTGTGGTTGTAAATCTGTAGGAGGCAGGGAAGAGACGGGGGGCACAAGCAGTGGGGACATGCCATCTGAGAAGAATGACAACCCATTCGCCTGTACTTCATGTGCTTCCATGACATAGCAGACATCTCGCTGTGGTAACAACACCGTGTACATTAAGCGTTTTGACACACGGTATCTTCCCACATTGTTTCAGAGAGATTTGGTACCGGATCATCTTTAGACGAGCATTGCGTCTTGTCAGTGCTGGTTATTTCAGACAGACAAAAAAGGTCTTTTGTTTTATTCAGATGAATTGGCTGCTGTCCAGCGCAGACATTTGTGTGAGGCAGGCAGATGTATGATACATGTGCTTAAATGTGTTTCATTGGCTGCATTGCTTTTGTCCTCTGCAGGGTTTTGTGTTGTGGTTTTTCTTTTTAAGAAAAGGGATCTGTCCAAGGTCAGAGAGGAAGGGGGTAGCAAGTCATCCATATTACAGCACCACCATATTAAGTTACACCAAGCATTACATTAATCTGTCAAGATTGCAATAAAATAGAGATCAGGATTAGGCCAAGTGAAAGTGAATATTTTAATCAGGCATGTATCTGTGTCCACTGTCCATAAACTGACTGGCGAGTTTATAGATGAGCGAGGGGAGGGGGGTGAGGGGGGTATTTGGAGTGGTTTGCATTATGATTCCATTTTCTTTTTATTGCCCCCAACCCTCCACCAACCTCTGTCTCTTCATCCTCCTGCAGGTCTGACACCACCTACCACGCCCCCACACAAAGCCAGTCAAGAGAATCCTTTCAAAGCATCGCTCAAAACCAAGTTGTCTTCATGTTCCTCCTCGGCCTTGGCATGCAAAAGAGCCAGGTTGACCGAGTTGGGCCCCAGCGCTCTGGCCCCGGCCCCATGTGCCTCAGGCGGGGGCCCCAACAGGAAGGGTCCTGAACAGACTGAGCTCTATGCTCAGCTGAGCAAAGCGTCCACCGCCCTCCCTTATTCCGCACCCCAGCACACAGTGGTGGGCGGTCTTGAGGAGCATCGCAGCACTAGCAACAATAAGCGGGCGGCATCCCGTGGCTACAGTGACCATGACTATTGCCAAGCCTCAGCTAGCACTAAGAAGGGCGGCGGCACAGCCACTGTTACCATGACTACAGCAGTGGAAAAGACAGTCACCTCAGATGCCACTGCTGCACCCATGCCTACTGTATGCAAAGTGGAGGACAGGCATGTCGAATGTAAGGACACAGCCATGCCATCATCCTCTTCATCATCTCCATCTTCCTGCTCTCCATCATTAGCTTCATCTGGTCCTTTGGCTAAGCAGCAGAATTTTGCCTCTGTGAAAGAAGAAGCAGTTCGGGTCCAGGTGAAGCATAGCCCGACACAAACCACTGAGATCCCCTCCCAAGAGGCCACTACTTGCAGGGACCAACAACACTCTTCTGCCACCAGCCGGAAGCTCCTACGCGACCAAGAAATTAGAGCAGAACTCAACAAGCACTTTGGCCACCCCTTACAAGCACTCCATAGTCCGGATGGTCAGGAGAGACAACCAGGCGCCAAAACAAACAAGGCTGCAGCCGTTCAGTCCCTTGAAGAGAGAGCGGATGACTACGACTCCAAGAGGGAGCCTGGCTCCAGCTACCTGCATCCAGGTTACCTGCCCTTCCACGACGAGCAAGAGCTGGGTGAGGGCCGTGACAGTCGCTTCCTCTATCCATGGGAGGGCACCCCTCTGGACCTACTCTTTGACTGCCCCCCTTGCTCTCCCACCAGTTCCCCACCATCCAGCTGCTCCCCTTCGCGAGGCTCCATCTCCCCACCTTCCTCTCTCTTCCTCTCGCCCGGCAGGCCTTACTGCTGGACCAGCAGCGGGTCCCGCTCCCGTTCCCGTTCCCACTCTGGCTCCCGCAGCTCCTCCTCACACTACCGAAGGCGCTCACTCTCCACCTCACCTGACAGACGTCCCTCCTCCTGGTAAGTCATCCCTCTCTCTCCCTCTCCTTGGCTCCTTGAACCTTGGCTACTCCCCACCCATGCGGTTTAAATAGGGCTTGGAGCCAGCGGGGGTCTAGCTTAGGAGTGTAAAACAGGCCTGATCATGCGTCAGAGTTGATGTCAGACAGGAGAGACCCTGGAGACTCTTAGCATGGGATCTTGACCTCCTGCTGGTCATCGTTTTACCTTGAATAAATGTAAAATACATATGGCAAAGCTACATCCGCACTAATTCTATTTAGTTTTAAAACACTTCACTTCTGTTACTTTTAATTCTGGCGATGTAGTTTCTGTCCGTGTTCATTCCTTCCTGGAAGGAAGGACACATTGGGTGATCCAATCACAAATGGACAGCTGTAAGTACGTCAGTTGACACCTAACCAACTAATGATCATCTCTCTGCCCTGGTCTCTATACAAATAAATACATACATCATTGTGTTGTTGTTTTTAGCTATAGGCCGACTATGACAATGTTTTGTGTGTGTGAAAGCGAGAGAAAGAACAAGGCTAGGAGGTGCAGGGTGAATCAATGCACTTCGCACTCCTCTACAATGAAATAACATTTGACTAATTAGAAATAGAAATAAAACAGAAAATCAATATGTGGCTGTCATTGTTGATATTGTAGCTAGCCACCACATATAACTCGGTTTATGGAAAACCGTGTGAACTGTAAAAAAAGAAATTGGGTGGTCATTTTGAAACTGTAGTGGGCCAGTGGACGTCAGCGAAGTGTGGGTCAAATGAGTCCTCGATCCATCTTGGGTGCGTTCATACCTGCACAGGTCTGAACAGGGTCCTTGAGTCCCTTAAAATGGAGACCTTTGGAAACACTGCTGGCTCTGATTTAGTTTGAAAACTCCAGGGGGCGGCCCAATTATCTGCATTTGTTATGCTAACCTAAATTCTGCCTGTTAAACCAGGTGGCACTTTGATATCTCTGAACTGACAATGTGGAAAGAAGGTTGGATGGATGGTGCAATGAACAGTGAACAAGAAAGAAAAAAAAACAGAACATGAAAGGTGCCAGAGGCAGTGGACTTTTGAGCAGAATGAGTTTTCATCTCTAGGCAGGGAGTTACAGTATATTTGAGTGTCTTCCTAACACTCACTCCCCTCCACACTCGCACGCTCCCCTTTTTTGTTTGATGCCGGGGCTATTGTTTTAAGCGGCAGCTGTTGTTTTTACTGAGTGGCAAACCCTCCTTTTACATCCCCAGAGATGAAAGCCAGATCCAGGCTGTGGGAATGTAGTCTCGAAACCCCTCTCAAATGAGACTCCTATCATCATAGCACTGTGTGAGAACTACATTTCCCATGTTTCCCTTTGATCAGAGCCAAGGGGGTTTCTGCTGGGGTTTTTTGATGGTAGAAGAACAGAGCAAAAACTATAGGTACTGAGGAGAGTGTAAGTAAATTCGGTTTGTCAGTCGTAATTCATCGAGTGCCTCAGTTCAGGACTCCACTGCAGTGACTCGGTTTGTTTGCCTGATTATTTAAAGGTCAGTTTACTTCGCAAGAGCCAATAGATTCACTTTATTCTGTTCGGGCTCTGTTCTACGCCAACATACTCAGATTACACAGCATATTCCCAAGATATTCGATCAGATTCTAAAAAAACTGGATTGAGCTTGTAGTTTTGAAAGTGACAGAACACGACGCTTGTTATAGTTTCATGCAAGAAAAGAAAGACAGAATTTCAGCAAAGTAATTCTCTGAATTCTTCCTCGAGGGTTGAGTTTCACAGTGCAAGACCCTAGATCTTTCCAAACTGGCATTGCTTTGCTCCACTGAGCTCCCAAAACTTCTCTCCTTCCATTATTCAGGTCTTCCTTCTTCAGCAACACTTCAATAATTAAGCATGAAGCTTAAGGAGTCCAGGGGTACACGCTCTGCAGTCTACAGTATTGACCATTCCCTCATACAACATAGATAGCCGGTGCATGTATATGCTAACTCAGGTGTGCAAAGAGTTCTGCATGAAATTATGCACACTTCCTGTGGTCGTGGGTTAGATTAGGACATGGCTAGGAGAATACGGAATGCTTTTACCTGCAGTTAACCTTATTTTAGCATTTCAATGGTTATGGTGAATATCAAAGAAGTTGATTTGCTTCCCAAAGCCAAGAAGAGTGTCACAAGTTTGCAGCAGCAGTCAAAAATGTGCTTTATTCTCTTTTTAAATTTTTTTTTCTGAACATCATTCTTAGGTGTTGTTAAAATTAAGCATCTGTCTCTCCCTCAGGTCTCGTCACAACACAGATTCAAGCACTTTTCGTTCCAGGACTCACAAGAGCCCCCACCTTCCGTCTCGATCTCCCCTCAGCCGCAGGCCAAGGTGATTATTCTAAATAAATTATTTTATCTCCAACAAATGTGTGATATTAACCTTTGTTTAGTCAGGTCAAATGTGTGTTCTTAGAAGGAACAATTCAGAAGACCTCACAATGGAAGGAATGCTGAAAAACAAACTGACTAGCGGTCACCATGAACAGCCAACTTCTCCCTGTCACCACTCGGCAATAGTTTGATGACTCTGTGATTCCTTTTTTGCAGTCTTGACAAACATTCAGGCCAAATATGTTTAATTGATCATGTTTTACTGGACGAGTGACAAGAGAAATCCCAAATCGTACTGATGCACATTCAAACTTTACTTAGGAGTTGACGCTCCCAGCTGTATCCCGATGCTTTTTCAACTTAGTGCCTCTGTAGTTTTCCATGAGCCATTGCAGAGGGGACATTTTCATATGCAGAGAAGTACTGGCACTCAGCAGGGAGAGAGAGAGAGAGACGGACACCATCTCAGCACTCTCAGCTGATTTGGCACCCACGTGCCTAATGACACTCGACAAGCCCGAGAGTCGCTCATCAGTCGAAAAACTTAACAGACACATCTTGTGCTTTTCCGGGGGTTGGGGGAGAAAGTTGCACTTTCCTTCATGATGAAGCCCTAACTAAGCAGAAGGTAATGACATGTGAAGTTGTGCTGACAGTTGCAGCTGCCTGGTTCTCAGACCGCGCAGCTCGCCGGCACTCCCGCGGGCCTGTCCTGCGGACGCCGTAATCATATCAGTGGCGAGGAGACATCTCATTAACATGTCCATTTCCTTTCCTTTTGCAAGCCCCCTTCTCAACAATCAGTGTTGAGAAAAGAAAAGGGGGAGGGGACCACTCCTTTGTGAATACCGGCAGTTGTTCTTCATCAGCATCAACAGGAAAGGTGAATTTGGAGGACGAGCAAGGACAGTGATGTCATGTGCATCTTATCCTCCGCAGGTATGACAGCTATGAGGAGTACCAGCACGAGAGGCTGAAGAGGGAGGAGTACCGCCGGGACTACGAGAAGCGGGAGTTTGAAAGAGCCGAGCAGAGAGAGAGGCAAAGGCAGAAAGCAATAGTGAGTCACGAACACAACTGCCATCTCATTTCCTCTATCGCCCTGTTTTTATTTTTTTTCCTGTTTTTTGTTTTCTGTGCTGTACTTTACATCTTTCCTGCCTCTGCTGATAAAAGACCACAGGCAATCACTGCTGTGGCACATGGTACAAATTCCTGCAAACAAACAGAAACCTCCCACAGACACACACAACACGCACACATTACTTGAGACAGCCTCCAGCCTGCTGCCTATGTGCCACAGTGTGTGTCTCTCCTGCAAGAATACACACAAAGTGAGTTACTGAATGATTCAGGCGACAGGCCCTTCCTCTTTATCTCCGGGTTGTGTATTTTTAACGTCTCTGTCATCTGGAAACACTGTCGACTCTTATTAATCACACCACAGGGGCAAAATGTTAAAATAGTGGAAAACAGAAACTAGGAGAGCAAGACGAGGGAACGGACAGAAAAGGAAACGGCTACTGATTCTCTTGAGCTCTTTTCCTTTTTCGTTATCTGTTTCAAAATTCTGCCTGATGCGGTGAACATCATATTTCACCCATATCTCCATCCCTGCTTGTCTCAGTGTGAAATTACTCAGGTTTCCACTGCCACCCGTTGATAAAGCGCGCATTAAATGATGCAGTAATGCAGACGTGGCTGGGCATGCATTCATTTTCAGAGATGGAGAGACAAACAATTACGAGCGGTAAAGCTCAAGCTGTCAAACGAGGTTTGGGAGGCCAGGGACGTGAAAGCGTCTCCTTGTGTCTGTCTGTCTCTCTCTCGTTCTGTTTTTATTTATTTATTTATTTTGCCTCATTCTCTCACTCACTTGCACGCACACAGAGGCAGCCCTCAGGGTGCCATCAAGAAAAGGCCGCCTATTTATCAGTTGTCAGCAACTAAACGCCTAATTCAGCAAATACTTTTTTTTTGGTCTCAAACTGTATGTAAGCATTAAGGGGGGGGGGGGCTTAAAAAAAACAGCAACCTGTATTTAATTTAGATTTTTCTCAGCAACTCTGTATAAATCAAATGGGGCAAAGGTGAACTTTGAGTCTAGCACAAGGCAGCTGATTAACATACACAGTGTGATACTACTACCCCGAAGACAGCAGTGAAAATTCCAACAGGCCTCAGTGGACTTGGCCCAGTAATGGCAAATAAATGAATGAATAAATAAATAACACCAGTGATACACTATAGCCCCAGGCTTGCGCTGTATTGTATGATTAGCAGATGCAATTAAACTACTCAAAAGCTATAATTGCGGCCTGGCGCAGTTTGTTCTTAAATTATTCTGCTATGACCCCCACGTCCTCTGAGGTTCAAGGAAATACATGTTTTTTGGGCCTGTGGCTCACTACTGCTGCTCTCAATGCTCCCCCTCTACTGGATGTAATATTCTTACAGTATTAACCGACTTCTCAGATAACTGCCCTGTCTAGTTTGCTGTGCATTTTGGTAACTTTGACTTTTGATATACGGCTGAGTCACACCACAGCTTTATTTTTAACCTTCATGAAAGACGAAGCAGGGAGCAAACCAAAGACATGGCATCATTTGATAAAAATCATTCTGCCTCTGGTTCATGAGTCGCAGAGAGAAAGAGGAATTGTGGTGCCAGGGCAGATTGAAGGCGCTCCCAAACTCGCAACTCTATCAGATAAAGAGGAAGCGAGCTGAACCAATCACAGAGGAACACAACAGACAGACGGAGACGAGGGACAAAACCGGGGGCACAAAGTCAGCCGCAGTATCCACAGGAGTGATCAAGACCAATTCATTAAGGCGCAGTGAAGAAAGGCGAGGGGGAAAAGGAAAAACAGACTCCCCTTTTAATCTCCTTCCTTTTTTGCTCTGTCTTCCCTCTTAACGAGCAGGAGGAGAGACGGGTGGTGTACGTGGGGCGACTGAGGTCCAACTGCACCCGGACAGAGTTGAAGCGCCGCTTTGAAGTCTTTGGCGAAATTGAAGAATGTGCAGTGAACTTGAGGGACGATGGGTAAGGCCCCAGGACTTCCTTCCTTTAGTTTGTGTGTGTGTGTGTGTGTGTGTGTGTGTGTGTGTGTGCCTTTTTACGCTAGCCACAGCAATAGTAGACATTTATTTCTGCTGTAAGTGTTAAAGGCGAGTGTTTAAAGTCTAAGAGGAAGAGAGTGCCTTTGCAGTATCGGAGCGTCTCCTGATTCATCTACTCCTCGGCCCCAAAGATACACATTTATTGATTCTCTTTTGCATATAAATAGCATGATCGTCATCTACGACAAGGCCCCCCCCCGCCGTTTAGTTATTGTTGCCCCACAGCACCACTCTGACGTATGGTTTTTCTATTCTCGACCAGGGACAATTTTGGCTTCATCACGTACCGCTACACTTGTGACGCCTTTGCCGCCCTTGAGAACGGACACACCATACGCAGGTCAAACGAGCCTCAGTTCGAGCTGTGCTTTGGCGGACAGAAGCAGTTCTGCAAATCACATTACACAGACTTGGGTAAGTGCAGCATTGTTGTTCTCTGCATCAGCCCCCTGCAGTCAGGCAGTATATTTGCGTCGCTCTGAGGGACTGTCAGTAAAAAAAAGAGCGGAAAAAGGGAAAGTGGGAGGGGGAATTGGACAGGGAAAAAAAGGCTTGAGTAATGCCCGCAGATCAAAGAAAACCCATCTCGTGCTGGTAAAGTTTTTACACCCTTGAATGTGTCCACCAGGCATTCGTGGCTCAAAAAGGCAAAGAGAGTTCAGAGGTCAGACATTGAACACGTAGAGAATAGAGCTCCGTTTCCTTCACTGCTGGTAGTATCTTCAGGAGAACGCAGACGCCATTGCTCACATGGACATCGGATGCTCGTTTCTACCATGTTGATATGAAAAGCAAGACATTAGGGAGGGAGACAGCATATGTGCAGCTGAGGTGTGTTTCTCGGAATCGCTTCAAGAGCACGGAGAAAAAAAGCGGGAGGAGTGAGGCTGAAATTACGAGGAGGAGAGATGCGGTAGAACAAAGACAAGAGAAGAGATGAGGTGAGGAGGAAGAAGGTGGGAGCAAGGTTAAGTCCCGGCAACCCCTCCTCCCTCCAGAGAGAGGGTCCATCTGTTGCCAGCTGTTGCTGTGCCGAAATGTGGTAGAGCCTTGATGTGGCACGTAGGGGCCAATCATTTACATAGAGGGAGGGACCACTGTGCGCATTCCCACTGGTTTTGTCAGGGAGTCAGGGGATCGCGGAAGAAGACTGCGGTGTAACAGTGAATTCATTTTTACACAAGTGATTTCTTAGAGTGCACATATGTAAGCACGTATGATGCACAGCTTCTATATTGTTCAGACGCTGTAATCCCAGATAGAAAACTGTGCTCGAATGAAAGCTGAAAGCCGAATGACGCACGCGATAAATAATGCAAGCTATCAGCGAAATCAAGGCTTTTTTCCTCCGGCAAGATTCCCCCTTTGACATGTGAATAAAAAAATAAAAAAGGGCACTTTTCTTTTCTTCTGCAGTTGCTCAGCGATAGAGGTGGCGATAATTGAGCAGCCATGTTGAAAACTTAAGTGAGAACCTAAAGTGTCGCGCAGCCTCAAAAGATCATCTCTGCCATTTCATGACGTATACGATACATGACAGATATTGAGACTCCAGTTTCCCCCCTGACATGTATTTACCAGCACAATGTGAGGTCAGGAAGCTACAGCGACAACAGGGTCAAAGGGTCACTTTGAGAGAGGGGGGGGGGGGCACTTGTCCTCAATAAATGACGCGGTTATTATACTTTTTCATAACTCTTGCTGCAAGCCATCTGCTTTTCAAGAGAACACACGAGGAATTGAAAACGCAGAGAAACAGTGGCTAATCCTAAAGCCTTGAGGACAGACATTATGCCGAGATTGACTAATCAGTCTACTGAAATGGAAAGGCCTTCATTCGACCGCCTCTTTGTCAAGAATGGGCTATTTCGGTCGGCCCCCACACTGATAGCGCAGGACAAAGGGACTGAAAGGACAGTGTGGTATCCAAACCTCTTCCGCTTTTCTCAGTCGTGTAGGCTCTTGCATCTTCTTCTTCTTCTTCGTTTTTGTGTTTCCGGAGACATGTCCATTAGTTTTAAGCAGAGCACCGGGATCTTTTTCATCCCTCAAGGTGCGCAGTGTGACGCGAGCTAGCCCTCGGCCACCGCATTAGATCACGACTGCCATCTCCTCGCTGCCATGGCCATTGCCATTTCTCAGCGCTCTCGGGAGTGCGCCGCTGGGCCCGTTGGGGGGCCCATTTGTGAAGCTGTCTGTTGGCAGAGATAAGATACTCTTAATGTATTATCAGGTTGATCAGGAAAAAATATAGGACATGGATACGCTTTCACATCTGTGGCCTCCGAGTAAAAGAAAAAAATTGAATACCCCCAGTATGAGCATTCCTTGGTAGCAGTTAATAGGTTGTGACTGTATGCAAATTAAATGTGGCTGATCAAGAAACGCTTCGGCACACAAGAGCGCATGAGACGCTATCTTCAAGACTGACCCTTGGGCACACAGTACGTTGCTTGTGCGTTATCCTGCTTTTTTTTTTTCATGTTACTCGTGAATTTGTGGGAATTTGGCAACACTTCATGTCCAGTAGCCAAAGACATGCGGACAGAACACTTTCTGTCAGGAAGACGCACGTCCAGGTCTAATAGAGTAACTGTCCTTCTGTAAAGGCAGAATATTCAGGGGGTTTCTGACCACAACCTCTCGTGGGAACACGAAGGACGGAAACGTATATGCATTTTTCAAAGAGTCGTGTCTCCGCTCAGCACTGACCACGATCTTGCTCGCTCCCCTTTCTCAGATTCCCATTCTGACGACTTTGATCCAGCCTCCACAAAAAGCAAGTACGACTCCATGGATTTTGACAGCTTGCTGAGGGAGGCCCAGCGCAGCCTGAGAAGGTAACCAGTTCAGTGGCGCCTGCCGTCTGTCACAAAGAGGGACGTCTTATACCTCACAGTTGTTTTCTCGCTCTTTCGACAACGAGACTACCAGAAGTTTTACACTCTGTGTCATAGAGTATATAAAAATAAGTCTATAGACCTATATCAATATAAATGAATATATCAGAAATAAAGTTTACATGAACATAGCTGCTGAAGAGCGGGGGGAAGAGACATTGCATTGTGGGAAAGCCAGTGAACCCTCAGAACCTGGTGCACGTGTTTGGTGCACTCTACTGCTGTACAACCATCAGTGAAAGAAGAAAAACAACAACTTTCTTTTTCTCTCCAAGTACTACAATGCCCACACTTGTTTGGGGGTGAAAACGTGCAGCTTGTTCAGCCAGATTTGTTTTTTTTCTTCTTCTTCTTCTTCTTTTTATTTGCTGTTGATTTTTTCTTTCTTTCAAATCTGGTGTTTGGATCTGGTGTTACACTACAAACAAAGAGTATAGGGAATTGTATCTTGGAGGTAAAATTCTCAAGGTAACACTGTTGTCTACATTTTGAGGTGAAATGTAGCTGTGTATTTACAAATGCTCTGAAAAGGAATATTTTTTATTTTGTGTACATATCGGATAAAGTTCTTTATTTGTTACAGCTATGCACTGTAAAACGCAGCCTTTTTTTAAAAATGAGGAGAACATTTCTTAATTCAGAATGTCGATCTGTAGAAATTACAATACTGTAAAACATATTGTACACCTACATGATGTTTAGATGACATGATTGTAAAAAAGAAAAAAAAAGATGTGTCCAGTTGCTCATTTTGAGGGGGCATGTGAACAAATGTCCTTTTTTAAGTTATTTTGATGGGGAAAAACAGTCAACCATGTATAGTTTTCTCTGTTTATAAAGTTTCTCAATCAGTGTTTTTGCTTATACAACCAGTGTAAAATGCATTTTTAACGTGTTTTTCATGATTGTAAAAAAAAAGGTACCCCATTTTTTATTAATTATTTCTGAAGCAATCAGTATATATATAGATATATATATCTATCTATATATATATCTTGGTTTGATTTTAATTGCTTTGTATGCTTTTTTGATTATCTCCAGTGAGAGGGAATACTGCATTCAAATTGTTTCAATCATTACAAACACATATTTATCTATTTATTTTAATATTTGAATCAAAAAGATATTTATGGGCTCCATTTTGACACGGCGTACTTCATGAAATTTGTTTGCTATTTATGTTGTCCATTGATTTGTGTTATTTAAACGTGTAATCACTAGACAAGGTGTACAATAAAGGGTTTGGTTGGGGGATAATATGACCTTCTATGCCTTTCCAAAAACAATCAGAACATTCAGCTAATCACTCCAGCAGCCAGCCCCTCATCATGTCACTGACTTCTGTCTCCGCTGTCAGTCAGAGCTGCAGCACGTCGCCGGTTTTTCCTTTACAGACACGAAGCAGAACATGAAGCAATAAAATGATTTTTCGCAGGAATTTTGTTGCACCGCTCTGAACACATTGTTGTCATCGCTCCACTCATGCTTGATTATGTGAATGCCAAACAAAAGTTTACAATTTCCTTTTCCTGAATTTTCTAAAGATCTTGTATTTGATGTACAAAATATATATATATATATATATATATTATATATATATATATATATATATATATATATATATATATATATATATATATATACATACAATGATGCTACTAATATTATTCACAATAATTTCAAAATCATTAGTTATAATAACAATGATAATAATATAAATGAAAGGAAAAAAAACTATATAAAAAGCAATAAATTATTTTTCAGAGTTGTATTTTAACTCCTATTGTTGTGTGATTTTTGGACTTTGGACCCATTACCCAGTCGCTGGTAGCTAGGACGACTCCCTCCCTGTGTTTTGCCATTTTGTCCCCGTGACATTATCCTGTGCGGTACATACTTGAATGTCCCCTGCTCCTGCCTCCTGCTCTTCCCTTTAAAGATGTAATTGAGTCTGTATGTGATTGTAATGCACGCATTACCTTGTGACATCTGTGCAAACGTGACTGACTCCTAACTTTCACCCTGTGTGTAGAAACGTGTCGAGTTGAAACTGTTTGTTGTGTAGTGCATGGCTATTACAGGATGACAGTTGGTACGGTGTACACCACTTTGGGTATCTGCCTGTCAGCTGTCTTAACTGGCAGATTTTAAATGACATTCTATAAGCCTAGGGAAAACTACTCAACAACGTATCGCATGCCGCGCCACTTTGCCACCCCACTCCCTCCACCCGTCACCCCCCTCCACCCCCCCAACTCACAGTCCAGATATCCCATCCCCGTCGACATGACATAAAAGGTAACCTTGCGGCTTCTGGTTCAATTAATATCCCGTTCCTAGCGCGAGCCAAGTAAGGACAGGAGCAGCTTCCATCACAGGAGGGAAAAACTCTTTTGTATGAAAGCTTTGCTGATCACAGGCTTCCTTTCATGGGGTTTGACTGTGGAGACAGGAAACGGCTAATTCTTTATGATGCAACGAGGCAAAATTTTGTCAAGGGAAGGAATTAAAAAAGAAAGCCTTTACCTGTGTTTTAGGACATTGTTTTACTCTCCTTTTTTGCTGTCTGTATAGCGTTTGGGTAATGGTGTCGTGTCCCATTTGATAGATGTGGCTTTAATCATTGTAATAAAAAATTTAAAAAAAGCTTTGTAAATTGCCTAGAGTAGCAATATATTATAACACCTTCTGGTTCAAATTTCAACTGTGGCGGACTTTTTGATAATGTGACCTACTGAGGACTTTGCCACTGCTTAGAATTTTGTTGAGTAATCATGTTTCTTTTGGAAGGACAATATGTGTATGAGCAAAATGTATCTACGTGCGTCTGAGGTCGTCATTTCAGGTGTGTGTGTGTGCGTGCGCGTGCGTGTGCGTGTGCGTGTGTGTGTGTGCGTGCGCGCGTGTGTGTGTGCGTGCGCGCGTGTTTTTCCGGGGGGGGTCGCTGTGGGTTGTTACCTGTTTGTGTCCTATCCACGTTGCCTTCTGCCAAGTCCTTACCAATGCCTTTGTGGTTCTACCTATTGTACGACTTTCTTGTGAATTTTATTTTTTATGTGCAATTCTCATCAGCCTCACCATGCCAATAAAGGGAAATGTGTTCGAAAAAAAACAAAAAAAAACCGTAATATTTTTCTTTTAGTGGATTCCCTGTTATCTAGCGCTGTTGCACCACTTTCACTCAGCACTGTAAAATGCTCACTGTGATTAATATCTAAGAGACATGCTTGAAACGCTTTTAAAGAGGGAGATCCAAAAAGTTTTATGAAAACAGTGCATGTTGTTCATCTGGACCCACAATGAATCCGTGAATGCCGCCTGGCGCAGGGGGAATGACACGAGCCCGTCCTCGGCACATCTGTCTCTCTCTGAAGTTTCCCCACTAATAAAGGAACCCTGGCTTATTTCAGGGCAGCTTCCCTCTTTGATATTCATATCACCTGGGAGAGAACACGAGTCTTTGTCTGTGTCCACAACTTGACTCCACACCACGAGCCTGCAAGTTAATTAAAAAGTTGGGGGGAACAATTTCATTAACACAATGGAGAGCTACAGTGAGTTGATGGTGTGCTTGATATTCAGTGGGGCTTCATTATGACTATAACAACCCTCCTCATATCCCTGCTTTTTTCACATATACACACACACACACACACACACACACACATATCTTAGCCTGGGAGCTTGGATCACACCAGGAGCTTCAACCATTCTCCTTTCTTTTTTTCACTGGTGCAAAGAGAAGTATGGGAAGAATGTGCATTAAAATTTAAAGTTGGGGGTCTGATTGTGTTTTTTATTAAGGCCGCTGTTTAGCCCCGGAGAAGAGAGCGACTGGCTTTCATTTCGGCATGGCTGCCGCATTACAGCGGGAGGTCTCCCTCTGCTTGCCCTTTCCACAGAATGAAACTGTCGCCGGAAACACCCACCCCCCCACCCCCGCTCCCTGTCGGCTCTTTCCCTCCCCACCTCTCTCTTTTCCATCATGATAGGATTGCTTTTTCCTTTCTTTTTTTTATCTGTTGTGTGTCTTTTGTATTATTATTAACCAGCAGATAAGCAGCTATCTCTACTCCAGTTAGAAGTAAGAGGTAGCCTTGGAGATAATGGGGTTCGATGGGGCTGGGCTCTCTGTGGGACAAACACTGAGTTGTGTAGCTCTGTATTTCATTTGGCATCTAGCGGCGGCTGCTGTGTCGGATGCTGTTGAGATCCTGAACATGGCACTGACTATTCAGCCTTTGTTTCCACAGCGAAGTGACATGAATGAGTAAACGGCTTCGTTGGCCGACCAGTGGAGAGCAACTTAAAAAAGGCAACGAGATTTTGGGCAGCTCCATTGTGAGGATATCATCCTCCTTCTGTATTTTTCTCACGGTTCTGCCCGTCCAGCTATCATGTAAGCAGGTCAGCGTGTGGGGGAAAAGCAGTCGTGGATAATAAGATTAGATTACCTGAGACTAGTTAATTAAAGTCTATGGGGTGGAACATGAGCCATCCTTCTGGTAATTTACTATAAAGAAGACTTTTTAAGGTCTCTGCCTAACACGAAGTTGTATGAAGAGGACAACATTCCCTTCTGTATCAATGAAGCAACGATTGACGTTGAAGGAAACAACATTTATCTATTATAGATAGATAGATATCTATTATCTTATTCTATTCAATAATTGAAGTTTGGTGACACTGATAGTCTCTGACTACAGGCCTGGCAGAGGGAATAAAAACAAGATTATGCTGCGCCAAAGATGTTGGATTACAGAGCTGTTGGTGATGACAAAATCACATCAAAGAAGTGATGCCAGGGTGTGACGCTGTATCTCCTTAATACCCCAGACTCCTTTTCTCTCTCTTGCCCTCTTTACGGCCTTTTTTGTGTATTTTTAGATGAGTCCATCAAAGCTATGTGTGCAACACTAATCTGTTGCCAGGCAGAAAATCAGTGCTCCTGGTTTGCTCAAGTGAAAGCGAAAGCAACAAGACTTTGCTGGAACTGGAAGAGGCAGCATCATGATATCATGACTGTCAGAGTGGTCATGTGACCCGATGGCTCTCATTTGATCATGAGAAAAGTAACCATTTGCCACGGCGTTGTCTGCACCGGACCCATCATCTTGACTGAAGATGCATTTTGTCCCCGACATCTCTGGTCTTTCATGAATCCGAGCAGAACAACCCACTAGCTGTAGCTTGGCCTTCATTTATTGCAACACTTCTTTGTTAGCACTTTTTTTCCCTTTCCCACAAGCCTTCTATCGTATGCCACCTTATGGGAGGAGATAATGACAGCGCTATTAAAAATCACAATCTCCCTATCCGGCATTCTAGTTTCAGCAGTTTCTGCTGTTAAAGAGTAATGAGGAACAGAAGGACAGTATTCTTCTTCCCCCCAAACTATCAACTTTGGGGACCGAACGTATTCTTCGCGAGATAATTAATGGCTACAGACAAATGGTGGTTGATTGAGCGACTCATCCCTCTATTTTCAATCACCATCTGCTGTGTGTTGCTGGCAAAAAACAATGTTAATTACCTCGAGTGTGCCCAAGACGTGGCGTATTAATTAGAACAACAAAAAAGGGAAACCTAAAAGATTCCAGTGTTGGAGTCTGTAATGATGTGTGTGTTCATATAGATTTTGTTGATGGATTAGCGTAAGAGTGAGATCCAGGAGGCAATCATTTAGAAATTTGGCCTTTTGACCATTTGCGAACAGATCCGTGTTGCCTTGATGCACTCGTGTCTACCCGCGTCCTGTGCCTCGAGGCCTTGGGGCGGCCGACTTGCTGCCTCACACGCAAGGGGCGCCAGCGGAAGGATGGAATCTTCACTGTGACCGCACGACAGCCAGCTGACAGGGAGCGTTAAGGCTCTGGGTGCAGACACCTGGGCACCAAAAGGAGGACGACAGTGGTGGGAAATGAAACCAAGTGTGGGCTGACTTGACGCGACAAGGCCGCAGTAGCGCTCTGTGGCCCAAATTCGCTCGGCGTCCTCCGCGCCCGGGCCACAGGTGTTTGGGCGGTGAGAGCGGGTCCCGAGGCGCTCGGCATCGCGCGGCTGTTTGTCACGAGCCGATGCGGAGAGCAACGCAACGTAAATGTGACGATGTGAGCAGCATTTGGCCGGTAATTATTTGGCAATCATGGAGTCGCATCAATAACAATTAGCATAATTTTCCGTGACTTTCAGTGCTTAATGACTTTATTAAAAATACTGACAAATCAAATATGCCTGTTTCCTCCATGCAAATAGGTCGTTTACAAGGCAGTTAGAGAGTAGATTGAAAACAACCAAGTGCCGCCAATGAAAAGTAGTATGGAACCTGAATTACAAAATGCCTCAAGCCTCAGTTCACACAGAAGGAAACGCCTCTTACAACCATTGCTTTCCATCTTTAAATCAGTGGGTCTAAAACATTTCTGCCTGTGACCCTTTCAAATAAAGCGATGTCCGAGTTATTTACTCATCTCAGAAATGCTATTAATGTTTTTTTAAAGAACGAACAAAAAGATTTTTTGGAAATTTATAAATGAATTGACTTTTTTTCCCCTTCCATCTCAACATCTTTTATTAACCTCACGACTATTCATGGGAGTCCTAATCCCCAGTTTGGCAACCACTGCTTTAGAAACGAAGGGCAAGCTATCCAGTTTATATTCTCGTTATTAGAACTGTCCTACACTAGTCTGATCTGGTCTTCATAATGGCTCCATTCAAGCATTCTTGACAAGATGGCTCGGAAAGAGAGAGAAGCTGAGTGCTCTCTCCCTATGTATTCTTTCTCACCGTCTCTTTCCCTTTTCTCTCTCTCTCTTATCTGCTCCTTGTATTTCTTTTTTTCCCCCCAAAGTGGTTTTGGTGGATTTGCGGAGTTGTGTCTAAATCCAGTTCCCAGTTACTTTGCCCCCCCCCCCCACACGCAAACCCACTTACTCTGACACAAGCGGCGCATGAGAGCATCCCCGCCTCGTTCTCAGACCGCCGCTTGAACCCATGTATCAGACAGCGAGCTGTCACAACACGGTGGAAGGGACACATGGACAGTTATTGTTTGTTTGCACTATTTATGTCAATGCGCAGTCTGCAACAAATGGTGCTGTAATGCAATCACTCATTCTTGCCATCCTATGCTCCCGTCCATTAGGCTAATGATATTCTGTAACCGTCCCGGGTTCCCCGGCTCGTGAAATCCTGAATGTGAGAAGTAGGAGGAAGTCTGGAGACCACCGCTTAATTGGAGGGTCATGATCAAATTCCAGTGTGTTAATACATCTGCCCTGTAATGCCCTTGAGCAAAAGATGGATTCCTCGCAGACGCTCTTGTGGAACAGTTCCTGTGAACTGACCAACACACAGTATGGAGTGGAGAGCGACAGGAGATCGATAAAGTATCAGAAGAGGAAGTTGATGCAGTGTGCGCTCCTCGTCAGTTCAAAGCGCAGATACACCTACAGTGACATTAACGCTGGACTCCAGCTTCTCTGGAAAAAAACCCGACTATCCTCACCAGTCACAGCAGCAACTGAAACATGGCAATGATGTGTTTGTGTCACCTAACAAGACTCGGAGTCTGCTGGCAGCTCTGTGAGGCTGAACGTGGGCACAGTGGTGCTGTGAGCTAAATGCTACCATGCAGATATTCATGAGGTATCATATTCATCATCTGAGTTTGGCATGCTAACAGTGGCTAATTAGCACAAAACACAAAGTAAAGCTGAGGCCCAATGGGAAAAAGTCATTGCAAGTAGTTGGTCATACACGACAAATTAAAAATCTGACCCCATTATGAGGGATCAAAGTGAGAAGCATTCATCATCTAAGAACCACGAATGCCTGTAAGAAATAATCTATTGAGTAGATGTTTTACTTTGTGAAAACTTTGACCTGTTGGTTCCACTGGAGGAAAAAGGTTAGGTTTCACCATGAACATCTGCAATAAATTCCAATGGATATCCATCCAGTAGTTGTTGAGATATTTACAGACTGGTGTTGAACTGAGCAGCCGACGAACCAATATTGCCAATATCGTGGCTACTGTTGATAATTCATCGCTTGTATGATGTGACCAGTGTTTGTCTGCTGAGGACGGCATGAAAACGTCTCGAATAAACTCAGGTGAGGTGCTGGAAAGAGGCCACGGTACATGGCTGACATACAATCTGAAAAAATCTAATAAGAAAAATGACCATGAGCTGCTCTGATACATAAATAGCATCAAATTAATGGCAGTGTCCTGTCAAATGAATTACTCATTATCACCACATATCCAGTTAATCCTGATTTTTCTGGGCACCATACTATCTCAAATGCCAGCGTTATCCCGAAGCATCGCAGATACGTGTTGCAAAGGAACTTCCCTCCGTGTTTGGACCGTCAAAAATCTCCAGTCCAAATCGCCCCGACGATAAAAGTGCATTAAAATGCGAGGACAGTCAAGCCATAATTACTGGGCAAAAAATACCCCGTGCCTTAATCCACATGGTAATAACACAATTAAAGTGGTGTTTCTCGGACTCGGTAATCTTCTGTGACAAGGCTTACAATTCAATTAACCTCGTTTCACCACTTTGTTTCAACTTCCTGTGAGGCTAATTTGCTTTAGACTTACTTCAGTTGCTATGATTATGCCTTAAGAAACATCCAATTTCTCAATTATCAGTTATTTATGTCAGTAAAAACAGTGGGGTTTTTTTTTTTGTGTGGATGGAATCTACTCTTATCCAGTGGGATTCCTGAAAGGGAATTTCACAAGTGCGGCTCCTAAAATAATCATAGCTTTTGTCATTTCTTATAATCTTGGGTTGGCTTTATCGATCGCCACCGATGTGCTTGACTTGTTGCTCTCGTACGTAGTGAACTGAAATGCTGCAGTGCTGCAAAACTGCAGCATTCGGGGGGGTGAAACATCCTTAGTCACCTTTAATCAGGAGTGAAATATTTTGGGAATTAGAAAAAGTCTATTTTCCTCCTTTTTCTTTTTTTCTCTCCGATTGTCTGCCCTGTGAATGTGGATGCACACGCGATGGCCGAGTTTCAGCCTGATACAATTTACGATAATCTCATAGTACAACCGGAGCTGCACTCCTCCTGACATCTACCAAAGCCAGCCACGGATCTAACCCATTTAATCACTCCTTCCTTGTTCTGTTTCGGAGCTCACGCTGGCCTTGACATATTGAGCCGGCAAACTTTCCATGTTCTCTCAGAGAAGGTCATTGGGCCAGGCCCAATCTAGCCTCTGAAACTGAGCCAAGATTTCCACTGCTGTCGCTCAGATTAGTATTAGACGTGAGCGCCTTCCCTAAGCAAATCAGACAGTGTGAAGGACAGAGCCGTTCTTCCATTCAAGCACGCCCGCTTCTTGTTAAAGGGAGACAGGGCAATGAGTTGTAGGACAAAGAGAAGTTGGTGGGAAGTCTTCGCGTTTCGTGGAAGCTTATTTTTTTGAAAGGTGACAAGCCGGTTTGTCATGTTTATTTGAGACACAATTGTATCACACTGACTAGAAACCCAGGCGCTGCCTCTGGGCATAATGTATGTGTCAGTGAGTGAACAGTGGCATTTTCATAGTTCTGAGTAATTTGTCTCGTGAGTGTAAAAAGATTATTTCAAAGAATCCTGGTCACATGCTTTTCCCAAGAAGTTCGTAGTTAGTAGCCTTTTATTAATAAGTGCCGAATGAGTTATGATGATTACACAGACTACAGTAGACTGAGATGCCGGGATTTAGATGGCCGACACCGTTGCAGCCAGGCACACGCAGAACAGAAGGCCGAGAATGCGATACGAGGAACAACGTGATCTAATGTTCACGGCTAAAGGACATGGGGGGACACGCGGCCTGCCGTTACAGATATGTGAGCGAAGGGGGCCCCCAGTGTCTGCTCTGGGAATCTGACGCCGTTTGCGCGTAAGGGCGACGCGCTCTTGTAATCCGAGACGTTGGCTTGCGAGCGTGCACGCGCCCCCCGGTGGGCGGATCTGTCTCGACTCGGCTCTGCAGCACTTGGAAGGACAAAACTTGCATCTGGACTCAGCCACTGTTGATTGGAGAGTGGCAACATGCCCACATGCACGAAACGCAGCTGACGAGACGCAGCACAGCCCGGCTCGGCTCAGGAGAGGTTAGGGATCAAAAACATCCACACTTGTTAGTGATGCTTCCCCTTCACAGTTTCATAATTAAACTTGCACATATCCAGAAGCAAAACATGTCTCACAGCACACAGTCAGTCGAGAGCCAAGCCACAACACCAGCAACATCATCAAGTAAGTCGTGCATTCATGTGATTTTTCCCTGCACACTTTTGTGCAGATTTGTGTGGCTTAATTGGAAGTTCTTCCGAGTGTCCCGTTGTTTGTTTGGTCTTGAATTACTGTTTTTTTTTTCACCCGCCTGATTCGATTCATTGGTTTTTAAAAAGCCTCCTTATGCATTTCCTCTTGCATTATTATGCCCACAGGGCTTTAAATCCGAAGCCGTAAAGAGAAGACTGAGGACAAACATTTCGGTCGCAAGCGTTTCTGCAGGACAGGTTTAGTGAACGAGATTCAAGATGTCTTCATTGTTGCTATACCTGCACGGGGAGACAGAGTTTGGATCAATGTGAGACACATGTCAGTGCATAAAGTTCTCTTTAATAACCTCAAGGATAAAAAACAGAAGCACATTAAGCATATGCATTTCTTTTCCCCTTTTTTTTTTCCAACTCTTTCAAGCTTTTACTCAACAATTGTTCTGCTTTCTTTCCTCGTTCCCCTGTCTGTCGCAGATGCCCGTTTTAGATCCCTGTCTGCTGACTTGTTGGCATGCCGACGGAGGCCTCAGTTTTGGGATTATGTCAACGCCCTCAGCACATGCTATTGGATTCCATAAAGAGAACTTCACATCCAGTCCTATCACTTGACGTGACAAACAAGAATTCTGGGAGCGTTCCCAAAGCTGTTTTGCAGTACTTGTCAAAGGTAAATTCTGAATGTGTTACTTGAAAACGCTGTACATCACCTTATCAGGTGCTTTAGGGCGAACGTGTTAACAAGCTGGTTCTTTTGATGTTCTCACTTCACGTCACCTTTTTACAGAAGTTTCTATTCTAAGTTAAAAAGAATCCGTTAAACGTGTGCTTGGACTGCAGGGAACCTGACTGTCAGCTCCCCCGTCTGAAGCTCAACGCGGCTTTTGGAGCTCTTAACTCGGTGATCTTTTTTTTTCTTTGTTGAAGTCCCGACAAACTCATAAATAAGTTGGCAAACCAGCGCCACGGCTTCATTGCTTGTCATCTTCCGTGACATGTTTGATGTCAGCAGGAAGGTAGAGCCAGGAACTGGATCAAACTGTCGGACGGCACACCTGACGCCCATTTTCATTTCTGACGCCGTGCATTCTGTCAGGTCAGGCAGACATTGTGTCGCCTGAGCCGACATTAGGGAAAATCAAGTCGCAGGCTTTTTAGGACAATATCGAGCCCGTGTTTCCGCAACGTTCTTTTGCTGAGCTACTGCGTAGGAGGGAATTTTATACTAAAAAAGAAATAATCTCCTTTTGTAACCACTATTCCTTAAACCTGATGAAAAGTGATGTGAAGGAGAATCGGAGAGCAATAGGAAAATCATTTTTTTTTCCAAACAAACTTTATTCATATCAGATTTGTGTAGTGACAAAATCAAAATCTGTCCCGTATGGCTACATTTTTTTCACTGGGGTTGGATCCAAAATGCATCCACTCATTACTTCTGGGATACGTTGTTGTCACGGCGGCTTGTTTTCTCCATCTCGCAAAGAGAACAATAGCCTTGCAGCTTGTCCCGACGAATTGGAGCAGGTCACTGCAAACGGAATATTCAAATTTGCCCATGTTTGAACTGTTGTTCATGTTTGCTGCATGACTCTGACACACTCCACTAAAGTCCGGGTTTCTCCTGTGCATTGTACTTTGTGACAGGAACAGGGTGGAGTGGCTATTTTTACCTGAAGCCCACGAGTGAGGCCAACGCAAGGTGAAGCGGGAGGAGAGTGGATTTTGGGCAGCGTTTGGGAGTGTGAATCAGGTAACGTTAATCATGTGGACAGCAGACACATTAACTGTGCATGAAGCTCGGTCTCTGGGCAATGCTGTTCAAATACCGTGTGTGTGTGTGTGTGTGTGTGTGTGTGTGTGTGTGTGTGTGTGTGTGTGTGTGTGTGTGTGTGTGTGTGTGTGTGTGTGTGTGTGTGTGTGTGTGTGTGTGTGTGTGTGTGTGTGTGTGTGTGCGCGTGCGTCTATGCTGAGGCGATATACAGTGCCCTGACTTACTGTTTTGGACGGAGTGTAGTTTGCTCAAAGCTACACCCCCCCAAAGGAATAGACTGTATTCCAACTCACTTTTCGGGTTGGGAAAACACACTGATGAAAAAGGATGAGGCCGTACAGCGCCACACTCGGTCTTCGCAGCAGCCCCCTTCACACACTAACATCATTACAATTTCAGCTCCAGTGCCTTCTAACAAAACTCTGCATATTTACAATGTGTGTGTGTGTGTGTGTGTGTGTGTGTGCACACACCATTGTCTTGTTCAAATTTTACAATAGCTGCTGAGCGCCTTCGCATACTGAACACAATATTGTGTCTTAATATGCCCGAGTATAATGCCTACAGATTTGGAGAGTGCTGATATGGCACATTTGACGGCGGAAGCATCCGATTCGCACGGAGAGCGGCGCGCTCACCCCCCGAGAGAGCGTGGGGCTCACCTTTTGTTATTATTTTCGGAGGCGCCAATTCGTGCTGACTTACTTTGGGAGCAAGGGTTGTTGTGGCACAGAGCGCCAATGCAAATGAAATCTGTTGCTTCGCGCCTGTTGGATTTCCCAGGCACATGATGCAACTACGAGGGGGGAAAAAGTGACTCGATGTCAAACACTCAGTTTCATGGATACTGTCATTTTTTTTTTTTATCGGCAAGTTTGAAGTTGCTCTGGAATATTCATTATTCTGTACTTTTCCTGTGGCGGATTTCTCTGAGAGATTATTGAATCAGTGGCCTTACATCAGTTTGAATTCTCGACAGCAGCCTGCCTGGTTTACCTACAAAACCTTACGTAAACCTGTTCAGCATTGCAAATGACAGTGATCACACTGTGACTCGAGCGTGACACTCCACCGGCATGACAGGTAGCTGTCAAAAATACCTGTCACTCTGTCAGCCACACAGCCTACAGCCACTGCCATCCACTCCACGTTGTTTCACAAGCCCGATTGGTCTTGCGCACAGTTGTTGCTGCTGCAGCAAAGGAAGATAAGGACACCGTTTCTTTTTTAAATGATGTCATTTCGATGGGAACCACGTAGTCCTGGGGAGATTCTGTCCAATACTGCGACAAAGCTGTGATCAATATGAATTGCCAATACTTTCTGTCTGTATGTGACCCTATACTAGTTTGGCTATTTTAAAGTTTTAAAACAACAAACTATGGTACATTTTAGGAAGGAAAGCAGCTTAATCCTTTAAGTTTAAGTGGGTTTATTCTCATAGTGTGTGTAACATGGACTGTCCTGACTCTAAAACTCTTTTCTACCTCTTTATATACATGCAAATGAAATTTATTTTGAATTATTGTCAAGCTACGAGATCTTTTGCATGTGTGTGCTGTCACTATCTTTTATTACTTCCTATAAATATAGATGCACTGTTAGCAAGTGGCTCTTAGCAAGTTTTTTTTTTGGGGGGGGGCAGGAAGGAGAATCGGAACCCAGAGTGGGTGCCGGTGCCGTCCCTGCAGGGAATGGTGTGCTCTGAATGTGGCGTGGCCTTTGTAGCCATGTGTGAAATATGATTTGGTGAAGGATGTCATTTGAAAAGAGCCCGGTTCTGCAGTTATGACAGCGCCCCAGCACACACACTGACACAGTCTCACTGTCTCTCCCCCGCTGCCTCCGTGTCGCTGCATCGCCGTCCATCTATCCTTCTCACGTTCTCTCACACCTTTCTCTCTCGCTCACTCCTCAGTCCTCGCCTCCCAGTGGCTCTTTTTATTGGGCTGCTTGAAACCCAGATGTTCCAAAGATGAGGAGGGGACGGCAGTGATGAATGGGCGGGGAGCGGGGGGCAGCCAAAAATACTGGTAGCCTAAGAGGGGCTAATGCAACACACAGTGGACTCTCGTTCTCCCCAGTCCCTTTCCCCGTTTTCTTTTTACTCCATATATCCTCCATTTTATTTTCCTATTTCCCTCCCAGGATCTCACTCACATTATACACTCACAACACACCCACATAAACAAACTAACTTTCTCTCCCTCCTCCCTGCCTGTCATGTAGTGACCTAGTTTTAAGTTGAACCAACAGTTTGATTTGAATTGGGAAAGAAGCTGTGGCTGTGATTCAGGCCGTCTTCATTGCTGCTGCACCACACGCAGGCGATAGGAGGTGTGATCTCAGTGGCCTGGCCCTGTTTTCAAACCCAGATAATACTCTCTCAAAATCAGATTCCCACAACGACACGCTGGCCTCTGTAATTGTCTGCACTTGAGCTGCGGTGGATTTCTCCTACACTGAACTTTTGCACAGTGTTGGCGAATGAATAATTCTATTCTTATAACTGAAAACTATCTCGGGCGCACTGTGCATTTTTATTCGCCCGAAATTTCCAAGTTGGAAATGTCAATTTGCCCCGTCCTCTTTCTCCCCTCGACTATAATCAACGACAGCTCCTATTTCTGCAGATTATACAGACATCGGTGTAAAGAGAGGAATAAAAATTGCCGCCATGCTGAGTTTACGCCTGACAAACAACATCCACACGGAGATCTGACACTGCAATTTGCACTTACACACAGAGGCAAATCCTAGCCTTATTCAGATACATTTCCAGTACAGGCCTATTTTGCAAATCAATCATGCAGCACAAAATAGTGGCGCAGAGGCTTATATTTTCCAACTGCCCAGAGTCGGAAAGCAGGAAAAAAAAGAAAAAAAGAGCTGAGATGTGGCAGGGTGTTTATGGAGAATATGAATGAAGGTAGCATGCAGCTTTTATGCCTCCTAATAAGCCCCCAAGGCTGGGGAACATTACGACACTACAGTTTTACAACCACTGATGGTCTGCTCAGAGGTGTGTGTGTGTGTGTGTGTGTGTGTGTGTGTGTGTGTGTGTGTGTGTGTGTGTGTGTGTGTGTGTGTGTGTGTGTGTGTGTGTGTGTGTGTGTGTGTGTGTGTGTGTGTGTGTGTGTGTGTGCGTGTGCGTGCGTGCGTGCGTGCGTGCGTGCGTGTCCCAAAAACAATCCCCGTGAATATCTGGGCACGAATCAGACTGCCAGATATCCTTTCACATGATACTTCTCTTAAATGATAAGCTTGACACAGAGGTGTGTGTGCGTGCGTGCGTGCGTGCGCACATTAGTACGAGTGTGTATGCATGCTTTTCGTGTTCATCACCACAAATGGATTAGGACCTGACAGGCATTCCGATGAGCTGCTACGGTGGCGTGGTGAAATCATTACGCCCTCACAAAAATTTTGTTCACATTAAGAGTCTTGCTGTCGACGCGTGCATGCGAATGAGGGTCCATGACAATGTGAACGTAATCATGTTACATCACGGCATCACATGAGGTTCTGTCGTGGATGTGTTTAAGGGCTGCAGTGTCTGTGTGTGCGCCTGGCGTGGCGAGGGTGCAGTCCATCAGCAGACCAACGAGGGGGAACCGACGGGAATGCACAAGAAAAGGTGGAGAAGTGATTTCTCTGACATAGATCTGAGCAGCCATAACCAGGCGGCACTGTAGGAGCTATATTCAAAGTTATTGACATATGCTGGCCTCGTATCTTGTGTTGCATCTTTGTGATTTTACAGCAGCTTATTTTTCACATCCCTTCACTGGAGTGAATCGCAAGGACCCATCTGAAATTATTTTGACCATTTTACGTTTATTTTTGGATAGCATCATCTCTGAATTCGGAGTTGCTGTGTGTGACAAACGGCCAAAGAATACGTGTCTTCGCTGGGTCACACTAAGGCGTGACACATCAAATTCCTCCAAGTTGTCCTCGCGGAGCAGGCGCTGCTGAAACCTGAGTGATAAAGTCACAACTCGCAGGTTGTGAAGTGGCGATCACTGATTGTGGCTAGATTTGTTTATAGGAATATGAAAAATATAGTGGCGCTGGCGTCTTCTTTCATTCAGCAGCGCAACCCAGTAGAAATAGGATGGTAAGACGCAGCTAATGTAACGGTCTCCTCCGGCTGGAAAGTCCACTTCTCTCCATTCTAAAGGTCAGTACTGTCAGGACATCAGCATGTCCTCCTCATACACATGAAGTCATTCAAAATCCCACAAAGGGACAATACCAGAGATACAGTGAGCACAATTTTTTTTTAAAGGTGATGTAAAAGATATTGACTGCCATGAGATTTAACACGAACACCAGCATCTCGGACCAGGACAAGGGCTTTGTCGGCTTTTGGAAGGTGTGGAATTTACAGTTTTGGGCAAAGATGCCCCCAAACACAAAACCAAGGGGACGACTGAATGTTACCCCGATGAACAGGAGAGCCAGCAAAAAAAATATAGGAAAAAACGATTTGAATTTAGTTTTGTCACTATTTCTCCTTGTGCTCGTCAAGGCTGCAGTGATAGAATATAGAAAGTAAAACACTGTCAGGGATTCTGTCTGGAATCAAATCAACTTTGTGGAATTCAGTTTTTCTCTTATCTCGAACGTAACCTTCTCTGCAGCAGGTTAGCCATTCAGCCTCAGTTACCAGGGCGATTTACTGGTTCGCTGAGAAGTGAACAGGCCTCCTAGGACAGCAAACCCAGTGTAAAACCTGAAATCTCCTTGAAAACCGCAAATCCTGCTTGGTGGTGCAGGCCTCTGGAGAGCTGCTGTTGACCTGCTGGGCAGTCACCAAGGGGTTTTACTTCGTCACGCAAAGGATTTACCTTAGGTTGTTTGATATTTCTAGTTTTCCTGTCAGGTTTGTGGCAAACCAACTACCTTTTCCATGTGTGATAGATATTATTTCTTTTTTTACCCTCATTGTTATCTTGGGCACTTCTTCATGCCTAATAACTCCATCTGAATCCAAATGCAACTCTGAGCCACGCGTGAGCTCTTTGGTTCATGAACTAACATTGAGATGACAGTTGGCCAAGAAAACATTGAGTCGACAAGTGACCGGTTGCTTAAACACTTTGGGCCCTACGTGTTGAAAAAGCTATATGTTACACAGTTCTGTCTATATTGATGTGAGACATAACACTATTGTACAATCCATTATTTTATTTCAAATTGAATGTACTGAAGCTCAGAGCCTGAAGAACAAAAAATGTGTAACTGTTTAAATACTTACAGCCTCTACAGTATAAGGAGTATGTGTAAATTAATAATGGCTTAAAGGAACGTCACATTTCTATAAGGGAGCATTCTCTCATTTCTGTGCTGATGGAGTAACTAGGAGTCAGAGGACGAAGCAACAAGAGAGGCATTAGAACAGATACTCTGTCCTGCACTTGGAAAAATCCTTATCTAACCCGATTTGTATAGCTAGCACACTTCAAAGATGCTGAATACATTAGTTTTAGAGGCTGTTATTCAAATTTGTTGATTCCTCTCAGCCCTTCATAAGCATATTAATAGTATTTTGTCACACAAATGGCTTCCGGTCATTGAGGCATAATCAAACAATGAACTGCAGTGTGCCATCATAAACGGTTTAAAGCCTGGACAAAACATTGTAATATTTATGTTACAGCCATTGGTCTGTGCTACATTATAATACATGCCCCCCCCCCCCCCATGTGTTGCTTAGAAAAGCATAATTGTGGCTGTTAACGACAGACTTAAGTCTTTGTGTTCTTTCGTTTAGTGCAAAGTGAAGATAAGATTTTTTTCTTTAGTGTTAACATTTGGCCCAACTGCCCCAGTAAAAAAAATTTTATCATTTTTTTTTTCTTCAAAGTAAATACGTTGATGTTTTTAAACTCACTGAATAAGAAACGACTTTGAATTTAGGTACAAAACTTGCCTGCAGCAAAAAGCATATTTCCTGGGATATCTGCTAAATCAGCATCCGGCACTTTTCCAGAAACCCATGTTATGGTATCTGTTAAATCTGTGAAATAAGAACCTGTCTCTATGGTAGATTCTTTAAGTTAATTCATTATGTATGCATTTTAACGGTGGGCCCTGCTAATTTGTTCATTCATTAAAAAGGCAGCAATAGATTAACCGCACAGAGGGATCAATTTCTTAAAGCATCCATTTGTACTGTTTAGAAAAAAAAAAACGACAGGGTGTTGTTGATACGTGTGCGCATTCACATTTGTATGCATATCGTTGTGTGAACAGGATGTGTGATTTCTCTGTTTTGGCCAGCCCTTGCGGAGTGTAGAAATATAGATTCAGCATGTGTTGGCTTTCTTTGTTTGGCTCGCTGCTGTGACGGTACCTAAAGAAGCAGTGGGCCTCCTCCACTGAAACATGAAGGATTCAGGAGTTGACTCTGAGCACTGCTCCACGGCCTGTTGGACTAACTACTGATGATTTAACCTGGCGAATTGCCGATCAAAATGGTCACTGAGCTATTCTTCCGCCGCATTCAGATGATTTGACATGGCAGTCACGCGTGTATTCAAGCGCTCCCGTTGATTTACCATACAGTACGGCGGTGTGACGGATATTTATTGTATATTTTTTCACTAATGTATCAACACTCAGTCACATTTCTGTCTTAATGCTTCCCAGAACATACCAGCCGATATATTCGATGGCTATCTAAAAATATTTAGACTAGAGAGGATCGATGTAAGAGATCTTTCCCATTCTACTCTGATATGTAGACACAAATAGACCATTGATGGTATTGAGTGCCCTCTGGGCTCTACGCTTGTGTTGCCCCGCCGTCGAGGTGATGCTACTGCCGGAACATATGGTGCTTACAGCCACTACTAATATATCTGGCTCCTCTTCCCTGGTGCACACAGAGCTTTTTTACATCTCATAATGCAAGGTTGAGCTTGTCTCTCGCAGAATATAAAACGTCAGGCTTAGAATAATGCCTGCGAAAGGCGGCGCCTGGCCCCGTCAGAGACACTCTTCTTTGTTGTGTGATTATGCTCGGAGATTTTTGCTATCTCCGCTCCAGTGCCAAACTTTCCAACCCAGATGGTGTCAGGTCGTTTGCATTAGGCTTTCTTGGGGAGCCATTTGATCACTATCTGACTGTTACTGCTACACGCGGGGATGGCGAAGCCGACAGGAAGTGTTGACGGTAGTGTGTTGGTGGCACAGCAAATGACCTGATTTCCACTTGTTCTTTTAAAGAAAAATATGTTGTTGCTGCTTTTGAGGTTAGAAATCCCTGAGAAAAAAGTTAAGTGTTCTCAAATAGACTTAATATGGAAATGGGAAGCCCAAGGCTTTCTACCAATATTTTTTTTTTTTTTTTTTGACTCTCTGTCATGCAGTGAATACTTGTGTAACATATCCACTATCTCACCAGCATCCCCCCAGGACTCATTACTCCATCATTAGGGTGTTAAACATCCATGAAAAGCAGTGTGCCTTTGTGAATGTCTGCGATGAACTGGCTACCATGTGTTCTTCGGCAAAGATAAACTGCCAACTATAATTGGTAAATTAAAGTCAGTGTCTTAGCTCAGTGTGGCCATAATCTGGAATTCATATTGGAAGTGAGCAGCTACATATTGTCCCGGTCTGTTTAATGGGTTTTGCGCAGGCAATGCTGAATGGTGTGGCTTTGTGTTGTTCTTTTTTTGGAAGTAAAAGCAATATAAACTGCATCTGTAATGTCATTTGAGTGGTTTTAGGGCTGTGGTTGCAGACCCTCAACCTAGAGTCTTGTTGGCAAAGCCAAAGGAGATTAAGAATATGTCTTACAATTGTGGTTCAACCAGGAGACACTTCTAAGCTGTTTTCAGACATGAACTCCAGGACTCATCGCAGAAGATTGTCCGAGTCCGACGCTTTCGCAACAGCAGGAAAAACCCCAGATCGTTCTGTGGCGTCTGGGTAGAGCATGCAGGAGGCAGGACATGACGATAATTCCGTTGCAGAGAGCAGTGTTTTTGGTTTAGTCATCGACACACCCACTCTGGAGATTCTCCTCCTGTATTCTCATGGGCACACTTGGATTTTGTCCAGAAAAGTAACTAGGGGGCTGGCAGGTAAAGTTCCAGACAATGTCCAGAGCAACATTTGCGTTCAATACATACAGCCCCCTCCGGAGAGGTTTTGGAGAATGTCCCAACTTCAGTGCATGTCTGAGAGCAACAATAGAGAAATTGATGAAACTTAGTAAATAAGAGGTGGGTCACAGTGTTGAGTGAGTGAGTGATTGGCTAAAGGCAAGTGTGCCAGGTAGTGATTGGATGAAAACGAGAAGCTGGAGCTCTGTTGTGTCAATAAGGAGTCAAGCAAAGAAATCAGACTTCGTCACTGAACTTTTGCTAAGCTTCATTTGTAGGAAAACAAGGGGAGCCCACTTTCGCTACCCTGCGATTCTGCTAAGCCCTGAACTTCAACATGCAGTTGTGTGCTATGATTTCTGCAATAATATGGGCCCGAGTTTTACTGTTCTACTCGCTCTACTCATGTGAGGCCTTGGATCAACATTGAGGAAGCTTCACAAAAGCCTTGCGTTTGCTCACGAACCCCCTGGCAGTACAATATTTCGATGAACGTGAGCACCGATTCTAAATAAACATTGAAAAAAATCCACATAAATCTAAATGCTGATGCAGAGGAGGTGGATGAAGTGAGGGTTCCGGTGCTGTACCAGGGACGCAATGCGGCGTGTTTACACAATGAATGAGGGCCAAATTGCCCGAGCTGGGTCGTGGTTATATATGATTTAACGAAACGCGCGCATATAAAACTTCCATGCCTGCCTGAACAAGAACAGTCCTCCATTGATCGCCTTCATCCTCATCCTCATCGGCCTCATCCCATCACCGTGTTCCCCTAACCGGATTTGTCCGGCAGTTCACTGACTGCAGTGTTACTCAAATGTGCTCTCATCAGCAAGTTGGGAACTTAAAGATCATGTCTGTTGACAGCGGATATATATGGAGGGTATTACAACGTGGAATTAACCAGCTCCACAACACTGCATATGACTTGGCTTGCTGTCAGGGGGCATTGACCTGGCCAAGCCATCCTTCCTGTGGAGCTCCGTAGGCCAACAGGCAGTTTGGGCAGAGAAGCCTTTCTATTCCCCGATGCCCTCCTGAACCCCTTCTTCCTCCCATTCTGATGCAGTTACTAGGCAAAAAGAAGGGGAGGGGCCAAAGCCATTATGGCCAGTTGCGTTGTTCCATTATAAAAGCTTTAGAAATGATATGAATATACATCCGCCCATAAAGTCCTGCCTTCACTTATTCTGACACTGAGAAGTTGAGCAAATTCCCTCCTTAATATATTTTTTTAATAATATAATTACAAGATAACATTAGTCAACCATTTCTATAGTGGAGGGTTACCCCAAAGTGTATGTTATCGTGGAAAAAAAACATTAAATAAAAATTATGTTTTGGCACACCCGATTGCTCCATTTGCTTCCCCCATTAAATTCACTCAAATTCACTCATGTAGGACAAGATTTCTAATTGCTGTATTTGATGTGTTAATGATTTAATTATTCTTTTAATTAATTTGTTACGACTAAATGATTGACTTAATTCAAGGGCTCTTGGCTTGTCTTCGGGGAGGGCGGAGGCGCACGGCTCGCCAGATGACTTGGTGATGCTTTTCCATATCGCAGAAAGAAAAGTGGAGGAGCGTGGAAGCGCAACAAACGCAAGCACATTTAGTTTCCTTCACTCAGCAACAAAATTCCGGGGCCACACAGTCTTCTTCTGCAGGATGGAGTCTTCCATAGTAAGTTTGCAAAACAGTCGTGTTTATTACAAGAATGACAGAGAGAGCATCTCCATTTCTCCTCCCCAGTGAGAAACGACTGTGGACCTAATCTGAAGTAAACACGCTCTCAGGGCCTCTTGGGTTTGGGGTGGGGCGTGGTGGTGGTGCTGTGGCTTCTCAAGCTCATCAACCACCCAGGCCTCAGCATCAAAGGGATCACCATTTTTAATTGAAATGCCTTATAATGTATAATGCAGTTCATTTATTTAATTTAGATTCGATAGTCCCGGGAAAGAAATTGAGCCGGAAAGGTCAGACAAAATATAAGCATTCCAGAGCACACCAGCTCCATTAGTTGCCAAACAAATCTACCTTCACAGACTATGAAAATGTGGCGTGGACTTTTTTTAGGCGGCTGCAAATTGCCTCAAAGTTTTATTGATGATGGAGTACAAACTTCAGTTGATGGATAAAGAGGCTGCTGTTCGGTATGCAGCACATGCAGCATGCTGTTGAGGAGATGCTTTTATCTCTCCCTGTGCTTCCGAGACCCTGCATTTTCTTTATGTGCCATGTGCAGGTTATCAGCAGATGTGAATCATTTGTTTCACTGTCAATCTGAAACACTTGTTGCCCAATCCTGTAGGACATGTCATTTGCGTGATGTTTGATGCGCATTGATTCCACGATCACTCGTGCATTTGTGGCAGCGTGAAGATTTAAAGGTAAAATCTTAAATGTAGCAAGGCGCTAGTTTTATTTAGCTGTCAACACCTGCTTCCAGTGTAAGCAAGGCTAATTGACACCCAGCTCTAGTTTACACATAAAATTCTTATATTTTCATCTAACTTTTGTAAAAAGTAAAAAAAAAGCGTATACCTTGTTATTTATTTGACTCACCTCTCTGCCTTGATTTGTATGTGAGGTTCTTTTTTTACCTCAGTTTTTGTGTTCCCAGGAATTTGGGACTCTTCTGGTACTACTCCACATTTTTCAGTTACATCGGGGCAACATTGGCCAAAATGACTGGATCGGATATCGGACAAAATAAGTAGAAAAATCCAATCCGATACATTACAGTAAACATACCAAATAAATGTCTATTTACGTATAGCTTCTTAGCCTTGAGCGACATTCTTGCATCATATTTTGGTCTTAATTTATTATTATTTAATAATCAGTTTAGAGTTCAATTCGTTTTTTGCTTGTTTGAACGGTGCTGACCAAAAAAAAATTCAGCAAAAAGTTCTGTGAGAAATAAAACGGCAGTATTCCATAACTAATGTTGCTGGCTATATGTATGTCTTCCTTTAGGGGAGTTGATCATTTGTTTTACTGTTGAGTATGAGGTTGTAGATGGCTAGGTTAAGCAAAATACATCCTGAACAATGCATTATTAATATTTTATTTTACGAGTGGGGAAAAGATTATATCAGATTAGTATCGGATCGGTATCGGCAGATACTAAAGGTTGCAGGATCGGACACGAACACGTGGTATCGTCCCATCTCTAGTTTAAACCTCTTTATTTCTGGATAGAGGATCTCTAGCAAATTGTTACTTACGATACAATCATTCGCAAACTTCCTTGCGACCTTAGAACGAGTGCTCCTACACCCGGCCTTGTATTTGTGTATTCCTCACAGCCTATAGTGAACCTCTCCGCACGCTGCCGCTAACTTTGTTTGATGGAGAGGCACAGGATGTAATCTGGGATTAATTACCGGAATTCATTGCACAGCGCTGCGCCTCTCTTCTCCTGGCGGTTCTGAGGCATCTGGTGGTGTCCAGGCTAATCTGGATGACAGTGGATTTGGGTGGCATCTGGAGGACGCAGGTATCACTTAGTGTATGCAGCACCATTCTGAACTCAAGAATGGGTGTGCGTGAAGCTTTTGTGGGATAATTATAGCAAGCATACCATAGTATATTAGTGTATGATGTTTTTTTTCTTTTTTGTCATGTGTGTAATATTTGGCTGGGGGTTTTTCTATTCATGCAAACACGTTTTGGGTCATGTGAGAGAGTAGGTGAGTAAGCAGCGAGTGGGAAAGTTTGACAGGAAGCCCACGCAGGCTGTCGAGCCAGGGTGTTTACAGTTAAAATATTTGCCTGTCTAGGGGATCTGAGGCGCGGGAGATAAGGCAGAGACAGGCCCTGTCATGAACAGAACTCTCTGTCTCCTTCCCACCCAAGTCCTCTTTATTAAAAGAACATTGATTTCTCTTAGCCTTTGTTAATCCCCCCCCACCCCCTACCGGAGTAATCAAAACACATCACATTTTTTGCCACCAAGGACAACCATGTCACAAAGATTCCTCGCTCACCAGCTGCCTTGTTTTGCAGCATTGCTGCGGCGCGTGTCGATGCGAGGGGAGGAATAGTATTTCGGTTATTGGGGAAGCCTCAAGCGACAGTGAAATCAGCAATCTTGCGTTTAAATTTAGCTATTCTTTAAAAGCATCTCTAAAAAACTTTTCCCTTTATTGCTGCCATCATTCCAGTATAAGTTGAAAGTGGCTGCCTTCTGCTTTCTCAGGTGGAGCTTCTCGCCTTAAGATGTACGTGTTTACACATTATGCTCATTATCAGGAGCTTGTACATACGTTTGTTCCTGTGTTCACAAACACTGTCGCTTCCGACCTCCTGTTTTTTTTGTTTTTTTGAAATTCCCGTTGCTTTCCCATGATGGCACGGTGGTTCACAATGAGTGTGGGGTGCCGTCATGCTGTAGCCTAAGCAGGCATCTGGGCTTGTCTCCCAGTTGTTGGGTTGGGCCCCTCCTGGGCCTGGCGATGAGCAAAATTATTTTTAATGGATCTTCATAAAACCATCTGTATCAGCGCACCTGCACACTGGAAGGCTATCGACAAAATGATTATGACCGCAGGACCCAGAAATTGCTCTAAAATGTGTAATCATTTTGTTTGTTGTATCCACAGCCTTCCTTCTCTTTAATGTATCTGTATTCTTTGAGCCTGGTTCAACAAAGCAATGTTATTTTCGGCCTTTTTGGTCCATGGACGAAACCATTTCCATTTAGATTTGAGGTGTTTTTAACGTATAGCAGCCACCCCGCTCTGCATTCAAATATTCTTTGTATCAAATGTCATGCAAATGTGTTGTCTGACCTGGCCAGAGGTGAATTGTCTGCAATAAATAAAGGTTAATCGTGGATGTTAATTTCCACTGATTGTGGATATAATGAAGAAGATCTGCCTTCCAAGTTCCTTAATGTCCTGCTATTTTTCAGAACCGTGTTGACAGAGGTTGGCAGGCGGTCAGTGGAAGCCTGGAGAATTCTCCAATACAAAGTAAGCATATTGTGGACTCTGGTTTATTGATATAACTGCTGGGTCCATTAGCATTTCTCAGATTAGCTTTCTTGTGTTTTGAATATAGTCTTTATTTTTTTCTCATCTCCAACCCAAACCATAGATCAATCTCCCACTGTGCCCCTTTATGTCAAAATTTCAAATGCTGAAGGGACCCAACACAATCTAAGCTGACAGGTTCAACTGTTTATACTACACATCCCCCTGTTACTTCTCATCAAATTTGATTTGTATGAAGATATAGCTGATGTTTTATTTATTTCTATCCTCTGAGACAACCCGCAGGTACCTTCTGGGTGTCATGATTTATACATACAGTACAGAACAAAAACAACAAAAAAAAAAATAGACAGCCACTGTCCTTGCACCTTCTGGCGTAAACTTTAATGAAATTCAATGAGATCAAATTTAGAGCAACCTCTATTGGGGCTGGCCACATCATTTTGAAGTGCTTCATTACAGCAGTGGAGGTGGCCTGTGGGACATCTTCATTTGGCATGTGGCATGCCTCATTCATCACTATAAGATAAACAACCAAAGGCCAACAGTATCTGCCGCAATACGAGCAACTTTTGGTCTTGAATCGTTGCACAAAGTGAAACGACCAAAGAGGCTCAAAAGCATGCAACTAAAAAGTGATGGTACTAAGAAACACGACCTTTAAGATGGCAAATACGACTTAACTTTGGGCCAGACTTTACACGGGGATTTGATTAAGAGTACTGAACAGAATCAAAGTTTACATGAGTGCATGTAGAACAGTATATCTGATATAGAAGGATATAGAAAGCAGTTACAGCTGTGTTCAAAAACAAAACTGTTGCATTACAGCTGCACACGCGGCTGTGTGCGCTGACTCCCAGTGGCCCTTTTGGATAACTCGTCGGGGTGCATGTGCTCATGTGTGTGTCAGAACTACGAATACCAAGCCTGAGCTCTTTTATTATTCTTTCGCGCCAGATGTTCTTCTGATTGGAGGATGAGGAGGAGAGACAACTAAATAATGAAGTTCCCCCTTTGTGCGCTCACGCCACAGCACAGTTTCTCTTCTGTGAGTTTCTTCTTCTTCTGTTTCTGCGACTACTATACCTCTTATCTCCCTCCCAGTTTTGTCAGTTTTACCTCTCTTCTGTTCCTCTGCGTACACTTTCTCCATCTTCTTCCAGCCAGCGTGTCTCTGCCAGCCCCCGTCCTCCCACCCACCAGACTTACTGATGTGGAGGCAGATGCTTCGGGCCCCCAGAAGAGCGTCTCTGATATAAAAAGGCCTAATGAATGGGAGCCGCCTGTTTGTGTGCCTGCCGCCAAGTAGTGCAGCTGCACAGGCGCTGGATGGCACACACAAAAGTCTCCCTGTCCCCTTTTTTTCAAACCTGCAGCAAAAGCCAGGATGTTGCACGTGTGCGGCCTCAGATTGAGGCAAACGAGTTAATCCGTAACGAGACCTAACACGAAAACAAACAACTGCGCTTTCCTCACTTGTAACACTGGTCCAAAGGGCTTTGTCCCAGTTATTGTGACTGATAAGACAAGGCCGCTACATTATTTCCACAATGTCTGTGGTGCTGCCACCTCACGCCGGAGTCCCCATTCTCTGCTGAATTCTCTCGCTATTTCCCACCTGCGTTAGCTATTTTCGGTTAATTGCTCCTAATGAATTTGTGTATCCTTATTGTCCTCCAGAGCACTGAAGAGTGGTCTCCTGTCAGATTGGGAAAAAAAAGTCCAAAAGCTATTTTGTCAGTCTCTAATCAATCTCCCAGGTTTTGATTGATGTCTGTCTGGTCTACTTTTTCTCTTTTGTGTGTGGTAAAGGAAGTATTGTTTCCCCCCCCCCCCCCCCCCCCCCCCATCTTTTGTTTATTCCATTATCTTCGGGCTTTGTTGGGGGTGTAATGGAAGCTTAGACGAACAGGTGATGGGGCTAATTAGTCATTAGCGAAGAGATTAGGGTCCCAAATGACAAGTGCATGCTTTACAAGGTCATAATTTGATTAAAGTCACTGCCAGCTGATGGGAGAAGCTACTCTGGGATGATTAACTTGTCCCCCCATCCCTCTGTCTCTTCCTCTCCACATGCCTCCGAGATAATCTCTAATTTTATCATACGCATAGAAGCAGGCGGATGTTTGTCAGTTCACATGTGACAGGCGGATATACCATAGACGTGGGCTGGCAAAATAGTCTTGGGCAGTGGAGGAATTTCAGGTTCGCATATCCTAAAAAGAGGCTTTGGTTTTTCCGATTCTCCGGCTCGAGATAGAACAGAACATAACCATGTTTTTCATGTCCGCACCATAAAAAGGAAGGATATAACAAAAACACTTTATGCAGGAATTGATCAGGGAATTGTCTCCCCTTATGAGTGCGATCATTTCATGTGAGTAAGTTAACAGAGCATCAGGTGAAGGAGAGCAGCACATCTTCGGTCTGTGGACAGTGGTTTCCTGGTGATGTATCTCTCTCGCTCTCGCTTGCTTGCTCTGAATGAGGTTAAACAGCGATCATGTGACTGCTTATAATGGAATGAAATGAAACAGTCTCATGGATAGCCATTATCAAAGGCAAAGTCAATGCAAGGATAGGGTTGGCAGTAGCATTGCTCAGTTCAGTTAATCAGCCGTCACACAGAGCAGGTATAGGCTGTATGGCCCAGGGTGGTACCCTTCATCTTTTTCCACCCAAATTGGGCGAAGACCCGTCTGTACCCTGCCTCGTATTGGGTTCGGTTTAGGTAAGAAGAGAAAGCATTTCGTTGGGGGAAATGTGCAGGGAACATGCTCCGGAAAATTGTGTCCGCATAGTTTGCCATCCACATATGCCGAATACAGCATGAGAGTTTCCTGCTGTTGTGAAGACGTCCGACTCTCCGTCCTTGTTGTATGTGATGCAGTTTACAGCCTCAACTTGCATGTGGCTCTTCACATGTTTGCATTTACTTTTGTATGTACTTTGTTGGTTGGTCTGAACACACAGCCACAGTCCGGCCTGTGACGATGTTGTTGTCTTTTTTTTTTTTACATGTGAGCTGCAAGTAAATGCAAGTATATTGTGAGCCTCGGTACAGGCATGTGCTCAAAGAAAAAAGAAGTGCGATCATCAATTACACTCAGGTCATGGGGTCAGAGCCTCCTTGAGGCACTGTACTTTCCTCCAGAGAATAGGTGTTTTAAAGCTCTCAAGCACTGAGCAAACCACAATCCTCTTTGAGGTGAAGACGTTCAACGCACTTAGTTATTTTTTTTAAAGGACCAAAAAGAAGAGTGTGACACTTGTCTGATGGACATGAAAGTTGGATTGCTTTTTCCCTCAATGACCCCACATTTGCATGCGCTCTAAACTGTCAAAAGGTGGATCGTGCTTGACTGTCATGGAGTGGAGTTTTTAAGCGTAAACCTTATCCAAGTGTGCAGTTCGTGTGGGCTTCTGCATGTGCCCTGCCCTTCACCTTTCCCTTGAATGACCTTCTTTCCCTATTGTTTACTAGTTTCTGTTCGCTGCGATCAAATATTGATAGAGGTCAGTAGCAGAGCAAAGTCACCCCACCTCAATTTTTAATGTATAATATAGTACCACAAATGGTGTTCCTTCCACTTTTGTGCTTTAGAAGGCAAATACATCCCTACCAGGCCCATTGGTTCAAGATTCAGTTTCTAAATGTGTTCCCCTCAGGTCCACTGAAAGCCACAACGCAGCTTCATATGTAGTGAACCATGCCACCGGGTGAATTAGAAAAACACTCAAACCCCTTCAAAAATCAAAGCTAGTCAAAAGATTTCCACTGTGCATCCTAAGTGGCCTTTTGGAGAAAGTAATAACCTTGAATAATCTTTGAAAAGAATGATGAAGAAAAAAACCTAGAGCGAGGCAGGAATGGGCCAAAGAGGCTCAGAAATCCAGGTTGTGGTGGTGAAGTGATATAGTGTCAAAGAAACCTTGAGTGAGATATTGGGTCCATCTCATTCAAGTTTAATAGACACATGGATGAGGAGTGAAATTGGAGATGCACGGGGTCAGTTTAGGCAGGTCACTGAGCATGGGGAGGCTTAAAGGAAAACCATGAAAAGGGAGACGGAGCGTGTGCATGTTTACTGTATGTGTGCATGCATGTGTGAGCATGTGAGGTTTGTGCATTTATCCGCCTTCCTCTCAAACATCTTTTTTTCTTTACATTCCCCCTATTGTCTCCATAGACTGCAGAAGAAAAAAGAAATATATATTTCTCCCTTTCACATCCATGAAGGGTCTATAAGTCTTTTTTTGCTGCTTTTCTCTCTTTCCTCGGGCAAGGCCTTGTTTATTTTGCTGCCCCCTTGGTGCTGCAGGGATGGCTCCTTGAGGGTGTCAGTCGCCAGCACTTTAACAGATGAGCGTATCTGGAATGAGCTATGGAGCCAGGGCTACTCCCGTGGCCTGAGTGTTTAAATTCACCAGCAGCACCTCCTGGCACATATGTCGACATGCGCAAACACACACAGACGGACATAACATTGTATTGTTGATTTTCACTCTGATAACTGATTGTTACTGTATTTTCATGTTCTGTATTATCTGCACATGGGAATTACAGTGCATGTAAATGTCAGCACATGACTGTGGCTATGGCAAATAAAATAGTTAACATATTTCCGTTTCGGCCACAAAAACAGTCGCTGTCTGAAAGTGCCTTGATTCGATGTTAAGTTTGGGTTTAAGCTTAATTAAAGGTGAATGTTATTTAGAGCTCTGTGAGGATAAACAGGCCCTAATCTCCACAATGCTACATAAAGGGGCCCAGGATTTTCTGCACTGGCCATGGACGTTGGTATTGGATGCAAATTGTGAGTCGTGGAATTGTCCAGTGTGAATGTAATTCCTGGGATACTGGGCTCACAGCACACAAAGCCAGATGAATACAGAACGGACACCCAGTCCATTACCTTCTGTGTATCTCCCCCAGTGAACTCGGCCTCACCTCTGAAAGCCCTCTCTATGGTAGGAAGAGTATCAATGTGAAGAGATCACCGAGGGGACTCGGGTCTCCTGTGGCTTTCTGAAGGCAATTCCACCACTGCTTATTTTAGACACAGCTTGCCTCTGCAGCACAAGGCCGGGTCACTTTACATGCAGGACCAAGCCATGAAACTCTATCCTGCACTCATGAAATAAGAATGCAGTAAAGTGAATCGACAGTCTCTTGCCTCTTTTGCCTGAAAGTGGCCTTTTGAAGGGCTAGCGGTTGTGCCCTCGGAGAAAGAACTTGACATGGTGCACCGTAGAGGGGGAAGTGTTAAATGCAACACAGCCATGTGGAGTTCTTAGACAAGGACGATAACGGTGCACCAAATGTACTATGTTGGATCATGTACGCTTCAATGCAACGCTGACAGTTTTCCTGTGCAAGGTGCATAGAAAGGACAAGGAGATGCTGTTATTGGCTCTAAAACATTCATTGTGTTTTATTGACTCGAAGAATAGAAGTGATTTCAGCTTGTTTCAATACATTTAGATGAGATTTGAGGCAGGAGGCGAGATATGTCGAAGTTGAGGTATATTGTAAGGCGTCAGTATAGCAATTCATGGATAAAGTGCCTTGTTTTGTTTCATCAAGAAATTGCTTAATCTGTTCAATTGACACTTGACAAGCTCTTTCCTAATCTGCTGCTAAATGCTTCATTAAATGGGAAAGACGGCACAATGCGAAACAAGCTGATGAGCATTGCCAATGAAGTGCGAGAATCTGTTTTTTGTTGTTTTCCCACAAAAAACACAAAATGTGATAAAAGGTTTAAGCCAATGGAACAAACCCCCTAGATTTGGAACTGCGGCGAAAAATCATGTAATGCTCTAAGATTGGGTCCTTGTGTTGTGAAATAAACAAAGAGCTGCGCTGAAAGATGACAGGAGAATGAAGAAAGAACAACTGAAATAGTTGGACGTTGCCCATTTCAACCATTTTTCGTGAGGAAATAGAATAGGAAAAAACAACCCTTTATTTCTATCTATTGGACCAGCCAAAGGCACATCAACTATTTTCTCTCCCCTCTCCCCATTGTCACTGAAAGCAATCATTTTAGAATTGATTTTCATGGCTCAGAGAGAAATAATGGGAATTCTTTCTAATGTAGAAATGTATGTGTTCCTTTTGGTTAACCAGAATAGACCATATTTCAAGCTTGTCAGAGGAGTAAAAATACCTCACATCTTTTGCCCAACTTTTTCCCTCCTCTTATTCCCACTGTCTAAAGTGACAACTCATCATCTCCAAAAATCAATCATATAATTCTATATTTTTGAGACTTCTGAAATGATGGAAGAAGTTCGGGCTTTTTGAACGCTCCTCGGGTCCATATTTGTCTATGTTTGGAAGAGATAAAATGGCAACCCAGCCAGCAAATCATTCTTCATGGTGCCGGTGGGGAGTAAGGAGTGACAATTGCCTAACATGCCCCAGTTAGCGCTCACAGAGTACATTTTCATTCCTCCCCACATTTACACACTCACCTCTTGTCGCTATGGGGCTGAAGTGAAATCTACATGGCCATCCATGCTACCCATTGAAAACTCCACTGTCTAATTTGAATAGCCCACTTCCACACAATTGTACTGGCCATTTTCACACACCAAAGCTCTCAAAATCAGTCAGTCCAAAAGCAGCAGCTCCTCTCCCGCGGATGAGCCCAAATCCATTTACCTAGGGTTTATCCATCAGCAGCTGTCGAGTGCGTAACACCCTGCCCAGGTGCCATTACTGTACCATTACATACCAGATTCCCCCAGTTTATTACCACTATAGGAGCGTGTCAGATATTATTAATGATAGCTCAACCCCTGCCGATGAAAGAGTCTATTGATTGACAGAGGTGGTGAGGAGGTTGGGGATTGCCCAGACATTACCTGTATTTTATTTTCTGTATTTTAAGTTACTGTTGCTCTTCAGAAGCACGCTGCAAACTGGGACAAAGTGTGCTCTGTTACATACAAAGTTGCTGCTATTTCAAAAGTAGATTTGCTGCTGAGATTCAGGTCAGAAACATGAAACCGAAGGCTCATGCATCTCTGAAAAATTAGACTGCAAACATTTGGAAACTGACTGGAAAGCCCATTCTAGCGATCAGATATGTACATAAATACCGAGCAAGCCGGCAGTCATTTAGTCTGGTACTGTGCCATTGTACAATCAACTTTTGAGTCTTCATTTTAGGGTTAATTCCAGTGATTTAGTGTTTACCTTCCATAAAGTTGACAGATTTTACATATAATTTGGAAAAGATTCCAGATATATCCCAACTTTCCCCCTTCATTAATTTAACACAACACTGTCCATTCAATGACGATACAAAATCATACTGCCATAAACGTTTACTGATGTTTGGCTACATGGTGGCAAACTACCTGAATTTAAAAATTGGACTTGTATGCCCAAGCCAGGCGACACCAGGTATCCGAAATCTGATACCTCACCCCAGTTACCGATCCTGTCTCTAATTTGATTGAATAAACATTTAAACTAATGATTTTGACCAATGTCAGTCTACAAGCAAAGAGAAAGATGAAGGGGCGAGTTTGAAATAAAACTATTACTCTTGCACAATAAACAAGCAAGATGTCAAAAGCAATTAGTGTCGGACATGATGCGAGAGAAGGGGAAAACTGATCCCGACTCGTGGACCTTTTCATCAGTGCCATGCTTTGTTAAATTATTATCAGCCAGTGTCGGGAGCAATGTGTCACTGGCCACTTCTGAATCTCGATAGGAAAAACTTCTATCACTCCCTTACGTTGACCAGCGGAATATCAATGAGCACTTGACGACCCAAGGTGGATGAAAGCAAAGAAGTAGATGTTGTACGGAGAGGAGCAGAGAACGGGAGGTTTCCGTAGAGAGCGTTAGCATTTCTTTCCCTGACAGAAGAGAGGGAATAACTGAAAAAATAAAGACTTTGTCTTGCAGCATGAACAGAGGTTTGGTGACAACCCCTTTTCAATAAGGAAATAGAGATAGTTATTAAATTGTAAAAGCGAGAGAAATGAATTGCGCTGAGGACAGCAAAAAGAGGGAAAAGTACCATTACTCCATTAAAAGGACATAATGGATGTTTCTATCCCGTTGTCTCCATTTTCCTTGTTTGGTGTTGTGGAGGTTCAATGATAGTATAGAGGCGTAACCTGGCAAGGTTATTTCCTCAGTATTACCGTCTTATCAAACCGAGTGAAAACTTGTTGGCTCTGTCTGCAAGCTCAGCCGAGACACAAGGCTTACGAAATGCTGACAACTGTGATTGCTCGTCTGTCGAAGAGGTCATATTGCAACACAGGGAACATTTGGTCCTTCAATGGAAAACATCTACTGCAGTCAAAATTGTCGCCAGCGACTTTGGAGGACGCACAGCAATTTCAAAAATAGAAATATTACTCTGTCATACCGCTGTCATTAAGTGTCCTTTCAGATATATATATATATTTTTTTTAAACCAGCAACACGGAGCCATGAACAGATCAGTGAGCAACCCACTTAGCCATTTTCAAAGTGAGAAGTAATTACAAGTTTCCGCTTTCAAATTGAATGTGCAGACTGAAAGTTTTCAAGTTATATAAACAAATCCAGTTAAAAAGAGAATCATGAATTATTGGAATTCAGGGAATTATAATCCAAAAGACACTGACTGTATGGATATACTGCACTGAGGTTTATTAAAGATTGAAAGCACACCCTCAACACTGCTGGTGTGCATCTCACTGCTAGTATATACAAGATGCCATACTTGCAGTATACAAAGGTGGAATTAGCTTGTATCAATATTGCAATACTGTATATTGTACAGCACATGTATGTATGTATGTTTACATAGGAATTATTGGTGTTAGGGCGGTGCATACTGTATACATATTTTTACATTTTTTTGTGTGATTGTTTGCAGTCTTCTGTATGTTCCATCCTTTATTGCCGTCTCCAAGAAATTATGTTTACACACTACAGATCGGTTTTGCCAATTACAGTTCGAGGGGAAACATAATTGCTGCCTGGATTTTGTTCCCTAGCAGTGTGTTGTTGTTTTTTTAGTGTCAGTGATGCTGAGTCCTGTGTGTGTGGTGAGGTCCACACAACAAAGCAAAGGTCGTGGTCTGTGTTAAAAGTTAATTCAGTAAATACATTGTGTCATGTCGTTCAATTCAGTGTGGATGCCTGTGTATTGAACCCAAACCACAGTCTTTCTTTGACCTTAACCTGTGTTGTTAATGCCTAAACCGGCCACAGCCATAACAGTTCAATAAGCTGCAATGGCTGCTCGCGTATATTGTGTTCATAGACTTGACATTGTAGGAAAACAAATGAAATTGTTGTCAGCAAAGGTTTTGTTCAGAGTCAACAATTTGGGACTTTTGGGATAAATTATATTGTACTCAATCGTTAAACAAAAACAAAAACCAATACGTAGGAGATGCCATTGATGTATGAGTTTCCATATGGGAATACCTGTGCATAGTGTAACCTACATGGGCATGTTGGAGGCAATGGAGGTATGGACGTACAGTACATACACAGAATAAATGTGTATAGTATACACAGATACCTTGCGTATAATGTAAGAAGAAAACGTTATTCGATGAGTTTTCCAGTCCTCATAGGTTTGGCCTTTTGCCTTAACTGTCACTGAAGCAGTGTATGAGGAGTAGAACTTTTTTTAATGTCTGTTCCTCTTGTTTTACAAAGGCAAATCCTGACTGAATAGGCAAGTGCAAAGATAAATGTCTTCACTACATCGAGATCAGTTAGAGTCACGTCTGCGTAAAATTACAAGAATCCACTTCTTTAAAAAGCATTTTTCTTTGATTATGGAAACTGAATGCAGCAATGAATACAAAGCGGTACAGGGGATTTGGCTGCTGTGCTGACATGGAGTGGTACTATCGCTCTCCACTGGGGTTACATTGTGGCTTCCTGTTGTATTACTTAAACATACATCTTTGCCCTGACAGGCTTTGTTGTGCGAAGGCCTCCACGCAGGGGATGTGCTAGTGGCCTGATTTGAATTTCAAATCGGAATCAATTATTCATTTATGACTAATGCTGACTAATTGTGGCCTTTTTTCCCTCCTTCATACCAAAAGTAGTGTAAAAGGATGGGAAAATAACAGTTCAACTTCATCAAGCACGAAGGCGCCACTTGTCACTTTTTCAAGAAACCTTATCATTGTCTTTCTGTGTTTTAATGGATCGTGTGTCTGAGTTGGACTTGCATTACATATTTGCCTCATCATCATCATGTAGGCCCTGACTTATGGTGCTTTGTTCCTGAGATTGAGCCTTCATTTGACTCAACCTCTCATGTTCATCAGCTGATCTCAAGTCTTGACATTTTCCCCAGAAAGTAGAACAGATGTTTTACTAATGGCCTGTCATTCAACAGTTGGCTGTTAGGCATCAGCTTCCCATTGAGGTAAATGTCACCCCTTGTGTTTTCAAGGGTATCCTGTCTCACACACACCCAGTTGCACATCCTATTGTGCTGTAAACTATGAAATTGAAAGACACCATAGCCAATCCTATGTAATAAAAAGAAAAATCTAACTGGTAGCCATTTAGATTCACTTGTTCATTAGGCAAGAGCACATTAGTTTCATATTTGCTGATTGTTAATGGGGTTGATAGTGGTATTTATATAAATGGATTCAGTTAATTGCTGTTATTTCGTCTGTGACAATTCATTTTGTAACTGTTTCCATGATTCAAAATCTTCAAGTTGCGATGAGTGAAGTCATTTGAAAATGTGTGCAATTTGAAATGCTGGAGTCACATTTGAACTGCATGACAGATGTTTGAGTGGCATGCTCCTGCCCGAACAGAGGGATTAAAGCAGTTGTGTTTGGAGCAGTGCCATTCAAGGCCCAGTTGGGATGGTTTAACTGGAGATAATATGTAAAAGTATTTGAACTGGATGCACCAAGTTGATATCCTAGTGCTTGGGGGATGGGGGCTGAAAAAACTGGAATTAAAAGTTGTTTTGTCTGTTTCTGGGGGTCAACGTGCTTTCAGGAAGTTGAAACCGGTGAAATTCAGCGGTGAAGTGATTTTCATATTTGACACAGTTTTTAGCGGCTGTTATCAATTTCTTCCAGTTTTGGGATATGTTGGAGAGCTCATTCAGGAATGTTTCACTGAATTTATCCTACCTGGCGACTTAAGCATGCAGTAGGGGAAATCTGGATGCCTTGTAGTGCCAAGTGTTTAACTCTACAAAGGAGAAGTTAAATACACTGCTCCTGTTGCTAAGTCTGTGCTTTTATTGGTTCTTTGGTTTATTATACAATTTCACAGGACCGGCCAGAGAGGGGGGGGGGCAAGACAGGACAAGGGCAACAAATTCAGCACAAACAGCTATTATAACCAAAACAGATCATTCTAAGAACAGTAGCTGAGATAAAGGGGAAAAAAGAAACAACAAAAATAAATAAATACAAAATACAACAACAACAACAACAAGCCAACAACTAGGGGAATACAGAGTGGATAGCACCAACAGGCAACCATACACGCCCCCAGCGTGACTGGTACATCCTCTCACAACTTTAACAGGTGTTCATTTGTGAAAAAGGCCTTAGCAAATCCCTTCACATCCTTATTGGTGAGCATTTTCAATTTTTGGCTTGATCTTATCTCATATTTGTACTCTGGTTTTTAATTGGAATTTTTGTTTTGAAAATTGAAAATGCAAACAGAGACTGTCTATGTAAAGGGCCCAGAGTTTGGTGTTACACCCTAGCCTTTTCGAAACTAATCCAATAACAAGTTTCAATTGCACAAGGTGGAATAATTGAGCTATGCAATATAGAGAAATGATTTGTCACTAAATACTTACTTGATAAAGCAGTCAGTATGGTGACAGTAATGGTTGGTAAACAGATGGTTGTGGGAGATGGAAAGACGCTTCAACATGCCTAGGTGGGGGCTGGGAATGGGGGAACATCTTGGTTTGGGGGAACAAGTGTGGTACAGAGGGAAGCAAGGGCAAGACCACAGGCATTACTTCATAGCTAATGAGGAAAGAGGTGGCCATCTCCCTGCGTGTGTCCATGTGGATCGAGGCAAAGCAAAGCAATGTAAGGTAATAGCAGAGTAAGCATTTAAAAATGTGGCGAAAAATACATTTTCGGTGGTCCCCTCTGCAACAGTGGGACTGTGAATCACGCTACTTCCATTTCCCCTCCAAACTCCTTTAAATGACATTGCTGATTACCATCTCCATGAGGTAACATATTTACTATGCATAAGTAACTCATACAAGCCCATTTCAAAATCACTGAACTGTCCCTTTAAACAGTCCCATTGTGCTCTTGTGGCCAAAACCCAAGAAGCAGGTGTATCTGACAGAAACATAAAAGGGTGCAGGGTTTAACGTCTGCAACAATTAACTACATTTTCTTCCATGTACTTCTAAGGAATGAATGACTTGACCGGACATAGTCGTCAGATGACAACTTCATGATGCCTGCTGGCCAAAGGGCGTGGGTATATACATTCTGTATGCCTGGAGGTAAACGCTGTGTTTGTGTTTGTGTGTGGCGACATGCAGCCTGCGTGCGTCAAACAGCTCTATTTGAGGTGGCAGGCACAGGTGGGCTAACGGCATGGCAGGCTCCAGCAGGTTATTGGCCGACAGATGGGACGGAAGGCGGGGTGTGCCGGGGGCTGCACAGGGGCGGCTGTAGAGGTGGGGTGTTGGAGGAAAGAAGGGGGGCATGGCCAGTGTTGGATGGGGATCCACTTGGAGTGGCAACTGGCACTGTCAAAGCTGTTTTCCTACAGTCTGCACAATCGGAGCAGTGTCACATTCAATGAAATCCTGTACAGACATGCGCAACACGCAAAACCAAATACATTTCCACTGATTGAAAAACACACAGGTACCTGAGTAACTGTAACTTGCCCATTCAATAAATAGCCTGTCAGTTCCTCTGAACAAATAAAATTGTAGCAGTTTGAGTTGTTTTGCCTCTGATTGTTTTGAATGTGAAGCCACAAAACCAAACACATTTTGGGACAAAAGCTGAAATATTATATTGAGGATGCGTTGAAGACTAATGGAAAAATCCTCCCCACCGTCCCCCTATCCAAAATACATAAGAGATGTCCAATATACTATAATTGGAAATGCCAACGATACTACAGGAAAAAACAGGTCTGGCATTGCAATTTTCGTCTCCCGGAAATTACTTATTTGCCGCACCAAAACAGCAGTTGCGCTGTACTGCCACTGGCAAGTACTGTTGATAAAGGGACGAAGAAGGAGTGATGTCTGGTAGTGCAGCGTTAGACAGAGCGAGCAAAAATGTCAGCAATTTGGCTGTAATATTTCACTCTGGAATGTCCCACAGTAAAATGCCGATGTGTGTACCATATTGTTGTTTTATACTGTTACAGACTAAAGGTATTTTGTTCCACCAAACTGTTGATCTATTTTTAAAGGAATTGTGATTTATTTCTAGATTTATTCAGTTTTCAATTTGCTGTTACTGTACTGTTTAAAACTTTATTTTTATTTTTATAAGCTGTGGTTGCACTTTAACGGCTATTTAAAGGAAGTAATTGTTGATTGTTCCTAGATCTTCTTTTTCAGTTATGACTGTCAAACTATATGCTAAAATAAGTATGACATTCATTCTCTATATTTATCTGCTTTTGCCAGGCCAAACAACAGAACAACTTAGCTGTTTATATAAGTTTTGTTTTTTTATCGGATAGGTTCTTGGTATCAGCTGATTCGCAAAGTCCTTGTATCAGCGAAAAATGGTATCAGAAAAACTAAAATACACTATAATGTTGGATTAGCACCTTTCCAGGTCATTTAGACAATGCATCCATGCAATGGACACATGTACATGTCTCATGACACGATAGTTGGGAAGCAGCAATGAAATGTGACTATTCATCAAAGTTACTACTGCATGGTTTCTTATGAACTCATATCCAGGCCGCTTTTTCAACACATGCATTGGTTAAGCTGAATTTATAATTGACATCAGGACCCGATTGGAGTCCAGTCAGATTGAGTTGTGTGTTTTAATTAATAATTCATTGTGGGCTCCCTCATCCCCCCTTTAAGATCGCCCCAGAAGGCTACAGAAGGATACCACAGTTGTAAATTAGCAGAGGCGTTTCTTTTAAGACTTTATCACAAAGCATTTTGTCCATTTAAGAATATTAACTTTACCAACTGTTTCACAGACAGCGTTATGCATGGCTAGCAATGTTAGCTGCCCTGGTTGACAATTAATCACACCTTTACTAATCATCGCAGAGGCAGCTGGCTGAGTCACACAATCCTGCAATATGGCAGTATTGTGCCTTCAAATGAAAAAAAAATATGATCATTAATATTAATACAGGAGAGAGTAGAAATAAGGTGTGGGAAAACAGGGATGTCGGAGGTTGGACAAATCAGCTCTTATCGAGTTTAATACTATGGCCCCTCTGTAGGGCTCATATTTTCCATTAATCTGCACCGCATGAATACTAATAGCCCTGGTGGCTTAATGGCCCTGCCCAAATCCCTGTATTTGATTTCCACTTCTCAAAGTGACCTTTTCCCCATGCTAATGGGCTTACCTGTGCTAGATCATGTTGGAGCATGAGAAGGGATGGGTCCACTTCGCCATTTCAGCTCATTCCATTTAAAGAAGACGTCCCCATTTTAGCATGACACTCAGGTGATCAGACAAACACACACACACACAAACACACACACACACCAGTCTGACACTGACTCACCCAGTGCCCCACATTTTCATCTCATTTAGCAGTATATTATGAAAAGCCAGGAAGCAGCCAAGCCATAATGACCTGCTATATTCCATTTCTGGCACGCTGGCTAGAAAAGACATTGTAGCTTTCATCTCCTAAACTGGATATAATCACAATTTTGAATTTGAATTTGGCAAAACCTACAAATATTTAAAAAGAAAACTACAATTAATCCTTAATTGTTTAATAGCGTTGATTGTTAATGTTAATAGCATAATAAATCCTCTTGGCCTGTTACATTACATTTTAGTTTAGCCAGCTTTTCTTTATGGCCCTTTTGCAGACTGCACAAGACAAGATTTTTATCTGATGATGTATGATGGCTTCCCACTGCCAGCCCTGATGGACAATGTATATCGTAGGGTTTTTAATAAATCGCTCACGTGCCTCATACTTTGTTTCTTGTTGTGTTTGTGTTTGCCACTGATACAGCGCTGTTCTTTGCAAACAAAACTACATTCAGTTAGTTGATTTATCTGTGTAGCATGCAAACAGATATTTTTCCCTTCCCAGACCTAAACCATACATGTATGACCCACATGATACAGTATCTGCTAGTCTGCTAGCAACACTATAGAAGTGCTGGCTCATGGATTCAAAACGATTTATGAAACATTGTCATATTAGCATTACATATATAATTGAAATGTTGATTTTTATTAGTTTTTTATTCAGCCTCAAGAAAGAATGCATGTTTCTCATAGAGGGTGCAAACATTGGCACTATCCAAGTCATTCTCTGCAGGACTAATTGAGCTACAGTTTTCAGAATTATGTCGGATGCCATCTTTTTGTCATTTACGGGACCATATCTAGTCAGTCGGTTCACTGTATCCTCTTAGACTCCACAAACAATAAAACTGCCTCCCAGTCAATACTGATGTGAGCTTGATGGGATTATCCCCTGATGAGGGTTGGCAGTTGGGAGGAAGGAGGGGTGATGGTGGTGGACAGTTGGGGGACCCTGTGATGAAGGCAAACGGAGCTCTCCGGGTCTAGATAAGATTGGACAGGTCAGCTCCAGTTGGGTGCTGGGGTGAAAGCCCAGGGGAAGATGCCTGTCGCCACTGATAGATGTTTGCTCAGACTTTCAGCATGGACTTTACTGAGAGCTGATGGAGATGGCTGCATGCACAGCACACAAACACACACTTGGATGTCTCTGATAAATTGAGCTACTGGCTTAACAGTGAAAAAAGTGTGTGTTCAGACTCAACTGGTTTAAGCCTTTTAAAGAGGGAGATGGCCTGAAAATTGGGAATGTCCTTTTTTTTTATCAGTTTTGGCAAGAAGTTTTACATGAATCACTATTATTTCTTCACAAAGTCAGCCTGACAGACTTTCGATCGTGTTGAAGCCTCAGTGTTGATAAAGAGACATCATCTCACCTTCAATTTCAGGTCTCCATGTCTTCAAATGGTAAAGTTTGAATACCCGTCATACCCCTATCAATTTCACTCATGTCTGTACTTTATAAACATAGGTCCTGCCCTGATTACATGTTGGGAACCGCAGTGTCCCACCAACTCTTCAATGGCTCTAACAGTTTTTGAGCACCATTTTCCTCCCATCTAACCTATTTTGACCCTCTGCCCCTGTTTTGGAGCTGTGGGACTTCAAACGCGTCTGCCATCAGGAACCTACTCTTGGCCTCCTCCTGTTTCTCATTGTCACATCGCAGAGCTGTGCAGGTGTCAGGACCCCAGGGCTCTGTCAGTGACAGAGCTATGCGAGCCCCTGCAGCCCCCACAGGCTTCAAGATGGGTGACAGGGGTCAAAAATCTCCCAGTCTACCACTTCCCTCTTCTCTAAATGGATCGCCTTTAGGGTATCTCAAGGGATCCTTTATTTCCTTGCCAGGTAATAGAATGTAAGTAGGAAGGTGGATGGATGGGCTCTGCCGTTGTCACTGTAGGATGTGGCGTATTTATGATGCAAGTAGAAAATCACGGGCCTTTACTATTCAGCTGTCATTTCGAAATGCCTGCATTTATGTGTGGGGTGCAATGGGATGTAAAGATTCATGGCAGAGTCGGACAGACTTGCTCATTCAATATTAACGCATTCATCTCCGTTATTGTGCCTTGTACAAATCGGATGATGTCCATTATGTTGGATCTATCTAGCCCTGTGCCTTTGACAGGAATGAGCTTTTTGTGTTTTTTTGTGCATATTTTTGGGGGTTTTTGTACAGGTGTATTTTTGTATTTAAATCCATCCTCTAAACCTTAGCGCAGACTACCTGACACTTGCCGCTATTTTTCTGTCCTATACAATTTTTCTGTAACTCTGAAGGCAGCACTGAATCCAATGAGAAGAAGGGAGGCACATAAAATGTGTCAAAAAAGATTCAAACCAGTCATGGTTCTCTCCATGTCTGGTATAGGTTCATGTGGAATCAGCACACCTCTTCCATGATCAGGCACCATACAGTCAACATGACAACAGTTGGGATCAAAACATGTCTTATATTTTGATTAGCATGCTGAGATTTCTAAAGTCTTTTTGACCTGCAAGGCACAAACTGTCAAGTCTGTACAGCTTAATCTCTGCAGGACGCGCAGGCTTCCCAATTCCGTTTTACCTCATCAGATGTTGTATCAGCCCAGGACTACATCCATTGTCAATTCACAGCCTCGGGCACGGGAAAGGGTCAGTACACCCTTCTAACCTGAACAGCACAGCCCTCGGGCCTACACCCATCATCATCTTCATCCACTCTTCCTAGTTCTTGCCTTCTTTCTCTCTTTGTCTCCTCCACCTCTCACCGTGTCTCTCAATCTATCTGTCCTTCTGTCTGTATACCCTACTTTTTCTTTTCATGTTGCCCCCACATCCCCACCCCACACACGCACACACACACACACACACACACACACACACACACACAGGCACACCTCTCACTCTCACTTTCTCCCCTCCAAGGCCAGTCTTCATCACAGTCCCTCTCACAACCCACTCATCCATAAGCCCCATCCATCACCATCATGCAGAAAGAAGAAAGCGGGAGGGGAGTAGACATGAGTAAAGACAAGAGAAGAAGGAAAAGAGACACAAAAAGTAAAAAAGTCAGATGTTAGCTACAGAGAGAAAGATGCTGCTAGTGGGGAAATAAATGGAGATGCACTGAGACAATGACAGAAAAAGACAAAGGAATATGGGAGGAGATGTGACATAGAAAATTGGGACAGGTCAGGTGACACCAGTTACAATTTGTTGTATGAAAACTGATCATCTCTGCTGCTTCAGGTTCCAAGTTTGTAAAAAAAAAAGGAGAAATGGCTTCAGAGGATTTGAAAGAAAAAAAAGATTTGACTTCTCTGTCTTGCTTTGTCTTCTTGTTTGTGCCCAAGGGAGTGACCTTTTGACAAGGTGCTCTCTCTTATGTTGAACACGCCACAGGCAAGGCTAGCAAAGCCAGCCCGGCATCAAGAGTGATAAAGATGTTACACACGCTGGCAGACACCTTCCGAAAGACATACGATTATTTTAAAGCACTCCTACCTTGACAGCCAAAAAAAGTCAGTCGATGGGCAAAAGAGAAATATGTCTGGGAAGAGAGAGCAAGTTGGTTGAAGTGGAATCAAAGCCAGGCAACGAGTCCCAGCACCATCCTCCAGCTATGCCTGGAGGCCTAGCTGACAATGTCTATATCCGTCAGTCAGAAAATAATGGGCTTTCGAAATCGACCCTTGCGCCTTAAAATCTCAATCAGCAGAGATGGAATTCATACAATCTGACAAAACTTGATCAGTAATGGAGAAGTCAGGCGTGATTTGAATTTGAATCTGGGCATAATATGTGCTGTATGTATACTTCGTATTATACATGTTTTATTGTAATATTTATATGTAACCTGCATGTTACAGGTCTCATTATTTATGTCAGAGCAGTATTATGAGACAGGAATGTCAGGAATCATATGTTCATATCATGGTGCCATAAAAATGTCTATAATGCAAAGCAATCTTGATGTGATCAATTACAACATAGTCAGTATGTGTCTTAAAAATACCATATGCCTTTTGGTGTGTGGCTGCCTCTCTATTTTGTGTATCCTTCTCTCTCATTTTTTTTTTTAGTGTGTCTCTCTGTTTTCAATCTCTTCTTTTCAGCACCACAAATATAATTAATGGCAGAGCGCAAGGAAGCATGTTACTGGTTTATGGATTTTTGATGGTAATCTTCTGGATTAATTATGTGATATATGTGCCTTGTTAAGGTAATCGGGCTCGGGTAAATACAATGCATGAACTTTGATAGCGAACTGGCAGGCGTTTCTCCCCTGCCTCCCTAAATCAATTTGTGCCGTTCCCCGAGTCATTCCTGCATCGCTTCACACACAGATACTGCCAGGTATGAAGGTTGCACGTTTCACTGAGATGGCCAAAAGAGGGTCAAATGATTACAGTGATTACAGTGATAATGGCATGGTGAGAACCGTGCAATCACTCATCAACTGTATTATAACGGACACCTCGCACACCAGTGTGTTTAGATGCATTTATACTGTAAACTCACAGTTTCATCAACATGGAAATTGGATTCAGGGGTGGGATAGATATCATGCACATGTGGAACAGCCAATTCATTTGGATGAAAATGGGCTGGAGCTTGTGTGTGCGCGCTTGCGCATACACATTTGCATACGTGCATACATGCTCACAGATGAGTACCCAAATGGCATCTGTGTGTTTCTGCCCATGAGGTAAGCTGGTATGTAATGGGAGGCAGGCAAGCTGGCAAGGATAGTAAAGAATGCACGGGGACTGTGGACACCCACCCAGCACCGGCAGACAGTCAATCTTCCTTGCCGCATCAATGAAAATGCCACTCACCTACCAAGGTTGTTTAGCAAGTAAACAAGCCTCTGGCCACCATGCATCCAAAGGCGTATATTTCCCAAGGAATAATGGCCAGGCACGAGGGGAGAAGGTGAATCTACCCCCCCCCCCACACACACACACACACGCACCCTGATGATCTCCCACGTAGCCAGCTTATAGGTTTCTCCCATCTTTTCACACATTTCTCATATCTGCACACTACCACACACGCAAATGGATATATGCACTCACACCAACTATTCTCCACACACACAGGTCATGGTGAGGAGGAAACGCAAGGAGATATTTTTTGATTCCTCCCTTCCTCCAGGGTCCCTGTTGACAGCTTTGATTTGAGTGCCGTGGCAGCGGAGGTACCCAGTAGTAAATCTCTAAACCTTATGTGTGTGCGTGTGTCTGCAAGCATGCACAGGACAGGACATTTAACTGTGTGACTGAACATGCGTGTTTATGGTTTAGTGTCGTATTTTCCCGCTGTCTATTGGCTTGAAGTGTTTTTCTTCTTGGCCTTCTCCTTTCTTTGTTTGAAGAAAAAAGAAGCACAATGCTAACCGATCAGTGAGTGTAAATATTTGCGGACATGCGATACCATGTTCACACATGTATGCAGATTTCTCAGATTTGCACATAAAAATGATTTACTCCTTTCCTTTTAAACAAATTAACCAAAGTCAAAGGTGACACAGTAACAGGTCCGGATCTAATGGCAACACACTGATTGGGATACACACAATGGATTGAACGGACAAAACCTATTTAGGCCAAAACAAGCTTTCGCTGATGACTGAACATGGCCGCATGGTCTTTCTCCGTTGGCTATGACAGGCCCCAGCAAAGTTTAAGCAAACAGTGTTTTTTTTTTTATTTGAGTCATGTTTTTTTTTTATATATATACCAGTGTTTAAGTGAAATTCGCTTTAATTTGGTGGATTACTTAAAACTGTTTGATTCTAATGAAGAAAGTTAATTGTTCCTTTTACTGTCGTGCATTTCAGTCAGTTTTTGGATGGCTGTATTTTAATTTCAGCTTTGAATAAAGTTAAAAGTTACAAAAGTTTCAAGTTAAGTCTTTGTTGCCGTTTTCATCAACTATTAAAACCTAAAGATGTGCCAATTGCAGTGAAAACACATTACCTTTATATGCAATAAGCGAACTTGCTTTCATGCAAAAATGTCCCTAAACCCACAACTCTAGCAGAATAGGCAGGTAATTTTCTGTTACATGGTTTTGCAGTCGTATTCCCAGGCAGACAGCAGCATTGTTAGCGATAAACCATGTTTCTCTCCCTTGTTCTTTCTCTCTCTCTTTGGTCTGGTAGTCAGTTATTGGGACTTCTGGGGTTGAAAACAGTCTTAGCTGAGAGACACACACACACAAACACAGACACACACACAGATGTAAGAAGTATCCACTGCCCCAGTGGAGCTCAAGGCCATTCACACAGCCACTGGGCGTGCTAGAGACTCCGATATGGCCTAGTGGTGCGAGCCACACGTGGCTCGCACCATTGTCCCATATTAATACACTATCGACCCACCCAGACATGCTTTGTCAATGGAAGGTGCCGCCACACCAGATTTTCTTTGGGCCGTATTGACGTGGGGGCACCGGAGGAAGGCAGTAATGGATACATGGTCGGCAATAAGAACCGCAGCTAAGCTTGGGGGAACAGAGGAAAAGGCAATTTTTTTTGTTTTTTTCCCCCTCATCCCATAATCTTTGAGCTGCTCAAGGGTCCTATAGAAAGCATCCGTGCAGTCCTGTTTTTCAGGCCAGAAGACAGCCTGGGATCTCCACAGGGGTTTAGGGTTGCTATCTCAGTTTCTGTGCATATGATGGATTATTTCTTGGGTCTCCTCCTCCTGTCGCCAGCCATGCATCTCAGCCGCCATAGCGATTTGGCAAATATGAATGTATATGTTTATATTTATAGGTCCTGATATAAAAAATGAATAGGGGTGAGGGGAGGTTTATCTCAGCACTTTGCCGTCCCCTGACGCCTCCTCTATCTGTAAATATCTCGAGACAGCCATGTCAGGGATTTATGGGAAGGTGACTGTGCCAGAACTGTCAGTCCAACTGTTTCAGTAGATTCCATATTAGAGTTTTGTGAATGCAATGCGCAATTTCTGGAGAGAATGCAAATGATACACACGTGCCCATAACATTACATTTGAATCCATGCTCATCAAATATTATATATCAAATAACTGTTGGATTTCTATCATGATAGTCGGCGAATAACAATTAACTAGTAAATAATTCTGATATGAAGAAATTCTTTTGTACAATGTTATAGGTGTCACTCACAATGATGTTGGACAATTGCAAAGTAACTTTGACTCACGTGTGTGAGAAAATTGTTTCACTACTAATTATTAAGTTACATATTGCAACATTTTTCACCTCACTTACAATGGTGTCCAAAATGCTGCAAAGAGTTATTTTATTTTTATTTTTTCCCCTGAATATTTCCCCCTAGCTTTTTCTTCCCAAATGGCCAAAAATCAATAAACCCAGATTTAACCACAACTACCTCAGGTCAGTGTGCACTATTTTTATTTCTTAGAAAGAAGTGGCAGGATGATGAATTTTGCTAATAGCTTCCCTGTGTGTGGTGGAGTAACTCTCTGTGTTTTGTTAGCATTTATTTATTTTTACAGCCTTTTGTGACTTCCACCGTGACCCGTCATGTCGGTTTATCGACCTTAAGTGAAACACAGGAAGAGAAATGACAACAACAGCTTTCGTGGGTTAGCATGCAGCTCTGAGCGACAAGCAACCGTGTTTCTCCACAGTTTACAAGTATCAAAAAATTGTTTAATGCATATACAAGCAGAGAGGTTGGCGTATGACAGTCCCCCTCAGTGTTACATGTGCACTATGTGCAGCACACTGATGGAGAGAGGTCAGCTTGCCAGGTTAGGACTCTATAACCAAGCCACCGTCTTTGGGGATGAAGGCCCATGAGAGCTGACCTTAAATCTTCAGGTGCCTCACATTCCCACCCTGGCTTTTTCCGCTGCTGGATCACTAGATGGATGGATGGGTGAACAGATAGAGGGACGCAGCAGAAAGAGCTGACAATTTCATTTCCCATCTGCCACGTTAGTGCAGCCTCAGCAAGCATTTCGTTCCCTAACCTATTTTGGTCTGTATTCCAACTTTTTTTTTCTTCTTCTTTCGGCTGAATCTCTCCCATATCAGCATGTTTGAATCGTGTAAGCAGAGGTTGGGTTGGTTCTGAGATTTGGCAGGTGGCAGGTTTATACCCCATGTGGCGTCACCCACCAGACCTCTCTCTCATAATCTGAAAGTCCGAGTGATGAGTCAGCGTGAGGAATTTGAGGCGTTGGGTCTTGCATATCTGAGCGTCAGCCAGCAGCTGGAGCCTCCATGCTGAGAGACCCTCACTGGCATCAGGGAAAAGGATTGGCTTCATTAGAACATCCGAGGATTGGGTGACATCACTGGTTCGACCGATAAACCAGCCCAGGCCAACTGTGGAGATGTGATAAATATAACAACCCCTGAGTAAAAGGTGACTCTTTGAGGGATTGTAGGAGATGGGATGGAATGTGAAATTTTGTCTTCACCAAGCAATGAGGAAGTGGGCTATGTGTAGTTTATTCTAAAAAAAGAAAAAAATATTTCAGGTTGTACACCATTCCCAGGAGGATGCAGCACCAGCAGCAGAACCTTCCCTTTGCATAATCAAAATGAATCCAATCACTTGAATGCAATAATTTCAGCACCAAATCATTATTACATTAAATGCAGATTGAAACCCGTGTCCAGGCAAAATGGCGGAGACACACGGGGAACAAAGTCACACAAACAGCCAGCTCATTAATTTCTTGCGTCTCTACTCGGGCCTAGTGACCTAGAGTTTTTCATACTGCGTGAGGAAATTTACTGCTTTGACAGACTAACCAAGCGCGCTCCTCCTAATTTGTATCGGCTCAGATTTGTTTTTGTCTTGGCGTCATCTTTATTTTTTATTGCAAATTACAGAGTGCCCCGGGTAATCTGGTGGGTCCGCTGAATGCTAATGAGCTTCACATAGGACTTGGTGTTCTGGGAATACAAGTCGGATGTTTATGATTATTGGAACTTTTCCTCTCAGTCAATGTTTTCTTCTGCACCCCCTCCTCCCCTCCTCGCTTTCTCTGATGAGCTTCCTGATCATCATAAATCTTGAGCCAGTAGTGTCCCCCGAGCAGAGCTACTCATCTTGTAATCTACTGTACCTCCCATGCAACCAGTTTTTAGTGTTAAAGAGGGAATGCTTCTATAGTGAGTGTCAAGGAAAGGTCAGGATATTTTCAGAGGAAACATAAATCTGCAAAACAAAAAAAAAAAGCAAAAGGAAATTAGATATACTTTGCTGCACAAGAAGTGATTTAATCTAAATAACAATCCCCCGTGTCCTTACAGTGCTGTAAGGTTGTTCCTTTGCGTGCCGTACAATGGTTTAAAATTGCTCCTCATCTGAATGATGTTTAGCAGATTAAACTTTTGCTATGTCTCTCATACATACAGTGGCGTGACAATCTTTCCCTAAACAATTATCCTATACCTTCCTACATATACGCGTGATCACACAGACAGTACGCCATGGCTGTTGTTATCGAGGAGCATTAATGTCATTAAATCAGTAGACCAATTTTAAGTAGAGGGGGACTAATCAAACGATTCCCAAAAACTTGTCAAGGTTATATGGACAGACGCAACAGTAAATTAAATTTCACACTGGCTGCTTGAAGGAAGATTGAAAAGCACTAAATAGAGTTCACCTCACATGCAGCTGGTATAATTATCTCCGTTAACGCCTGAAAGAAGTAACGTCACAACCCTCTTTCACTCTGTCTCTGTCCAACTCTTTTTGAAATGGAAAAATGTCACATGTTACTTTTAAACGGCATTCAGTGTGTGTCCAATCTAAAAAGTTTGTAACATCTTCATCCATCCATCCATTATCTATACTTTATCCATTAAACATCACGGGGGGGGGGGGGGGGGGGGGGGGGGCTGACAACTGTATCAAAATGTGGAGAACTGTGGTCAGATGTCCAGTTGTGTATCAATGTAGCCATGTTGCTAATGCTGTTTTTACATTATTATACTTAATGGCTTAAGTTCACTGATTGTGCTGCAATTAAAAATTGGATTTTGGATTGGATTAAGTAAGCAGTGTTTCTAATTAAGATCAGAACCCACACAATTTAAGACTTCAAATTGTGTGACAAGGTTAAAAAAATACAGTGTCTGCATTGTGATCTACTTGATGTTGACAATCTTCACACCTGCAGATGTTTGAACAAGTACATTTGCCCGGTAGCCATACCAGAAAGGATTAGGACAGAATAGAAAACTTGAGAATGGTTATGAACCAATGGTAGATATTTGCAAATTACTATTAGCCAGTAAATTGGCTTCCACAGTCTTAACAACACAGGTTTAAATAATTGAGTGGAATGGGAATTTCTATGGTTTCATTTGGGTTTGTTGGTTTCGTTTCAGGATCCTGGTCCTGTGCATGCCAGAGTCTATATTTAATTTCTGGTTGTACGGTTTTGCCAGAGCAATATGGTAAGTACAGTGTGAAAACTTTGTCTCTCATGCTTTTTATTGTTTGGATGTAACGACGAGGTGCAAGGTGTGAGACTTGAATTCAAATCTTCTGGCCGTTGCCCATAATGCTGTATTTGTTGTGTTCACAACGTGAGAAAGGTTTCGCTTATCACACGCGCGGTGACATCGCCAAATGAAGCAGGTGACACAGGTTTGAGATTAGTCTGTGAGATTAGCCGTTTCTGAAATGTTAATCTGTGGAAAGACAAACAAGGAGTCGCACAGTTCATCGTGTGGAGAGGGAATCACGCCGCAAGTTTGTTTGAATGAGATACCAAAGTCCTTGTTCTGTTTTACATTACTGGGCAATGCATGTATGTGGGATTTGGGGTATGTGCCATTGCACTCGCACATGTCATTAGTATGCATAAAAATGTGACTGATGACTTTCATTAACGGGAGTGAACAAGGATTAGGCCCCCTTCAGTGTTTCCTGCTTTCACCTTTACTTTACTAATGATTTTCTCCCTACATCCTTTCCTCAAGGTTGACCCTGTCACTCCCCTGGCCTACTTTCTTTCCTTCTTTCTTTCTCTCCTTCTCAACTCTGCCTTGGACCTGCACAGATGTACCCAGGCACACATATGCCACACATACACATTCATCAGGCATCCAAATAAGGTGTGTGCGCGCGTGTGTGCGCGCGTGCGTGTGCGTGTGTTTTGTTAGGTAAATAAAGCCTGGCTCCTTTTTATTATCAATGAAGCATAACCAAATCAATTTATAAACAGCCTTATCTGCTCACAGGAACGCCAGTAGCCCAGGAGCGATTAACTCAACAGCCGTTAACTCTTTGCATACAAAACTACCATCGCTAAGCTATTTAAGCGATAGGGAAAGGTGGGATGGAGTACGGGGGGGGGGGGGGGGGGTGACGACTGAACTTCATTTGTCCTCTCAAGTGTATGTGCATACATGTGCATGATTATGACCGTGTGTATGTGTGCGTGTGCGTGTATGTGCACAAATGTGTCGGAGGAAATACTCTGTGGTAGCAATGTCGGGAAATGCAAAGAGGTACATGCCAGGAGCGAGGGGGAGAGGAAGAGTGAGCAAGAGTGGAGGAGGGGTTCGGGGGAGGCTGGGGGAGTGAATTTCGACATGTCATTTCTGAAATTGTGTTTTGATAACTGACAATTTGTTCAGCTAGTGAAATGTCAAGAGTCCAAAAAGATTGATGAAGTGCATAATAGATGTCTCAGATTGACTCTCCGCTGTGGGCTTGAGTCCCACGCATGTATCAGACCACCGAAACGATACAGAAATAAGATCTCACGCACAAATACACACTTCCACAGGAGACAAACACACACACACACACACACACACACACACACACACACACACACACACACACACACACTGAAACAGACACTTGCATACTTGACTGCTGGAGAGCACCTCTGATATGGAAAATTGGTACACGTCAATTTAGTTGGGGTACATTTTTTGCCTGAACACAGAAGTGTCATTCAAATGATGGTGGCCACTGACAGGGGGCTTGTAGATGTATTAGGAAGCTGAGTTGTTGTAATGGTCTTTGTAGCAATATAAGGGATCACATTAAGGTAAGATGTATTTTTCAGATTACCACTAATGTGATCTGCATAATATTATTGGACCCAAACCCTAATCTGCCACTGGTTTTGTATCCCCATGCTATTGTTACTGTAATAAACAGTATCTGCTTATCAATTCTTTTTTTTTTTCAAACTCAAGTTATACCTCTCATATAAGGGTATGTCTGTGCACAAGTTGGAGCTCTGGGATTCTCATTTCATCCCAGATATCAGTGTTTTTCGCCAAAAACAGACATCAGTCAAGTGTCTGTGTGCATGGACACTGTGTGTGTGTGTGTGTGTGTGTGTGTGTGTGTGTGTGTGTGTGTGTGTGTGTGTGTGTGTGCGTGTGTGTGTGTGCGTGCGTGCGTGCGTGTGTGTGCGTGCGCGTGCGTGCGTGTGCGTGTATGTGTGTGACAACTCCGACTCATCTTCCCACTAGCAGGAACCCCCTGATTCATATGCATACATTCATATGTATAACAGAATGGACACAATTCAGGATGTGGCTCGTGTTGATACATAGGCTGATTTCAGACATGACCTCCGGAATTTGTCCACAAAACTGGGAACAGAGTATGAAGAATAGATGAAGTACGCAGCAGGAGATTGTCCAAGTCAGACGCTTTCACAAAAGCAGGACCATTTCCGGAACATTCAGCCGAGGGGTGGCGCCTGGGTACAGTGCCCGCTCACTCGCTGTGAATCTTCCAGAGATTATTCTTCTGTATTCTCACATGGGTTAACTTGGACATTATCCGGAAATCTTACCAGGGGGCTGGCAGGAAAAGTTCTGGAAAATGAGTGCAGCAATATTTGATGAAGATGAATCTTTGAATTGAATTGAAAGTATAACATTGACTGAATATAATATGTCAGATAATCGAAGAACTGTGTGGATGAGATCGCTGCTAATTACAAATTCATAGTGGGCTGTACGAGTGGGCGTTGCGTCACTGAATGATGGACAACGTGGAGGTCAGAGGGCTGCAGTCTGACCAAAGGAGAATGATTAGTATTACCCTGTTTGGGTTGCCTGCCTTTACATAGGAGGAGCGCTTTGAACGCAATATGGTTTATTTTTAGGACCATTGTAGAATACTTGTTATAGAGCAAGCTAGATTACTGAAACAGAGACTTCAATTTCAGTGGGTATGACACCATTTGTTGATTTTTCTCTTGTTAAGAATAATGAGGTTTTAAGAAACACCAATAAATCCGCCGCCCTTTTTTTTTTTGCCATGCTCAGGCTTCTAATATCTTGGGCATAAATATAATTTGTTGTCCTCAGCTACACTTTCTGTCCCCTAGACTCTTTTTCCGTCTGCTTTTATGGTGACAACCAGACACGTTGAGAGTGCTTATGAAAAGATGCATCACACCATGTGTTGGTGGGTGCCAGCCTTGTAATGATAAAAACAAATTAGGCGGCATAGAATTAGCATGGGTGGAATGGCTTCTCTTAACACATTTATCCCTGTCAACAACATCATACTTGACAATGATCCGCTGGAGATAATTAAAGCAGACACGCAGTAACTCTGTATTTAAATTTTCGGAGATTTTGTATGTAGGTGGACTTAACAAAATCAAGTGAGGAAGCAAAGAGGCACTGTGGGAGGTTTTCCAACTGTGAGAAATGAAGCAAGCTTGCAGCAAGACAGAACGTCCCGGAGCTCGCAGGGATGAGCCGAGACATTTCTCTTCTGTATTTGTCTAGCTCAAGGGTGTGACTCGCAAAGGTCACATGTGTCATTAAAATCCAGGCATCAATAGATGAGATATTTTCACAAAGGTGACACTCTCCCATTCCGGCGTAATTAGCCTCATTTTTATCGCGAGCAGGTCACTTAAAAGTCAATTCCAATGATCATGCCAATGAATCTTTACACCAGGTGATATAAACCTGTTATGCTCTGGGTACGAATCCCTTGTGCGCAAACACAGCCAGCCTCGGTAATACCTCACTTAAGGAAGAGGTCCAACTTTTCCTGTTATCTTTGGCCGTCCTCTGCAAGTTGTGTGGATGCGGCGCTCCAATAAGCCTTAAGGATATTGGGAGCCATCCAGGAAATATATCTGACATAACAAAGGAGTTTTGAAGAGCAAAAGCAAACTGCCTTGACCGCATTGAAGAGAGAACTTTATTTGGTGCATTTTTTTAATTAGTTATTGAGTCGTAAAATACATCTACACACATCTCAGGATTTACCTTTCTTGCGATTGAACATTTTCATTATTCCCTTCATCATTTAAGACAGAAAATCTGTCCTTGCAAGAAATGACAATATAGACATTTCTTAATGATTTTCGCAACAACTTGGAAAAAACTCCCAGGTGATTTGGTGAGCCTGTGGCAGTGGCTTCTAAAGTGTGTAATTCCCCAACTAAGTTCTGCTCAGAGCAACACATCAAGTTAAAATTTACCTTATTTTACAATAATAATAAGAATAACCTGTTTCAACTTTTTAAATAGCCTGTTTTGGCTTGTTGATGATCTAGGACAGTGGCTCTTAATTAGTTTTTCTTATGACCATTTAAGGACTATTTCATTTTTGGGGGGGGAAATGGCTAGCCTGGCAACCAGATCAATCAGTGAGCTCATGTATATATCGCATCTCGCTGTAGGAACTGGCCTAAAAACTAATTGGCCCAGTCACAGCCATGTGACTGACAGGAGTGGGCCCAATAAGAGCACGGCTGAAGGGTTCTCGTGAACAACCAAGTCGGCTGCCGATGTTCTGTCACTCCGTGCCACTGTACGTCGCACAGAGAGGTTCCAAACTGATTTGCAAATGCGAATTGGTCAGCCGACGCCAGACTTGGACATTGCTGCACTCAGCTGAGAAATAGTCTGGCACGTAGGCCCCCATAAAACCACAACTTGACACTTTTACTCTTTGGCTTTTGTACATAAAAATAAAAGAGATAATGTCTTAATTAAATGTTAAACGGTCCGCATTTTTTTTCTTTTTCTAACCTTAATGGTCAAAGTACTTTACGATTGTCCTCGCACACACACACTCATACGCCCAGCGCTGCCGTGCAAGGAGCCGGCCTACCAATCGGAGCACGTCGGGAGTCAGTGTCTTCCCCAAGGACGCGTCGAAGTGTGGACAGGAGGAGACAGGGATCAAACCGCCACCCTGTAATTAATGGACAACCCGCTACCTCTGGAACCACACCTTCCCCAATGAGCAAGCTTTAGAGGTGCTGGTAGGCGTTTTTGTTTCCTTCCATACACCAAGCTGCTCTCGCTTTTTCACCCCATTCCCGGTCATTTTTTATTGAGACCAGCTGCTGGCAGTAGCTTCATATTGAGTCAACTGAAAAATGCAGAGGTAATACAAAGATCATTTTACATAACAGAATTTACAATGACTTATTTCCTGCCCTGATAATCCTTTTGCGACCCCTTAGGTGCATCACATGATCCCTTGTGGGTATCCCGAGCCCCAGGTTGGCAACCATTCTAACTTGTATCTGAACCAAATGAATACAATCCCTCATAGTGGTGATAATTCATAACACGTTTAGTGTAATGTCTTTAATATTTAAAAGACTACATTACGAACTACACATAACACACATTTTCCCTTTGATCAGAATATTGTACAGTAAGAAGGAGGCCTCGGTGTTGCTTCCGTAGACTGTATCTCCTGCGTAAACACACTATTAGTTGAGAGCAGAGGCGCTTGTGCAGCTCCTCTTATCTGCCAAGGATGCCTCTGATGGCTCCTGATTGAAATGCCAGCTCTGAAGTTCTGTGCTCAGCCACACGTGTAAACGCCGCAACAGAATGTAACTTATTCCCTCAAAGCGCTTGTTTTCTCTCCCCGGGCAACGAAAGATTAGTTGGTTCAAATTCTGGACGGGTGCTTTTTGAAGAAAAGCCGTTTTCGGGAAGATGCGCTTGAAGAATTGGCAAGCAAGCATTAATATGTATAATTAATTTTGTTGTTATCCACATATTTGAGCAACGGAAAGGAGAGGTGCAGACTGAATTCGGAGCCAGTGTTCATGGGAAACCAGGGACGGCATGTGCATCATTTTTAACATTTACATTCCAATTCAATTTGCTCAACTGGAATTATCTGGCTCCCCCTCCTTGCTGGAGATTAATTCAGTTTCCTTGTTGTTCATTTCTAAGTTTAATAACATAACCCAAAGGTATTTTATTTTTCAGTGAACACAGAAATTTTTGTGAGCCTTCTCTGCAGTTATTTTTGTCTCCTTGTAGATTTCAAATTGTGCATTCCCTATACATATGAATATATTATAAATTCTCACTGTGAGATTATCAGTATTTTTTCACATCTCGGCCAGCAGCCGGAACTTGACAAGATAATCAGCTTCTGTAGCAGGGAAAAAAAAAATATCATCAAAGTTCTTTAAGAGCACATGAAAGCGCATATCAATATTTTCTCATTCTGGAGACGCACACAGACTCACAAAACCCCAAAACACTCAGAAGACGGGAAATCACAGGACACAATAAAAACTACAAAATAGTGCATCTGCCCTTCCTTGTCATTTCAATCAGTGTCAATTTGACACCCGCTCGTTGCAGCGCGTCACCGCCGGGACTTCTCCGAGACGCACGCGGGGGCCCGGTTTCCGGGTGTCTGGAGGCCTCCGCACCAGCCGCCATTTGTCACATAGGTAGCTTGAAGCGTGTTGGGTTTGCTGGTCCCTTCTCTGCCACCCCCTCATCAGGATAATTAAGCTTTCTCAGCCTGCTGCACACAAATGGGGAAATTCGCCAGCCCCTCCAAGTTGTAGAGATAGTCTGCAAATTGCCTCTGATTCGCCACCTGATTGTGCTATGATTATGTTGTCACTGGATGCTGTGATTATGATGGCCCGTAATTGCTGGTGTGCATTAGCTGCTACACAACGCCCCCCGATCTCGCTGGCTACCTGTCTACGTATCTATCGACCTCCCCTTCGTCTACAAGTCGCCTTTTTTTTTTCTTCTCTGTCACAACTCTGTCTCGATTTCTTTCTTTTTCTTCACGAACTCAGACGTACACCCAGTGATTCCACCAGTGAAAAACCATTGATGCAGTGCTGCTTGTTTTTTTTTTCTTTTTCTGATGCAGTTTGAAAGTGGTACGACCCACAGCACTGTGGATGTACAGCTGATGTCTGTGCCTTGGCTCAGAGCACAAAATGAATGTCTTCACTTATTTTTTTTAATGTGATCAAACCACTTAACAGTCCTTTCATCCATTAGTTTATTCCCAAAAAAAGATTGGTAGTACTGAGGCTTTCTCTGTCGGGGCGACTCCTGACACAAAGATTCCACACTGGCACCTGAGAAACCTGAACTTGCTCAAACGCCGCTTCCGCTCAGGACACCTGGGCAACTTAATGATTTAGCCAAGGTGTGTGTTTGTCTGTGTGTTTGTGTCTGTGTGTGTGTGTGTGTGTGTGTGTGTGTTGTTGTTGTTGGGAGGAGATGGTGGTGCTGGTGGTGGTGGGGGCACTGTTTTACAAGATGTACAAACACACTTGTCCAACAGGCATGCATACAAAGAGTCTCCTCGTGGCACAGGAATCTCATTTTCATGAATGGAATGCAGTCACCTGCGGCGAGGCAGCAGAATGTGCCACATCTTGTTGCAGGGGAGAGCCATTTGTTTGAGTGGTAAAACAGGGAAGGGTTTATTTGGGCTTGTTGGACTGACAGTGTCCCCCCCCTGTCAAAGCAGCGCTTCAGCTGTCAGCATTTGAACAAATGGGGACTAATTTGCATCTCATTAATCCCACCTCCCCTCGCAGCTCCTCTTGAAGAATTCCACTTTTCTTTCCCCCTCCTCCTCTGAATTCCCCTCGCTGTTTCATGCCACGCTACTGTCCTAAGCCAAGCTCATTAAAAGGGCCGCACTTTTCTTGAAGTCCAGAATCATTCAAGCTGTACTCACTGAATGACCGATGGACATGTGTTTTCACTCATTTCAGGTCTGGAGTGCTTGATTAAAAAGGCATGACTTCAACCCTTGATGAGCATATGGATTAAAAGCGCTCAGTGATTGCCTGGCCATTCCCCCGCTCTAATTGAAAGCCTAATGTGCACCCACCACATATTAATTAAAACCAGAGGTTATAGGCCCTTGGGGCCTCACCATTTAGGTCTCTCATTAAAGATTAATAACCTCAGTTAATTATTATTATCGTGTTGTGAATCACGTCAGCAAATAAATAAGACAATGGGGCTGTCTTGCTCCAAAGCCCTTCGATAGGAGGAGTGTTCGGTGGGAGAGGTGGCACACAAACCCGTTTTCAATCAGAGAACAACCAATGTATGTTTTCCTTTGTTCTTCCCCAGTGGTCACAAGGCATATGGCTTGTAATCAATGACACGAACCACAAGATGTATTGGGAAGTCAAGGCAGTATGGAATGTGATGCTACGTTTACGCCTGCCGTCCACACTACTTCAGATTTTTCAAGCTCCTGAAATGGAGGAGTTTGGAAACCCTCGCTCTGTTTTAGTTTGAAAGGTTGTACTATTGACAGGGAAAAATTGAGGTGTTTGGAAATGATGACAGTCACCTGCTTCACTTCCTGATTGGTTCTTATCTTGTCATGACCCGACTACCAGCGATGGAGACAAAATGTTGTAAATTAAAATTAGTTCCACCTCCTCGTCGGTCCAAGAAAAGAAACCCCACATCTTACTTTTTCATTATTGTTGTTTCTCATTCGTAATATTTTCTGTAAGTGAGCAGCCGGCTGCGAAGTACGCGATCTGCACAGGCCCAGTGTATGTGAACGGGTCACATGATATGCATTTTCAGGTGTTTTTATGGACAGAGATTAATACTGATACGGAACTAAAACGGACAGATTGTTTTTGTTTTAAGACACCTTTTCAAAAATGGAAATGTAGAAGTACGGATGTAGCTTGAATCACACACTGCTCTATTTGCAAGAAAAATTAAAAATTCTTTGTCACAGCAAGACCACAACATTTCTGATTCCTGCAAATGTACTGAATATCTAACAGAAATGCTCTACTTGTTGGCCAGAACATCAAAGCCCTCATAAAATTATAAGTGCATTCTAATTAGAATGTCAACCCAGTAAGAGGCAGACCTAACATGACCAACATGACGAACAATAAAAAGTCTTGAATTAGATATTAGTGATTCATCATCATTTCTCAGTGTTTTCCAAAAGTTTTGCGAGTCCTTGCCCAAGGACTGATCCATGCACCCAGATCTCCATCTAACGTGGACTTCCTCGGCCTCCGCCGCTCCTCTCATTACTGCTGCGGCCATTAGAGTTTGCTGAACGCAACAGTTCAGCTATAAGGTTGTTTGATGGGGAGGGAAGAAAGAAATCATAAACCGTAGATGTCTACAGTATGTGTTGTGTTACTGACAATGGCTTTAACCTGCAACTAACCAGCATTTTTTTTTCTTTTTACTTCGTATGACAGTCGTGGATAATTACTTGCATTGTCACCGAGATGATTAACTTCCCTTTCTTTGGTAAAGACTGATTCAGTTGCTTATAGAAATAAATAAATAAAAAACAGACAAAAACAGTCCTGACGCATACGCATCGCTTGCATGTTGTCTGACAAAGCAACCACATGGAACATAACAGCACGGGGACTGTCCCCCTCAAATGACATCCCACCAACGTGTCATGTTCACAACTTACAGATTCTAAAATTGCCGTGTCTCTGCGTTGTATTTCGGAGGACCAGCTGAGCTACATCGATTTTCCCCACGCCACTGAGCATTGATATTTTATTAATGTAGATTCTGGATTTATGCTGGAGCCGGTCTTCGTTTTTTTTTTTATTCGGTGGGAATTGTATTGGAACTTGGTGGAAAAAGTCTCATCACCCCAGTTCTTTTATTCCTTGCCACCTGAGCGTAACCTATATCTGAGGCGCCTAAATGATTTCTATGCATATATATTTGATTAATGACATGCCAGCATTACCGTCAAGTCCAATGCCATTCAGCACTGCCAGCAACAAAAGAGTGCTGTCACCTTGTAACAGATAATAGAACAGTGGAAAAGAGGGAAGCTGGTAGTTGTCCCTCTCATGGTGATTTCTGCATTGTTTTTGTAGTTGTTAATTTCCCCTTTGAAGTGAGTAATGATCACCTTACTTCACCATATTGTAATAATCCTACCTGTCAGCCTTTTTGCAGCCTAAGATGTTCAGAGTGAGGCAACACAAAGCATCCGCTTGCATTGCTTTTGTATAGACATCAAAGACGTTTCTGGCTGCAAAAGAGGGTCAGCAGATGACTGGAGGTACCAAATGTTTCCTAAACATCAGATAGCTTCTCCTGCGATCCATATTGCATTCTTGGCCAAACCTCCACAAGACCATCACAAGTATTTCCCCCGAGGGGCCCTCCCTCTCAATTCGTAGTCGAGAAAAAACTCCCCCGGCAGAAGACGCGCCACGTGAAGCTAAATGATTTTGAAGAATTCCAATCATAACATTGGAGTTTTGTGCAACAGCAATCCAGGGGACAAGATAGAAGAATGGGCAAGGCCACGGACGGGGGTTAAAAAAAACAGGATATGATGGAAGGAATCGAGAAGACGATACAAATGATGGCACAAAGGCGGAGCTGCAGTTGGGATTCCTCATAAGAATTATTCAAGTAGAAATGGCACCTGGCCTCGGGGAAATCAGCGCTGCCTCCAGTCGGATTACTCCTGGCACAATCTGGACACAGTCTTGTTTGATGTCCCCCACCCATCCGTCTTGTATGTAGTCTTTTATCTCACTCTAAAGTAATATAGTCTTCACTGCAATTCAATAATGGCCCAGCCGAGCCTGTCAGGCTGCGTTTGCCCGTTATCTCACAAAGGCCTGTCCACTCCAGCAACAAGCCACCCGATATTTGTGTGTGCGTGTGTGTGTGCGTGTGCGTGTCTGTGTGTGTGTGTGTGTGTGTGTGTGTGTTTCATCCCCAGGGGGAGGGTCCTCATGTTTGTGTGTATGAAAGCAAGAGAGAGAGAAAAAGCGAGACGGGAAGAGAGCTGCCGAATCAATTGATGTGTGTCTGCACCATGTGGCAGACAGAGGGGGAAGTGGGGAGACAGACGGTCTATTTATCCCTCAGTGTGTTTGTATGTGTATTTTGACCAGCTATCCTACTTGAGATCTAAATTAAGAAATAGCTCGGGTGATGGGGCAGATGCTCTAGCCAGCACCTTTGTGTGTATGTGGGGGTGTGACTGTCAGCTTGTCCCATCACAAGTGAAGGGTTTTAACTAATTCCTAATTGGTTGAAAGGAGCAGATATGGCCAGGTCTGATCCAGGCCTTGCAGCAGGACAGTGAGAACCACAGCAATTTACCCACAGTGTGACAGCAACACTGATGCATTCGGGTTCCTCTGCTGGAATGGAGAGAACAACGGGTCAACTGTTATGCATATCCCAAATTGGACGAAGACTGACTTGTATGTTTAAAAAAGAAGAAGAAAAAAAAAGACTTCAGGAAGCTCATTGTGCAGACTGATGGGTAAGGCTGTGCAGTTACACAAGACAGATGGAAGGGATGATTGATGGATAAATCATAAATAAACCAAATGTATGGATAGCGCCATCACAATGCATCTCTGCATAATGATGGAGGCTATTTCCAGTCCATGTTGGGCTGTAAAAGCATGTGCATAAGCAAGTCGCTTTCATTTACCTCACAGTCACGGGGCATCATGTCCCACAGCTCATTCAGCGCATGCTAATATATGGCTGCGCAGGCCTCCCCATCATAATCACCCATAACACTAAAATGAGACGCATGACAGTAAACAGCAGTCAAGCCTTACAAAGAATATTTGGCATGGGAATGATTTTTTTGTTGCTTGCAAACACTCCACGTCCCAATAAATCAGATAGATTTTTTTGATATATAAAGCTGCTTCTTTTATTGTCATGCCTCAGAGTAGTCTGTGCATGCAAATGAAGTGACATATTTACAGTACACACGGACAAGGAGTGAGAGTGAGGGAGATGCCGTTCCAGGAGTCAGATTGAATATACTGAGTGATTTTTTTTTTTTTTCGAATCAAAAAGGAGAATTTGATTCAGGAGCTGCAAGTGAGTAAAGCCCCATTTTTTCCCCTGCATAACCAAACAAACACCTCAAGAGTGAACGTGAACCACATTTCTCAGTTGTGATTTTTATCAATATTTCATCACTTTAACACTGTCTGCATTATCATGCAGACGGCGCATCTCTCACACCAACACCTAACCACACCACATGGCTTCGTTTGATATGAACGGTCAACTTTTGCCTAGTTCTCCCACTGCCTAAATGCTATCTGCAGAAACATGTCGGCGTTATTAAACATGCCGAACACGGAGAAGCCATATGTGCACAGTGGGACACACGTGGCGAGGGCTTGCACATGGAGCACGCGGGCGCAAGCATCTGCATGCAGGAACGCGACGGAAACACCCCGCTGACACGGGGGGCTCTGAGGGGTCAGCTAGACTTAATTGCACTGAGGGAACATGTGTGCTAGTCCAAGCTGGTGGAGCCACTCTGCGAGGGGGGGGGGGTCGGCGGCGGCCATCTGCCGCCCTGTACCTCGAAAGCCTGAGGAGCAATGTGGGTTTAGTAAAGGGAAGCGACAACACTGTCAAAGGACACGATTTCAGCGCGTGGCAGATCCTCAGAGGCTGCGGTGCTCATGCACGCTACAAGGAATATTACTTTTGTTGATGCAGGCTGTAGTTTGCAACTTCCTCTTGAGTTAGTTTGATCACCAGTCAGTCAGTGTTCACATGCACACCCTTCTTCTTTGCAACTGAGGAAGTACGTAGGCTTGAATTCGTCGGAAAATGGCCAATATTACTTTTGTCTATCCCCTGGGTCCAATGCTTAACTGTAATGTAGTAAGTAATGTTTGTCATTGATTGCAAACAAACCTTGGGCGTGTCAGTTACTCTGATTAAATCCACCCTGTGGGGTTTTTCCTAGTCCTGCAAAGCCGTTTTTTTTACGAATTTAGCGTGAATGCAGTAGTCTGAAAATGGCCGCAGGGGCTTTTATTGCGTCACCATGTGCTCAAACACGCTTGTGGAAGTATTTCTGTGTGAACACGATACAAACAAACCGAGTCTCGCTGCTTGCTAGAGACTTGCTCCCCTGCAGGACACCATTCAAACGGCAACTTAAGAGCCCTGGAAAAACTTGTGTTTTCCTTTCCCCCGTTGGTTCAGCGTCTCACCTTGCCACAGTGACACAGCAGAGTGAGTCAGCAGATGCTGACAGATGGAAGTCTTGGGTGCGGTTACAGGTTGTTGCACACATCTAACCACACCCATCAGCGTAATTGGTCAGAAGTGAAACGGACTTGAAAGTTTCCACCAGAGGGAGCAGCGAAACGCTGCTTCACTGCCCAGTAATAAGTCAATCTTTGTGAACATTCTTTTCACCTGAGTTGGCTTCAAATGATGCCTAACGGGATGCTCTTGATGCCACAAGGGCACAGAAACAGGCAACCCTTTTAACCCTTTTTGTACTTTTTACACAAAGCCTAAATAAATATACATATTCATACATTAAGTGGAAGTTGCTTTTTGGGTGCTGTGTGTATGTGTGTAAAATTAAAATTGACCAATTTATACATGGCCAACAGGAAAGAGACGTGTTATTTTTTTTCATGTGTCTTGAGTGTCGCAGCACAAAGAAGTGCAATTGTGTTACCCAAGAGATAAAGATGAAACTTTTCACTAAAATGGACCAAACTTGGACCGAGCAAGTTAAGCTGCCATTGTGCAGCCTAAGCCGTCAAAGTTAAATTCAGTTGCAGGTCTTTCATATGAAAAGTATGAGTGAGGATGGATTAAAATATAATGCCTGAACTATAAACTGCTGTGAATAGAACACAGTCCCAAACTTTCGTGTGTATGTCCTCCCAGACTGGTGATTCTCACTCTGCATGCAGAATAAAAAAAAAAAAGTGGTTACCAAAATAACCATCGACAAAGTAAAGATAACAGTTTGGGACACGAGCAGACGCAGCTATGTGGGCTGATAATAAGCAGTCCAAGTAACGATAACTGCGTTGCCTGTGAAAGCTCGGGTTCTGACTGCTTGTCTTTGTATCTATTTTTACTCTGCACCCTATTCATTAAGGCCGATGAGTGATAGGCCACTTTGTTGGCAGTCAGCATCCATAGCGTGATGCACTGACCTTGGGTCTGAACCAGGGAGACTGGATTCTAAATAAAGAGCAAGTTGCCACCGAGCCAAAGAGGCCGTTCACCAGGACCGAAGCAACAGCACTTGAAATGGTGGCAACACACGGATCAAGCACATGAGCTCTTTCCAGGTGTTCACGTGGAGCGATGGCATGCGTGATTGATGCGAGTGAAACTGCTTTGACTTTAAGAACTCCAAAGTGCTGCTGTGGCACACTGTTGTTAGGTCTCGCAGACAGTAAAACTGCCTAACAAATGAATTTATCCGAGTCAGCAAGCTCACTGCAGCGGACATTGTATAAACGTTTTAACGTGAAAGTCATTAGACTACAAGGAGGCAGACTTGCATGCTTGACTAATTTGAGACTGTTGTTCCCAGGTGACCAAAAATACCTGATGTATTAGTTTAAATTGTGTTGCTCTTTCAGAATTTAGACTCTTTCAAACTCCATGGTGAGCAAAGGAGGAGGTACCGAGCATTGTTATTTTGTCACAAAGTCTGCAGAGTGAACTGGATAAGATGGTTGGATGGATAAAGCCTTGATTGGACTGTGCTGTCACCGTGACTGATCTCAAACCTTGACCAAGGTTTGCAACAGTGCTTTATGCTGGTTTTGGATGGCACCTGCAAATTATGCTAACTTGCCAATAGGGGCTCTTCAATGGTGATATGGAGGGCAGTACCAAAGAACTTTGGTCATTTGATTTTGAGGATTTGTTGACTAATTTACCAGCCTGGTGAGTTTTCTCCTTTAGTTGCCGTAATACCGTAACCAGGCCATGCCGTTTACTCTAGAAGGAGGAGGGAAGGGCTTCACGTACAGTTAGAAATATTCCTACATTTCTGTGAAATGGGACAAAATTGCCCCAAAAAATACCAATATACTTTGGTGCATGAAACCTGCTGCCGGGTCAATTATTGCCAGGTGTTGAAACCCTTTGTCAATAGTTATTTGCCCTCATCCTTGCTCTGGCCATCCTTCTGACCTCTCCCAGTGCCAGCGCCTTTCTGTTTCTTCATTTTGCGTGAACACCAGGCAAAGCAATCTGGAATACTCTTTATCCGGTTATAATCACAGTATAGACTTGCCCATAAATGTTCAGAACTTGTTATAGTCCGTCTTGCCTCATCTTTGTTAACTTTCTTTTTTTGCGTGTGTGTGTGTGTGTGTAATTTTATGTCCTGTAATCAGGTAGAAAATCTCGCATGACTGCACACAATGGACTCAGAGAGCGGGGAGTTTTAACCAATGGCACCCTTGGTGTCAATGTCTGTTTTGAACTGGGAGGCGAGACTCAAGAATGAGGGCCCTCAGTCATATCACATCACTGCCGTCGCGTGTCTCCGTTTCCACTCATATTTCCCTGACGGTCCATAAAGAGACAGCCATTTGAGAGGGTGCATTGATTTCTGGGCATATCTGGTGATAAAATGCGCTTCTCCGTCCGCAGCTCCTTTTAACTACCCAATTTGAGGGCCCCTGATTTGGCAGGGCCATGCAGGAACTGTAAATAGAGCTGTGAATCAGAAGGGAGTAGGCAGGAAGTGAGGACGCCGTCTTTATTAAAGACACATACAGACAGTCGGGGCACAGATTAAGCCAAGGAGGGGTTCCCCCTCACAGATTTCAGGCCTTGCTGCTGTAGATAAAATGTCTACACGGAAAAAGGACGGAGACTTGGAAGTTGACTGCTCTGAAGTAAGCAGCTACAGTACACTTAAGCTCTCTTTTCCGAGCAGAGCTGTTCCTCTGCAAACACTTGTGTTTATTTCTCCACTACAAGTAAAAGTTTGCCATTTATGTTGACAATTTGTGTTCGCTTCAAATTTCAGCCAAGCTGAAGGCAGCTTTATTTTACAGCATTTATTGAGCCGCAGACGAGGAAACAAAAAGGGTGTTACTTCAGAAACACTCCCGAGCTCGCGTCCCTCTCTGGCCATTAACGAAGCATTGTCCCGGTCGCACCACTTTATCATGATCTATGAATCTCTGATTTTGATGCAATAGAAAACCAATCACTTGCAGCAAGTCTCCAGGCAAAGCATTAGTCATCATGTCTTTGACACCACCTAAGAATTGGGTCATTCTTTTGAATTAAAAGCGCCCATTTGTAAACATACACTAGCAGACAGAAAAAGACACACTCTCCCTTCTTATTTTGATGTATGAAAGAATAAAGCAACAGTGCTCAGGTGAATTAATGTCTGCCCACAGTGCTGCGACACGCTCACACTGCACATGTGCAAGGGGAACAGAAGGGGGGAGATGCAGATGATTGAGCACTTTTGTTTGAATCTGGTTTTTGTACATTTGTATTCCTTATTAGGATTATTTCTCTGAGCCACTGCATCCTATTCAACATGTAAAAACAAACATTGATGCGTGAGTTCTGCGAGATGCCAATAGGATGTCGATATATCTTTGTATTCATTTTTCTTTGTCTTGTTTTTCATTAAGCCGCTCTTCCCAACATGATTCAGATATATGTCTTTGTTCTCAGCTGGAGAGGCTCAACTCGAGCAACTTAATCTCTGTTGCTCAATAGAGAGCTTCTGTCATCTGATCGGGTCTGACGGTTATTGAGCACCTGGGGTGTATTCAATAAGACTAAAGTTTGTTCCTGATTTAGTTCAATAAAGGAGCACTCTGTATCAATTTATCCGTGAGATGTATGTCTCGCATAACTGACAGTGAACTGCCACATGCTCAACAATGATGTCTTGGAAGATAAATGCACTTTTATCCAAAGCGCTGAACTCGAGTCAAGCTGGGAGGATTTCCTCAGTAGTTTTGCAGTCGGTAGCATCAAAATAATATAAATCAAGGACTTGTTTGGCTTGTGTTTTCAAGAAGGAAAAAAGGAACTGCAACCCATATATTGTGCCCAGAAGTCAGTGAACAATTACTTTCTAAGTACAGTGTTTATCTACAGGTTGCTTCTGCAGATTCACTGCTATTTCATTGCCTTTTGGTTGGAAACAGCAGTCCAAGAGCTTATCTGAAACCCTGAACTGTGATTTATCTTTTCGTTATGTGGTCCGACGCGTCTCGACACCCAGTCCTGCGTCTTATCCGTAGTCCCAGACCCATTGAGGGACTAATCTGGTCATTTCTTGCTGATCGATGTCGCTGCGCCGCCTTGGCACACCTGTCATTAAGGCTGTCTCAGAAGAGGGAGGAAGAAAACAAACAGCACATCTCGGGAGCTGCGTACAGGGCCTCGATGCCAGGAGCTTGGCAAGTGTTTCAAGTCAGCCACAAGTTCAGCCCCTGTCTGAGCTCACTGTGCTCGTGAAGGGGGGCGGTGGGGGTGAGCCAACAGTCACCAGACAGTCACAATAGAAAACCTCACACAGAAAAAGACCAATTCTGCCTTTTGCCATTTCAGTTATTCCACACTGGCCGGGCAGCATTCTGTCCAATAGGGTTAGCTGCGAGTGAGTGTTACCGTGATATTTGTAGGGCTGATAATTGGCACGGGGTTTGGCAGGAATGACCGTCGGAGTAAAAATGAAGTGAGGAAGGAGAGCGGAGGCGTATGTTGTGTGAGGCTGTGCTGCCGTACAGTGCGAGGGAGTTGGGGAGTTGGTGGCGGAATGCTAATCGGCCTCTGGGGCGCTGAGCCACAGCAAATCAACTCCTCAGAGCGGATCATGGCCCAGGCTGACATTAAACACCCACCCACCCCCCCCACCCCATCCCCGCCCCAAACACACATTTTCATCTTAGTGCGCACAAGGGGAGAGCAGGTGGAGAAGGGGAGAGGGAAGGGACGAGGGGTGGAGGACAAGGTGTGATTATGAGTGTCAAGGAGCCAAAGAGAGAGTCAACAGAGGAAGAATAAAGTAAGAGTGAGACAAAGGTGCAGGAGGGGGGGGGGGGAGCCACAGAAAAAAGAAAAGACAGACTGGGAGAGATTAAGGTTGTGAAAAACTTTTTGGACATTTTCCAATGGCCCATCACCAAGCCCCGCACCCCTTTGTTCCCGTAGCGGCCCCCGCCAAGCTCTCCGGGTTCCGTGGCCCATATGCAGTTTACAGTGATTAGTGTGGCCGGTTTACCACTTGAGATACTTCGTGGTTTTCAAAACAATGGGTCCTTGATTTCAGACGGGGGGGGGGTGTTGTTGTTTTCAGGCTTAAGTGACGAATGTAACAAATTCTATCATTTGCAGTTAGTCAGATCATTTGAGTTGGGGCTGTGGGTGCGGAGAACTAACAAGGCAGTTTTGAGGATTTTTGCAGGTGTTGAAATGTTTCTGTCCGAAGACTGAGTTTGGTGGTACTTCTGCATTATTTCACCCGTGTAATAAGGCAGTACTGACTCATGCGTCGGGATGTCAACATGTTGACGGGCGATGCAATCCATTTGTGAGATGGTGTCTAGTTGATAAATGCCATCTCTGGCTTGTCTCTTTTTAATGTAGGAAGCTCCTCACTTTAGAGTTGGAACGATGCAAAAGGTTCTTAAAAATTAACTTGATGGATACATACGTGATATTGTACTTAAAGACTGAGGTCGAAGCTGCATGTCCCGGTCAATAAGCACTTTGAGTTCCCTGAAAAGCGCTATAAAATATCATCTATTATTATTATTATTAAAATCCCTCCTGTCTTTGTAATCTATGTAGAAGCCATGTAACAGCTCTGTTCTTGTGTTGCGTTTGCTAAGTTCTATAGTTCTAGTGTGAACAGCTTTATCATTTTATAGCTGCCTAGCTCACATACTTGGGGAAGCAAGAGGTTCGATTTACTGTTTGCTTTATTGCGCATATTTTCAATCAGATGAGGGGACACGAGCACAAAACCACTGGGTCAGGGATTAGATCCAAGGATGGTGGGAACATGAGGCTGTGCTCGGTGTCGTTCTGAACCATTTGATTGTCTCGCAGCAACCGCGTTCACAATTTCAATCCGTTCTCATTTTAATAAAATCAATTATATGATGTGAAATCCCCAGTGGGGCTGCTGTGAATTCTCCCAACGCCCGACAGCAACAGCCCCCGTCTAGCAGCTGACGTGTTGGTGGCGAGAGCCGATGCCTGTCATATCGCCAAATTCCTAAGGTGATTTGGAGATAACGCATGAGCTTAATAAATTAGAGTGATAGGAGCACTTTGTGTTTTTGTTCACCGTGACAATGTCCACCTACAAAAGCACCTGGTGTAGGAAAGCTTGTAGTTTTGAAACACACACACACACACACATACACACACACACACAGTTGCCAACAATCAAAGACAGTGACACACAAATAAATTACCTTGCTCCGCTCTGTTCTTTTAGGAGTCGTGCTTGCATCAGCATGCTGAGCCCACAGCATCCCTTCTCACCTGGGAGCTGTGTTGGACCACTGAGGTGTGGTAAGATACCACACGCTCCAGGGCGCCCGTGACCTTTGAGTTATGGCCGTCAGAAACTGTGTATGTGTGTGCTTGTGCGGGGCCGGGGGCGCGGGCGGAGACAAAGGTGCCGAGAAAAGGAACAGAAGGTGTATGTGCATTTGTGATTCCACTGACAATGTAATATTGCAAATGACTTTCTCCCCTAACTAGCATGAGAATCAGTTTTTGCTAATAGCTGTACAGTATGGCCGCCCTTACCTGTGCGGAGGCTCGGTGCCCCTTTTCGGGATGTTCGTACGCTGTGTACTGTTCCCCATTTACATCCAGGCCTCTGAGGAATACCAATTGTGGTGGCCGAGCATCTCTTTGTAGCATTGGAGTACTTTACAGGTGGGGTTACTCTAAGAGCAGTGACGTAAGGACGTCATTATATTCAGGATTCAGAAAGCCTCTGATTGGAAATTACAACATTGTTCTTATCATAGTGAACTGCTATGACCTGGGAAGAAGGGAATAGTGCAAAGATGGACTATGCCCAGTAACATTCTGTATTATATATTTTTGTCATAGTTGTCACAGTTGCACGCAATTTTTCTGAGCAATACAGAAGTTATTGCTTTTGCGCTCACTTCCATTCTAACTGCTAAGCTGTTGCAAATCATCTGATCGCCTGACCCGTCCTGCTTCTTGATGCATTTGAGTAATATTGATGCCATGTTCCCATCATCTCATGTGATCACAGCCAATAGGAACAACAGCCCAAAATATAAAGATAACACCCAAGTTGTAATAGACCAATATTATGTTTTAAGTTCCTCGGCAGAGAGTATTTCTTTGTCCTCAGATAACATTTTTCAATGTATTTTTTTGACACATTTACTTGCTCGTGAGGATTCACCTTAACAAAAACAAAATAGAACCTGAGTAATATCTCTGCCTTGTTTGTTGTGAGTATATGAACAAGGTAAATAAATTTCTTCGGCAACAGCATCATCGGTGTGACTTTGACTATTCTGGAAACATGAATCTGTTTTATTCCTTAGATTTTTTTTCTTTTTTTTCTTCCATCATCGTCGTCGTCGTTGTTGTTGGGTATTAAGAGGCTGGGGTTGTAAGGCTCCACAGGCTCCCCCGAAAATAGTTTATGTTTTGTTACTCCCACGTACACAAGAGCAGCGACCGTCTCCCATAAGATGGAGAGCAATCTGATATCGCAGCAAGCCTGCTCTATTTAAAATATGGTAAAGCCTTCTGCTTTGCTTCTGAGAGATGTTCTCTGTGTGTGTGTGTGTGTGTGTGCCTCTTAAAACTCAGGGATGATGCATAGACTCTGACACTTTGACAGATGAACAGATTTAGAGTGCTCGAAAGATCCAGCCTGTTCAATATAGGCAAGAGCGAGAGTACGAGTACGCTAGCGTGTAGCGTGTTTGTGTGTGTGTTTTTTTGTGTGTGTGTGTGTGTGTGTGTGACCGCTTGTTTATATGTGACCCGGCTAAGATTTGCCAAATGTACAGTTCATTCCACTTTTATCTCTGCTCATTGATACATGAATACGTGACTTGTGTAATGGGTAGGGAGACGCGGTTGCGTCAGTCACATTTACCGCTGTGACTGAGCCAAAGGAAATGCAGCCAAGGCTGCCCCCCCCCACACACACACACAAACCACCACCTCCAACCACGAGGCCCAGACTCACACCAATTATTACTGCCATCTTCACACAAGCCTCATTCTCCTCCTTTTTTATGGCTCTTTCACACCATGGTAACATTTTAAACCAGCTTTTTTTATGCACCACCTTCTTTTGAACCAGTCCAATATCCGCATGAATCTGTCCCTATTGGTTGATTCCACACTCAGGCATATTTATTGTTGCCACGGTTAAGCGGTGTCAAAGGTAGATACTGCAGATACTTTCTACTAAGGTTATGATCGTTGTCTCCGCTTTAACGTATTCCAGATTCTCAAAGTTCACCTTTGGCCTGATCGTTTCTTCTTGAACCTCGACAAGCCCAAAAGGATCAGTGAAACCATATTGCCGCCTCAGACTTGCCCGGCTCCAGATTCCCAAATCATCGTGAAGGTGACACAATGGCCCAGCACACACACTCATACACGCAGACGAAGAATAATAATAATAATAATGATAATAATAATGAAAAAAAATAGCTCTTGCATCCCCTTTTTTCTTTTTCTTTTTCTTCTCTCCCCTGGCCATCGTGCGCTGATCCCGTGCCCTCATCCGGACACAATGTTCTCCTGTCGAAAACTGCCGAACACAGACAAAACGCTCACTTTGTCTGCCTAAGCAAATAATTACTCCAATTAATTAGCCATGCTGTGGATTGCTGCGGGCAAACATTCGATTAAAAAGAGCTAAAGCGGAGCAGGGAATGGCTGTAACGTCACCACTGGAGGGTGCCACTCCAGGTGACCTTCTCTGACAAGGCCTGGGAAGCTGGATGATGTATGGGATGAGCTGCGTTCGGACGTGAGGCTCTTTGCATTCTCTTTCATTTGACTTGTTGCCTCTTCTGCCAAGTCCCAGGGCTCATTGCAGCCGTATGATATCACAGGGCATATTATACATGTCCAGGACGTTGACCACTCGTGAAGGAAACCTTTTCCCTTGCCTTGTCCTTTCATCTGCGAGTGGAACAGGGGATTATCTCACCTCCTGCTACATACCAATAGCCGTGCAGATGGCATTAGAATAATGTGAAAGCTGTTGCTTGAGGAGACGGACCCTAAGTACCACAACTCCAAATCTGCGTTTCCTTTTCGGCTCTGCCAAGCCTCTTTCGGCTCGTTGTTTTTTGGTATTTTACGGCCCGCAACTTTACTGTTTTTGGCTCGGCCTCGCTGCCCGCATTAATCTTTTTTCCTATCCCAGCATTCAGCTGTTTGAGCTCAAAAAGCCGACGAACCCACAGCACATACCCGTCTGTCACCACACAACAGACAAGGTTAGTGACTCGCTGCTAAACATAGTGGAGCATTTAGCAGCGAAAGAGCCCGTCATTCCCAGAAGGTTGGTTATACAAAAGCATAACTGAGAGTAGAAATTGATATGGCACCTACGAATGCTATGTGTAAAAGTCCACGCGTAGTTTCTTTGCTTTGCCAAAAAATGATCGAGACACATTTACTATAAGAACTGACTTTGCATGGCTATAATATGTGTGCTTGTCATACAGGTATATTGTGTTTTTATGATCCCTACTGCCAGTCTCAGTCCAAGGGGACTCTTTAAGTTATTTAGATTTGAGGCGGGTATCCAGCATTACCATTCCACGCCGTCTGTAATTTAACAACTGGAAAGCGTGCTGTTTATATTTCATATTACACATAAATCTGTGGGTGATTGTTTATGCACAGCGGCTGCAACATGAAGAGTCGCGTACAGTTTTTTTAGTTTTTTTGTACGTTTCACTTGTTTTGTGTGTGAGAAGTTAAGACTCTAATCTCTCCCATTCTTTTTACCTGCCCTTGTGGTTTTCCCGGAGCCGTCTGGCACCATTACCCACTGAGAGACTAATGAGTCTTACAAATGTGTATTATTTGCATCAAGAGACGGGGACAGATTTCCGTGGCGCAACGCACCGATACCTTAGCGATGAGAGGCAGTTTACAGGTAGGGCCCGTTGATCTGCCAACAGAGAGAGGGAGGGAAACAGGAAAGAAAGAATAGACATACATTTTCTACAGAACCAATTATTATGGGTTAAAAAAATATTATAATATTATAATATTTTTTTCCCTACTATGTGCACTGAGTTGTTTTGATTGCATATTGTATGCCTATTTATCTTCCCATGCTTTAAGTCCATTTACTGCACACCAATTTATTGATCTGCCTGGTTAAAATGTGTATTTTTCTGCCAATTGTATCTGCTTCCATCTGTTTGCACAAAACCTTCATTTACATGAGCATGTCAGGCACCATTCCTTTCCTTCTTTTCCTTTTTATTCCCCCCCCCCCCCCCAGTCAAGTCAACTTTATTGTCAATTCCTGCAGTATTGTTCCAGACATACAGAGGACATGAAAAAATGTTTGTCCCAAGGTGCAATAGTGCAAAAAAGAAATAACTAAACAAAAAATAAGATACGTAATATATACAATAAATTGATTCTAAATAGTGCAAAAATAAGAGTAAGTCAAAACCACACAGTATAGAAAAGCTAAAGAAATTGAAAATGTGCAATAGAAAGGAAATACTGTACAGTATGTGTCATATACAGGAAACTAAATAAATTGAATGAATTGAAAATGTGCAATATAAAGGATATGGAGTGCAGATTAAATGTAATAAATGTAGAGTGCACTGATGAAAGTGACCTTTCACATTTCATCCAAGGGGTGGCATGGGATTGATCCATGACCCAGCACAGAATCTCGTCACCTGACATCTATATTTTCAACAGAATTGGGGCCCCGACACAGCACCATGACTGCAAAAAAGAAGGTTCACTCTGAGAAGCCTCGGAGCAGACTGAAAACAACCACTCCCCCTAGTGGATGCTGTGGGCATATCAGTCAATTCGTTTTTACCAACCTGGGAAGTATGTTTGTATGTGCATACGTGCTTTGCAACGTGGAGTCACGGGCTCTTTAATCAGCCAAATGTGTGTGTACGTGCGTGCAATATGAAGTTGACAGAGGTAGAGGCGTGTCTGCGTGTGTGTGTGTCTGTGTCTTAGTTCAAACTTTTTGCACATCCACTTGAGTAGGTTCTTTATTTTCTGTGTCTGCCTCTTGCAGGGGATGAATCAGCGCAGCGCATTTCGGCACAGAAGCTCCTCACAAATCATGCTTTCTCCTTTTGTGTGGGCAGAGCAGGAAAACTGCCCCCATTTGAGCAAGTGAGTGCAGTAATGTCGTTCCTTTTTTTCAAATGAGCTTTCTCTTGTTTCATTTTTGCACCATTTTCTAAGTGGTTTGTTTCTGCTTCATTTTCTTGTAATCGTTCACTGATATGGCTTAGTTTTTTCCACATGCAATGTGTTGCATCCTGACCCCTCGATTGCACTTTTGCACAATCGCTGTCTATGACAGATGAAAATTTAGAGAATGTGATGAAATCAAATATCTGAGAGTCCATTGGGAGCACACTTCCTTGGTTGGGTCATGTAACTTAATATATTCACAACAGCGAGATGCTTGGCAACACTTGCCATGGTTGTGGCAAAGGTAATTTAGAGCTCTAACAAGTATGACAGAGCAAGGAGTGGATATGTGTGCATGTGTGTGTGTGTGTGTGTGTGTGTGTGTATGTGTGTTCCTGCTCTGTTGCCTAAGGTAAGGTTAGACACTTTTCATACATCTGTAATTGTGTAGATTACCTATTACATTTAACTGTGGCAGAGCTGTACAATTCTCCCACCATGCTTTGTCGTCTGTGATTAGAAGACGGACTGAAATATAAATCCTGACCTTCTCTCCAGGTTCGGTTTGGCCCAGTGGGGCAAACCAAGGACAGAATCGCTCTGTCAGCCCATGTGAAGGTACCTTGTGTTCCCTCCCTGTACCCCCCAACGCCTCCTCTCGATCCATAGATGGACCGCGTTTTACACCCGCAGGAAGCAGCAAAGGCCGCCTCGATAGCATCCGCCATATATTTAATTTTTTTCTTATTCTTATTTTTCAATTTGGTGGCTGGGGAAAGGTCAGGATTAGTTATCGACGTGGCTGTGTCTAAGGCAGAGACGGGGAAACCACAGCCACTGCCATGGGTCTCCGAAAGCCATTTTCCTCCGTCCCAGCAGGAGCCTAATCTGTGCGTAGGTGTGTGTGAGTGCACGTGCACAGCGATGTGAAAGCACCTGTGTGTGTGTGTGTGTGTGTGAGTGTGTGCACTCCGCGGAGAGTAAATTATAATATTTGTGTGTGGCTTTGCGTGCACTCGCGTTTGCATGTGTTTGTGCATGTGTGCATGAGTATATATTTTACATTATGTTTCTTGGAGGATAAGCCCTCGCATTGTGTTCGACGTATAGTTGTATTTGTGCGGCCGTCGAGGAAAGCAGCCCGGCATCTCACTAAGCCTTCCCAATAGATTTCCTTTCAAGTGCTTCTCTTATGCTGTTGTGTATAATTTCAATCAGCCTGTCGGCTCTCATGCTGATTTTAGTCAGTGACAAAGTCTAGTCCACCGAACTGATTGCATTCCGCCTTCCTGCAGCATCCCACTTTTCTTCTTCGACCAGCTCCCATCCATTCCCAAACCCGCGGCGATTCCCCACTGTGAGAAGCTCCGTCTCAAAGTCCCAGACCTGTGAAATGATGATCGAGGAGCACGAGCCCCTTACCCATCAGTCTTTATCGCTCCCTTTTGCCCAACACCCCCACCCTTCCACCGTCGCCTTCCATATGCTAGACTGAGCTCTGGTTGTGGTCACTGACGCTGACGGATGTTCCTGGTCAGACGAGGCTGGAGACCCCCTCCCCCAGCCCAAAGTCATCTCAGCCCTGGCCTCAACCTGTGAGCCAGGCCCCCTAGAAAGGCCTCTACAGGTTAGAGGTGAGAGAGTGATGGAAGGCACTGTTACTCCAAGTGAGGAAAGCTAGAAGAGGAAGCAAAAGAAGAGTGTTGGAGTGGGAAAATAAAGTTGACTAAAACCTCCTTCAGTGCTCTCAACAGTCTTTGTTTCCTCGTCTCGAGCAGAGTTTAAGCTGCTGGAGTGGTGCGATTTGTTTCTTGTCATCAATTTATTTTGAGTAGTGCATTGCATTATTTAGATGATGCTTATCACACCCACCAAAATCACTATCTTGTCGAGACTGGCGCAGAATAGCATCCGTATCTCTTGTGCTCATCAAGGCATCTCATTTATTAACCAAAAGGAATTTCGGAGGAGCGGGTGATATGCAAGAACGATTAGATGCTCAAAAATTTGATGCTATCTGTCAGCAATCGGTTTTCTTTCATCTCCCCGTACTGTAGCCACGAGATCTTTAAAAGACATTAGACACATACTGTAAGAAATAAATCAAACAAATGGATTAGCAGAGCTAAATAGTTGTCAGGGGCCTCGCAAGGCCTTATGAAGACAGATCTGACTCTTATGGAGGCAATTAGGTATGGAACTTATCATAACAGAAATTAGGAGTGAGACCCATTTTTATTCCACAACCCAAGGCTATATTTCCATAAAAACTAATGGCCAAGTATATTATTCTGCTATTCTGACTTATGTGCTGGCTCCACTGTATTTTAAATATACATATAAATATATATATATAATGTTAAAATTGCCAAGATTAATGTGGTGCTGAATTCTGAGATAAAGTGGAGCTGGGTAATATGAACAGTATGTCATTAATGTGCAATGCCCTTCGCACCTCTTGGCACAGGGAAAGAGAAGGCACCGGGGGATGAGAGATGGGAATAATTGTCAATGTATGTGTCCTCACACTAAAGGGAACATTGCAGTATGAACAGATATGTTTCATAACTGTGTTCTCAGTGTATCCAGCATTGTCTCACCCTGGAATATAGGGCACGGCTTTCCAGTTTGGCTTATCAACCCTTACAGAAATTTAGTCCATTGGCCATCAATTTTTTTTTTCATATGACGAGTAATAATTCACTAATTCAAATAAATAAATAAATAAATAAAAGGTGAAGTGAACGTAGTTGATTAGAAATTTCCGACCCTTCGTTTTAAGGGAACTTTCCGTTTCACGCAGCCTGGAAATAACATCACCGTGCTCACTGGAGTCAATACTGCTTTAATTAGTATTATTACTTTTTAAAAATGCATTTATTTATTTTCCATTTCTCTGCGTCAGTGGGTTTATCTGAACTTTTTTTGCTGTAGTAAATAAAAAAACTTAAGTTCGGGGCCCGCAAAACCACAACAATGAGCAGATGATAGCATGTTTTTCACATTACACCTGGTTATTTGACCAGTTAACAAAAAAAAAAGGATTATTGCAGCGTTAATTGTTAAGATCAGAGAACATGGCATCATCGCAGAGCAAACAAAAACGAAACTGTTGGGAGCACCGTGTCTGATTCTGTTGACTGCTCATATCGTCGCTTGTTACTCGCTTGCGTTGTTGTTGTAACCAGCAGAAAGGATGGCCAGAAGTTCAACCCAAATTCCCCGTGGCCGTATGTTCCCATATCTGTGTTCTAGTACAGAATAAAGACAATTTTCCACTTTTCTTATTCTGTATATTGACCCCTGGGTGGACAGAGGGAGTCGTGGGCAGAGCAGAACACCACCGCCCTGATCTGTGTAAGTCACCGACACCACAGCTCAGGTGTACATTCCCTATCTCGCCACGCATCTGTGGCTGGGAGAGGGACCCGCTTCTTCTACATTCCCCTAAACCCCTGTGCTACCGCTGAACACTGATTGTTTTTGAGAGTTAAACCGCACAAGGTAGACAGTTGGCATGTGAAAATGTCATCACTGTAAACCCCCCCCCCCCCCCCCCCCCCCCACCACACACACACACGGAAATGGGAATGGGGGAGGAAAAGGGGCGCAGCAAGCCAAAAGGCCATTAAAATCTGCGATCATTTATTTCCGATCCCTCGTCTAATCCATCTCTCTGGGGAATGGTTCTGTCCTTATCCACCCAAGGCTACCAATCTATTCTCCTGTCTGTCTCCATGCATCAGAATGAACCTGTGAAACAGTCAGACATGCTCTCTTTCTCTTTTACCCCGTTCTCGTCTTGTGTTGCTCGATGGCTCAACTCTGTTTTTTCTGATTTGTCTTGTCCCCCCCCCCCCCCCCCCCCCCCCCCGTCTCTGATTGCCCCAGTGTCTCTCTGAGCTCGGTTTTCCTCTCCCCCAGCACCTCTTCCGTCCTCCCTCTCTTCCTCCCTCCATTTCACTGTCAGAAGTGTCTGCATGAATCCAATTCAAATCATATCCAGAAGAGAGAGAGAGAGAGAGAGAGAGAGAGAGAGCAACAACAAGACTTTGTCAATGGCAATTTAATCCATGGCGAGCAAGGTGTATGTAATGCTGTGCGTGTTCCAGGAAGCTGTCTGATTATATTTGGATTTGTGCGGATCTGGCTGCTGCTCACTTCTGGGTAAAAAAAAAAAGGAAAAATTGTACCAGAAGAGACAGCTGACTCATTTGTCACAATGTGCTCTAATTTCTCTCAGATTTATTTTCCCTAAATATGTTCGGAGAGGGATGTTTATTTAAGTTTTGATAAATTTGTTTTGCTCAAAGAATGGGTGTGTGCACAGGGGGAGGGGGATTCCCGCACCAGACCCTCCCGCCCCCCTCCCTAACCTTGCATTTTGCGAAGATAAGAATGAGCGGTCCGAAGCGAGCGGCTCATCATTCACTGCCTCACCAGTCATGAAAAACCAGAGAATAAAAGTAGTGCCTCAAACCAAGGTCCAATTTCCCATCATGCCAGATCCCTCAAGGTTAGCCACACCATTGCGCTGTCACGTCGACAAATAAAAAACTCCCATCCGCCTCCCTGCCCGACACAAACGTATTTCGCTAATGGCCGCCACAAAGTCCCACTATACAGAGTGAATATTTATTGACCATTAATAATGTGTGTGTAAACCGCTAGTGTCACCAGCTGGGCGAGGCACATGTTGGGGAATCATGGTCGGGGCATTAATATTGGCTAAGACTTCTCAAAAGGTAGATAAATGGGCCTCCGTGCCTCCGACCCACGCACATGGGATTGGCTGCCAGCAATTCCAGAAGGAGAGGTCTGTGATCTGAGCCCGTCCAAATTCCAGCAACATAATTGCTGTAATCGTGTGATGAATTGCAGCCATTTAGCTTCTTTTTTTCTTTTTTCTTTTTGCACTGTCTGCAGGCTTCAGCAATTTTCCTTCTAAAGGTATATCCAACTGAGTTCGTCGGGCATCTCCTCGTAGCGGAGTCAGGAGAGGACCGGGGCGATGTTAAACGCGTACAATTTGGCCAAGTAATTAGATTAATAAGGCCTAAATGAGCACCCGGCCAAGAGCTGAAACCCAAAATCCCTCATCCTTTGAGAGTCTGGAGTGAAACACATTACAGCGCCTGTTCAAAGTTTAAATGGAGCCTGAAAAAAGTTTCTACGCCGTGGTTCCTCTGCTCAACCCCCCCCCCCCCCCCCCCCCCCCCCCCCCCCCCCCCCCTACAGACTTGAATTCCCCCACCCTGCTCATCTCTCTGTTCACCAGACTAAGAAGGAGATGTTCAGCAGAAGTAATGATGAAGCAAAACTTGAGAAGCTCTGTGAGGAAAGGATAGGAGGAGATAAGAGGAGGGGCCCCTCCAGGATTACTTCACACTATTCAATCTCTGGCTGCACAGGTTTCACGTCAGATTTAGTTTGATTCGGGTTGAATACAGATCCCTTTCGTACCCGAAGCTTTATTTATTAAAGTATTTAAGGGGCAATGCACAAAGTCACTCAACTAGCGAGGAGCAAAGGACCAGACCAGGGAGGCCATTTGTTCTCTGAGCAATGGCACAGGGTCGTCTGGAACAACTTGAACAGAACAGAGTACAGCTCTGCGACACATCGCAGCTGATGTTTACAAGGATGTTCACCTATGTCATCGCTATCAAAATGTTTACCTTTGGTATTTGGACATAAAACTTAAAGTGCCACGATCCGCCAGGATCAAGAACTATTGAGCACTTAAATAACTCCGAAAGATTTTTGGTTTTGTATAGGATTTTTTTTTCCTTTTTGGGGGGGCAGTCTTTCCTGTGTCTCTGCCTTAGCGAAGTCAGCGTTTGTTTTCCCTCGTGTTGTCTCGTTTCCTGTTCCATTGTGATTTCTTCTCTCCACTTCCTCTCACGCCCATGTCTCGGTGTCGGTTGCTTTGCTTCTTGTCTCCCGCCCCCTGTGATTGTGTTTCACCTGTGTTCGATTAAGCCTGCCTCCCTTGTGTAGATAAGTCTCCGCGCTTCCCTTTTTGCCTCTGTCGGTTCGCCTGCTCTGCTCCGCGCCGCTGTGAAGCCCTCTGATCTTTACCCAGAGTTTTTGCTCCTCGAGTTCCCTCGAGTGGACCGCCCGTGTTGGATTTCGTTATTTTCCCCTTGCAACGACTAGAAACCTGTTTTTTTTTTCGTTTTTCTTCATTAATGAAATTCACCTTTCCTGCTTCCGCATTTGGGTCCATTTAAGTTCTGACGACGACGTCGGCACGAGATGAAAAGTCAAGGGATCGCCAGAGTTATAACAATTCATCTTGAGAGAGACATTGAAAGTCTGAGCCGGATTTTATGGCAACCCATCGGATAGTTGTCAGGACATCAATTCAAGTCATTAGAATTCACTGTATCAGAACCGTAAATGTCTGTCCCAAATTTAGTGTCAGTCCATTTGGTAGATGTTGAGATATTTCACAAGATAAACGACTTTGACTTCAGGCAATCACTGAAATGATTAGGATTCGTCCTTCGGGAATCGCGGTGGACCAACACGCTGACACTGGTCTCCCTAAAGCAGGGGTCTGCAACTTTTATTATCAATTAAAGAACTACTACAGTAAAGAAAACAGTTGGCACTGGTTGTTTTTATCAGGGGGATGCTACTCGTTCATAAAACACGATGGTGATTTGTGTCGAGGAGAAAAATCCGCCAATGCGTAAATGGAGGAGATATAAATAGCAATGCAGGCCTAGTCTGGGTCCTCCCCGGGTTTGTGCGAATGAAATCACCAGCCCAAATGTCATTTGAAAAGTAGCCCACTATGAAAAGAAATTCTTATTGTTCTTATAAATGAACACAGCTCACTTTAAAAATGTGACACACACACACAATTACATTTTGAACATCGTCCAGCAGAGTGCAAGGCAATCCATTTCCTTTTTTTTTTTTTTTTCTGTTCATCAGTAGTCTACACTAGTCTACAGCAATAAACCCTCTGGGCCTAATGAGCACGGCAGACAATGATATCAGCCCTGTGTTATTCACTTCACGGGGAAAATCACAACTTGCTCAGAGAGATAATGCGTCGCAAAAATAACGACCCCATAAAGGCTACAATTCCCCGCAGTTTAACGGGATTTACATTTGCGAACATCGCTGCAGAGATGCGGGAATCCTGGATATCGGGAGCTGTGAGATGCAACTCTGATCTTCACACGAGACTGCAGGCTCTCATCTGTGAGGCAGCAGCGACTTATTCAGACTTAAGGAAACTTGCATGTTGATCCATAGACTCCAAATGTATGCTTCTTTGAATTGACAATGTTTCAAACGCGAGTTTGTCAGGTTTGGACCTGTACACCTGACGCCGACATCCATCAATCGCCTCACTAACTTCGGAGTTGCCAAAGTTGTGGAGATTGGAGATTTGATCCACTCCTCAAAACCTCCTTTGCTCTGCTTTTTTCGCAAACAGTTCTGAAACCGCTGTCCTTCTTTCATCCCCCAGCCGGATACTTTTCAGCAAATGTAGTTTACTTATTCTGAAAATTGTCTTTCAACATTACATTTTTTTGGGGGGGGGTTGTTTGCTTGCTTCTTGTCGCAGATCAAACAAGAGCAGCAGCGGTGGTGGTGGTGAAGGCAAACAAATCTGTCCACACACTATTAAATTCTCTCAGTCCCATTGAGAGACTTTTCTTATTTTTGGACTCTGAATCTACAGCTAGCTTAGGAAAACCGCCGCTGAGTTTGGTAAAGAAGCGTCGGGACGTGATGTAGCATATGACGCACATTTTAGTTTCTGTAGTGTCAACTTCACTTTTTTTTTTTTCCATTCAGCTTATAGGCTGCAATACTTTTTGCGACTGGATAAGGATGACTGAAGTTGACAAAGTTAGGGAGCCTCTAGAGAGGGCCGCATGCAGCTCGGAAGCAACGGGTTGCCGACCCCTTGCCTGAGAGCCACGCAGAGCTGCCGTGGCGAAATGAGACCGGAGATTTGGGATATCACTTCCATCCTTTCTGCTTTTCATGGTCTGTAGTGAAGTTTTGTGTGCAAATTTAATGTCATTCTCACTGAAAGGCTAAAAATTAATTCTGGGGCAAACGCTCCCACCCCCTATCAAGAATTAGTGCTCCCCATGTTGGTCAACTTGACTGACAGCGGCCCTTCCGTTCAGGCCGATTCAAAAAGCTACTGAATAGGGTGAACTATTGCCAAAGGTGGGAGCGTGATGAACCTTTTCACCTCCATTAAACCTGAAAATTGGTTGGAGAGCCTTTTTTATTCTCCAAACATCATAAGTTTGCAAGAACTTTTTTGTAGCAGGGGAGAGGATTTTTTTTTATTTTTTATTGCGCTTTATATATCTTATATGGATCGCACATTTTAATTTCGGTTATTTCTACACTACTGATTTAATGGTGCAAGTTGAAATTGGGGTTATATTGTGGTCACATATATGAGCCCAGCATGAATTTTTCTTTTGAAGATATATGTATTATATAGATACATATTATAATGTGTTCCGCCCCCACTAGAAGGCTGTGTCTGGCCTATAGTGGAGACAATGGGACAAATGGGGCGTTAGTGGGCTTTAGAAACATGAAAGTGCTGTAGGAGGGCCGCAGCTCCTTGGGGGGACCAGATTTCTTTTAGGAATGCAAAACAATATAGCGCAGGCGTGTGTGTGTGTGCGATGGGGGGTTGCTATCATCAAAGGCCCCTCATATTTCAGCTCGTTTCCCTTCGTTTTTCCCTCTTCTTCTCTGACCTGACATGGATTAATTACAGCCCTTACGCAATTTACACCCTGCTGGAACTCTCGCAGGGAATAAAGAATGGTTGAAATGTGAGCCCAGTGACAGGGCGTAAGATTGCCGAATTGCCTTGCGCTACACGTGCCGCACCCCTGTTGGCTTTGCAGGGAAGATGTTTACGAAGCCCGACTCAGAGGTAAACTCCCAGGCCTGCAAGTGACAATTTCAGTCTCCATTTCAGTCTCTCGCAAGCTGCGTCTTGACCATATCGGCCTTATCTGGAAACGGCAGCACGCCTCTCGCAGTTTGCCACTGCTGTAACACACTGCCGTTTTTGGAATCCAATTGCGAACCAACATGTATGCACGTATGACATACCCGGACAAGAGCATGGCAAAATTTCTGCTTACTGCGGAGGCAGACACCTCAGCCAGAGCCGGCCTGGCGGCGCAAAGGAGGTGTCAGCAACAACTGGCAAAGCGGATGCCCTGCCAGCCGGCGTGGCCGCTCTGCCTATGAATGGCGTTTTTGTCAAGGGTGGCAGTGAAGACACTTGAGAGGGCCACAATTAACACCATCTAAAATTAGACCGCATGACCCCGTGCATCTGGTCTACAATAAAAAGCTTTCCTCCCTTCTTTTTTTCCGAATACATTATTATTTACAGACATTTTGGAAAAAAATTGACAGATTTGTGCACAGAACTCAGTATTATGGGGGCAACCAAACGCCAGAGGCCACAGGGCGAGGGGCGGTCACAGAGACAACTCAGGATAACTGGGTGGGTGGGAGCAAGCGAGAGAGGGGGGGGAGCCATCTTGGCTCAAAGTGACCGGCGAATCAATGCACTTAAAAGGCAGAGCCAAAGGTCAGGCTGCTCAGTGGCAGCTCAGGGATTCACCGTGACAGCCACCGGGATGGTGGAGAACCACCACCTTCATGTGACCAAGCACTCTCTGCTGTACCACGGACATTAGGGTTAGTGCACCACCACGCTCCAGTGCTTTGAAAAAGCTTCTGAAAACGTGTTGAACATGGATGTGCAAGTGTAAACCCAAGTGCCATCAAACCGTTTAATGGATTCTGAAAATATTTCACCTTCTCAAAAAAATGATGATGATTGACATCCATTTTTTTTTATATTAAATGAATTGTTTCGATTTAATGGGGACATGATGATGAATTGTCATAGTACACGTAATTTTAAACATTTTTAGACCAAACTTGAGCAGCCAGAGCATGAATATTATCAGCGGCATTGGCCAAAAATGTGATAGTCGTCTCCGCACAAAGTCTATATTGGAGGATGACGCTGTTCACATATACACTATAATGGTCTGGACCCCGGCTTTGAATACCACTTCTGTTGAGTGGCGTACTTGGCAGACCACACCCAAGGCCGCAGCTTTTATAGCGGTCAAACCAACAAAGAGCCATCCCGTCCACAAGCTTGTGTATTTTGCTAAACCCCCTTTAGACACGACGCTCCTCCATTCAGTTCCGCCCTCTCTCTCTTTTATTCCCCCTTTCTCTCCATCATTCCTTCCCTTATTTTCCTCTTTTAGCAGTCTATAATATAAAACTGTCTCACAAATCCAGCTGAATTATAGATTTTGTGAAGGGTGTGTTTGGCAGTGAGATGCAGTTAGAGCAGGAAATAAACAAGATGCCCACCAAATTGAAAGGGGGGGGGGGCTCCTTCCCTGCTGTGCATTCAAATTGGTTGTCGCAATTTGACAGGCCACTGTCGAGCTCGTCTGCGGGATTAGAAGGCCCCGAGATGCAGTTTATTTGTGTCCTCTTGCTACCAGTGTATCTTCACTTTTGTCCGCAGCTTATCATCCCCTTCCTCAAATATCTCTGTCACCCTACTCAGGAGCTGAAGAACTTCTGTCAGGAGGCGGTGACCCTTAAGTCATCCCCTCTTTCGATGTGATCCTTCTCTGTCATTGTTGGCCCGAACAATCATGTTTGGGGATTTATCACACAGATTATCATTACAGTTTGACAGCCACACTGTAAAGTTGGTTAATGTTGGAAGAGTCCCATTTAATTTCAGCAGGAACATAATTCGGTGAACTTATAAATGCTTCACCTTGCATGCAGTTTGGTAGAAGATGTGGTGTCTTTGGTGATCAGCATTACGATAAGGTTGTGTGCTTTTTCCCCTTTCCATCAAACATTACTCTCACACAATCGCCTGCTCCGTCCTCCAGTTGGGAATAGTGCTGCACAAACACAGAACCCCCTCCCATGCAGCCCGTTTCTTCCCGGGATAGCTGGACGCCAAACAGGCAAGAAAAATGACCTGCATGCTCTCCTTACTCCCCTGAGAAGTGAGTCCTGCACACAGGGATGTAGCTATTACTTATCATCATCAAAAAGTGCTTGTTTGGTGATAATAAGGGCCTGGGATAGAAATCTCAGCTAAAGGGAGAGAGGGGAACAACCTGAAGTAGCAACGGAGGAATCCTTCCTCTGCTTACCCAAGCATTTATTTTTTGCCTCTGTAAAAGCGTTGGGCCAGCTTAGACCCGGCTTAGCCCTGAAATAGAGGAAGATAGGAAACCCTGTTATTAGCCCTGGTTAGAAGGACGAAATAAGATAAAGACTAAACAGACAACAAATTAAAATGTGCTTACGGTGCAAGAGACAATTGTCAGGGATTACGGAGAGTGGGTGTAATAAAGCGTTGGCTCGTAGCGTCTTGTTTTTATCTAATATTCGGATACGTCTGGGAGGCAAACAGGAAATATATTGATTATATAAAATATGACTTCAGACAGGAAAGCTGTCAATTTGTGAAGCCCACTATGAAGTACTAAACATAAAAGGCCCCCTGAGTGAACAAGCTTTATTGCGTATTCTATCACTGTGTATTCTGCCCCCACAGAATTCAACCTGAAGCACGGTCACATTGCTATTAGCAACATTCAGCCCAAAGGGGACGTCGCACCACATGAATATCCATCTGCCTATTTTTTTTTTTGTTTGGTAGTGGGTGTAGGAGGACCGTGCATCCTGTGGGAAAGCAGGACAGCGCACAATTCAACATGGAACATAACTCATGTCACGCTACGTGGGGAGAGAGTTCATGCAATACATAAATTTGGGGTCATATGTTACCGTTCCAGCAGGGGTCACACTCCATAATGGCCCAGTTGCGATGCAGGGCTAGCAGGCTTTATCGGCAAAAGTTCTCAACAGCCCAGCGCACGGCCCTTCGCCTCCCTCTGCAAGCGGTGCACGTTCCTTGTTTGTTTTATCTATCGCCATTCAGCTATTTGAGTTTGACACTAGGTTCATGACCACTTCAATTCACCTCCCGGTATCTGATGATTCCGTCGCTCACACTCCTCTAATGTATTCTGGAGAGAGAGGGGGAGACGTGTTGGAGAAAAGGCACACGTCCCATCTGATTACAAGGTCTTCTCTGATGAATCACGCCGCAGTGGACAACTCCGCTATATCAAAGGCTGCTTTCCATCTTACCAGTTAGATGAATCGGAGAGGGACTTTATTGTTAACACAAAAAGTCACGGCAGATCAGCACAAGACCAACTGTTTTTTCACTCTGTCAGTTAATGAAATGAGACCTGAGCACAATGGGGTGATGTACCAAAGCTAATTTGTGCAAAGTTCATCTTCAGTGTATCCAAATCATTTTTGTTTTGTTTTACTTAGTCTATAAAATAATGGCAGGAGAGTGTGATTGGTTTGTAACAAAGGAATCAAAAAAGAAGATAAAAGATGAGTACCCGTTTAGAAAAGGAAGAGTAAAATGAAAAAAAAGGAAAAGACTTACATTTGTGCTGACAGAAATCCCTTCCTTGCCACAAGCGTTTCTCCAAGTTGTGCAGGTTTCTCTACTGGTCGCAAGCGGTAAAGCTATACCTGCGGGTCAAGGGGGGGGGGGGGGGGGGGACAGGGGAAGAAAAATTGAGAGAATGAAATAAATATCTGTTTAAAAATAGCCTCTCAGCATGGCAAGGAAAGATTTGAAGATATTATCCTCAAAGGCTGCTGTGAGTGAGGCCGGGAGAATGGAAGGCTGTCTACACTGAAATATGAAAGGCACACACTCCCTGACAGCCTATATGGCTTTTGCTGATACCGCCAACGCCGGCCCACTGGAGTGATCCATAGACTCTCTCACTTGCAAGGGACTACGGCATCCGCGAGACTGCGTCCGACGAGATGCGCTTGTTTATTCATTGACAATATTTGAAACGGGAATGACGCGCGGGAGGTTGAAAGAATTGTGTACAGTGTCACACTGTATTAAAGGCTGACCATCAGCTGCCGTGGGATCATAGTTGGGCTGATCGGGTGAAAATATTCACGCGTCACCTGTTGGGAGGAGGTGGGGAGCAGGGAACGAGAACTCTGGTTGTAATCTGTTTTTGAAACTATAGGATCTCTGCTTACACAGCTCAAAAAAGTAGTCCCCCCTGGCTGCCTGCACAGCGCACAGCGGTTGCTATGCAACACACTGTAGCGTTCCTCAGAAAGAAGGCTACGAGACGGTAGCTACAACCATTCAACCTCGCCGTGTGCTTTGAGCTCCCGTAAGTTCGCTCAACTTCACTCCGTCGCTACTCACGTCTGCGTTACGTCGTGACTTCAGGGGGTCGCGGAGTGATACGGACCCGTGCAAACTGATTCAACGTCATCAGATCGCTTGATTTGAGCTTCCTGTTTTATAATGTAGCACAACGTCACACAACTACAACTATATTCTATTATTACAGGGCATATACAAGTCCTGTAATAATAGAATATATATACCCGGTAGGTAGAAAAACAACTGCCCTAGGCAATCAATTCTCTGTAAGATCTCAAATTGTAAATTTGAGTAATTACGAGTAATTACGCCTTACGTTGCGGGATGTAATCGAAAGTGTTAATGAAACGGTTAGTGTTACTAACAGCTACTGGACGTGAGAACATGCACATGCACAGAACGCGAAATAATCGCAGCAAACGTGTGATATATCGCAGGAAATTACACCATATGCTGACGATTAATATGCGATCTTCGCTTTCTTGTTTGTCTTATTTTTTTTTAAATGAATGAAATGTGCAAATGGTGCTCTGCCTATTTGAACTCAATAGATCAGTATTGTTCAAAAGACGACCCGCTTTTTTGAAAAGAAGTGACTTTGATTCGAAAGACCAGTGTATTTTTTAAATCCCCAGTGTGTAATTTTTGTAATTTTATGGCGGCATATGGTGGTAAAGTTGCAAACCCCCCCAGTGGATTCTGTCATACCGCCGTTCGTCTTTGTTTACATCAGAGCAACAAGTCCTCCAACTCATACGAACTATGTTACCATTTACTTTACCTTAACATTTATAATTTTTCACACGTTTATCTCAATGTCTTTGGAAACTCCAGGTTATCTTGGTCATAGTATTTTGGTACTACACAAAGACCCAACATTCCCACCATGAGCAAGCACCGCGCCACAGAGGCGAGGAAAAACTCTTTAGCAGGTCGGAAGTCTTGAGCAGAACTGAAAAGAGAGGCAGCTGCCTTAATACAATAACAAGAGATTTATTTCAAAATGAATCAATGAGGTGCTGGTGGGCAGGCCTAGGGGGAAGGGAGGGTCCAGGGATGATGTGCAAGGAGGGGAGGAAGGGGAGGCCCGGCGGGAAGGGGTAGGGAGGGTCAGGGAGGCCGAGGAATGAGGGGAGGCAGCAGACGCTGCAACACAAACAAGCAGAGATTTGATTAAATACTCTCAAACATATACTATACAAACATATATGTTCTTATACTTGTGTTGAGTCATATATTTTAAACTATTTGCGTTGAGTCATATATTTGATACTCAAATACAATCATATTTGATTTTTTTATCACAATCATTGTTGTGTTTATTCCAAGTTATGATGTCTATCTGATCTCTTTATCTTCAGCAGAAGACAAAAGGATAATTTGAACCTCATCGTTTGCTTTGAGTTTCATATTTAATGTGTCCCATGTGGTCACATGTCATGTGGTTCTTATGACATTTCACATGAAAATACACTGAAATAATAGCTTACCTGCAGTGCTGTGCTATGACTTCCTCCTGATCCGTGTCCTCTTTTTGCCCTACACACAAAAACAAAGACATCAGATATCAGCTGAGTCAAAAAAAAACATTGTTGCAGTGACTCTGTTGCATTGTGTAGTGTAACGATGTGAACATATATGAGTTATCTGTGAGCATAGTGCACATACATAATTGTCCCTGGACGACCACCCGGGGAAGTGCTTGCTGTGGAGGAGCTTCTCTCTCTCGGCCTCCTCATAGTACTTTGCCTGTTCCTCTTGTGAAAGTGACTTCCACTGTGAACACACAACAACACACTGTCAGCGCACACAGCGACTCACGCCTACCACACGCAACTGCAGGCTGGACTCGTGCGCACGCGCCAAAAACACGTTAACACATCTGCAGAGATGCACATAACAGGTTGCAGCGCCTGCGATGAAATCTCCCACAGTGTACTTGTGACACGAAAGGCTGAGCGTCTCAAACAGTAGGAGCAAAGTCACTTACCCTCTTTCCAAGGAGAGTATTAACAGGCGCGCTGTCGGCTGTCTTCAGCTCTGCCACCACGTTTGGCCTCTGCTCCTTGCGGAAGAGCATAAAGGCATTGGGTGGCTTTTTAATGTAGGGCTGATCCTCGGGGCTCTTGCGCTTCCAATTTCTATGGGTGAAAAAAAGAGATACAGGATAAAACCATGAAGCGGTGGAAAGAAACCACTAAATGCCTCAGATCAACAGCCAGTCGTGGTGACTTACTGTGAATTGGGGTAGTTCGTTAGAGGAGCAGCCGGAAGATGTAGCTTATCCAGTGGCAGTACGTACACCACCTTCCCGTTTCTAAAGAAAGGCAAACTCGCGTCAGACATTTAACAGAGAAAGGGGGAACGGGTGCAGACAGAGGCTCATAGCTGTTGTACAGTCTTGTGTATTTGTTTGTATTTTTTGTGTGCTTTACTTACACTAATTCAAGGGGAGCCAGGCCCTGCACAAAGCCCTGAGGGAGACCCTTGCGAGGCATGGCGTAACACTGGAGACACAAACATGTGAAAACAGGAGATCAGACAAGCTGCGTCAGAGAGTCCCCTCTCTTCACGTCTCAGTAACCTCCTGAGTGAGCTGCAAGTGGCACACGTCGATGATGCACAGGGAAATTACCACAGTATTGCGGTGTGTGGATGTGTGGGCCGAGGGTCACAGAGGTCAGGAGTGTGTATCCGTGTGATGATCAGACCGCAGTGAAAAACATGAACGCAGCATTTAACGGCTCCCAAGATGGATTGAAATAATTGTCACCCCTAACTGGCCTACTATCAAAAAATGGCCTTGTGTGGTTTGAATACATCCACCTCTGAACTTTGTTTTTGATAATTCATATTTTTTTTGCTCTTCAATTCAATTCTGAACGACAGGATAGTTTTTAAATTAGCAGACCTTGAAAATCTTGTCACTTTCCCTGGTTTTCTCAACCGGGCTTAGTCATAATAAGGTGGACTAATGCTCAGTCGGACACCTGAAAATCTGTGTTGATGTGGACGATGTGGACGACAAAGGAGATTTCTACCAAAATAAAAAATGTATCACATGCTTGAAGTGAACATCAGTCACAGCATACGTACTCATGAATTACTGCTTTCGCCATGGATAAGTCTCTTTTTGACACAGGCATTGATTAAGTTCTTATATGAATCTTATCTTTCAGCTAAAACTTGGTATCTTACCTGTCCTTGGCTGTAAGGTTCTGCTTGGCCATAAAGTTCTGCTTGGCTGTTGGGACCTGCCTGGCAGTAAGGTCCTGCTTGGGCATAAAGTTCTGCCTCGCTGTAAGGTCCTGCTTGGCCATAGAGTTCTGCTTGGCTGTTGGGACCTGCCTGGCAGTAAGGTTCTATTTGGCTGTAAGGTCCTTCCTGGCTGTAAGGGTCTGCTTGGCCGTACAGACCTGCCTGATCACAAGGATCTGTCTGCCCATAAGAGTCCAACTCTGGCTGAGTAGGGACCGCAGGTAATGGAGATGGAGGGTTGGGTGGGAATTCGAAAAGTTCATCCCCCGGCGCCTTGACAGTGTTATTCACGTCATCCCACTCCATATCTGCCTGGTCGTGGGGATGTGCCCGGCTGTAGGTGTCCAACTGTGGCCGGGAAGGGACCACAGGAGGAGGGTGGGGTGCGCTCCCTGAAAAGTCACCCACCAGGACCTGGAGCGTGTCAAGCACGTCGGCCCAATCCATCTGCATGAAGGCACGCTCAAATTCTGCCAAGTCATCCATCCTAAAATTCCAGAGAGAAAATGCTGAACATATTTCTGCATTTACCTGGGAGCTCAAGCTACTTTTACAGGTGAAGATTTGATTTGGCTCATTGAGCATGTTGAATGTGACGCACTGTTAAAAGTGTACAGAAATATGTCCTCCTCAGTGTGCAACAACACAGCTTACATGTAATAGTAATCTTAATATTCTGTGTGAGGATATCCATTTAAAAAGAAACCACTTGGTTTTAAGCAAGTTTGCTGATAAAACTACTTCTAGTTCAGTCACTTGTTGAGTTCACTTGTAATATTCAGGACTAATATGTGGTCATAAGTAGGAATACTGTCACCATGTTATAGTTAGGGGCTGTATTAGGAGTAAATTGGAAAATATGACACAAATTATAATGTGGCGTTTCTGCATTTGAAGACACTTTCAAACCTAGTTTGGGGTAAAAAAGAAAAAAAAGAAAAAGAAACACGAGTTCTTACATGCTGTGTCCACGGACGATAAACTTAAAATAAGTGAGAGAAATAAAATCCTCTGCTAATCGCCGTTGTTCTTGTGATCTTCCAAGTCTTCACTCCCTTGAGGGTCCGCAGGTGAAATGAAAATGATTATGAAATGATAACCCCAAAAACACACACACACACACACACACAAAAAAAAAAAAAACCCAACAACCGTCCTCGTTTTGTACCGTTTCAACGTTCCATCGAATGTTGCGCAGGGGCTTTGATCGCCTCGCGCGCGTCTGACGCACGCAGGCGGTACGGGAAGACGGCGGCGCCAAAAACCACCTGTCAATCAAACTGACGACCGGGCGTGACGACCACCACCGATGTCCGCAGCAACTGCTCGGTGGGCCACGATGCTGACGTGGGGTGCAGACAACTCAACTTTTTTTTTTAATAAAAAAAAATTAAACAAACGTTGTTAAATTAAACAAACGTCACGAAAAACTTTCAAACTTTTTTTTTTTTTTTAATGATGACTTTATATTCGTTTATTTTTCGTTCAATATTCAATATGTTTTTGTTTTTTTTAAAGTTGTTGTTTTTTTTAAAACCACGTGCAAAAGGTACACAATCCAATTGTTTTCTTCTGAAACGAAGCGCAACAATTTAATGGCGCGCATTATCATCTTCATAATGCAGGACAGGACGGGGCTGACGGCGACAAATCATTTTTGAAACCTTTCATTAATGCCGTTTGTCACGCTGCAGCATTGCAATATACTGTAGATCCGTATAAACCAGGGAAATCTAAGCACTAAGTAACATATACGCGATCCAATACAGAAAAGGGGATGTCATTTAAACTCCACTGAATGGATTGCAGTTCATTACATGACATACGAAATACGTATAGGAACGACTGCCGTTATGGCGGAGGATTATGGGAAAAAAAACGGGATTTATGTTGAGTAACCCCTCCTAGATAGACCCGTCTGTTATTGGGGTCAGGCAGGAGTTGAGAGAAAGTTTCTGAGAGAAACGTACCTCATTAATGACTTTGAAGCATCATAATTATATCCAATGTGATGTTTGTGGTGTCTTTGTTTGACTCAATAAGAGATAACGATTTACTCAGAATGCAGTTTGAGGTGTTTCAGGTGACCTGAAATTTAAAAAAATGTGGACAAGCCCTCATATCCTCACTGACTATTAAAAGTCTTGCTTTCAGAAGCAAAACTTTTTGCTTCTGAAAAACAGAAATAGATTGTTTCTTGAACAATCTATTTCGCCGAGGCGGTCGCAGGTTTCGTTGTTCTGAGGCGTGCGACAATGATGAGCTGTCCACTGTTAACTATAAAAAGGTGATTCATTCACATTCAGGAAAGCGAAGTGCCTCCATGTTTTTCGTACTTTTGAAACATAAGAAAACAACAACAAAAAAATACCCTATCATCACCGCAGTCGGAAACTGCCACACCTGCCTCCAGCAACACCTGAGTCCATGACCTTGTGCCCCTTTGACAGTGGCAACACCTACCCCTAGTGGTGGGAGGCTCACAGAACAAAACAAAAACAAAGCACTAAGCTGTTGATTCTCAGGTACGATTAACTATTGTTATCATACACATGTTATCCATGTCAGCGGGTATGGCAAAAAAAACAACCCAGCTGTGGTCCCCTTTTGACTCCCTGTTCCAGCATGTCTCTGTGCATTGTGTACACACCATGTATCCATACCTGATCAGATACAGCTTCCAGAAAGATTCCTTTTTTTTGCCGCAATACGAGCTGCCCAGTTAATTTGTGGTAATTTGATTAAATACTTTCTTTTCTTTTGAAACATCCCGTGGCCATTTTTCTATTGAAGAGCATGGAGTTACCTTAACATGTACATTTAAAAGGCTCCTCTGTGTCACTGTCCATGTACAAAACCAGACTTAGAAATGATCTGCTCTTTGAACATTTGATTTAGAATGATAATCACACAATCTAGGGACATGCCATAGTTCATTTCCACGATGGAGCTGTGCCATGTGGCTGAACTAATCATCACAATTTCACTGTAATATAGAGATTATTTGTTCCACATTTGTTTGCATAACAAGAGACCAAACTGTTGTACGTGTCAAACAAAACAGAACAATACAAACCAGAAGGGCACGCTGATACCTTTGCCAAGGCCGAACAATCGCGCATTGTTATTGTGTGGTTCTTATAATCTAGATATAAAAGAAAAAAGGAAGTGGTCTGATAACCTAAAGTATTTGCAGAGGAGAGGGTTAGGAGGGCATTTGTAGAAATGCCGGAGGCGGCACAGTTTGAGGTGTAGTCCTGCTCCGCTGGCTCGCTTCACTTGTGGAGACTTGTGATATAAATGATTAGGGCTAGATGTTGTAGATCCTCAGCCCGCTGCCGCTGCCGCTCCCTCCCTTGCCATCGCCTTGCCCGCCGCATGGGGAGAATTTGTTATGTCCCCTCTCGTACACCCGCCTCAGAAACATCAGGACGACGGACAGGGGGCAAGCCGACTGACTTGTCCTTGTCCCATTTCAATTTGACAAGGCAAGCAGCCTTGGGGACTTTCCAGTCTATTTTCAAATTGACCATTTATAATCAGTTTTCTAAAGGAGAAAGAGAAGGGGTGGAGGAGTCGAGCTGGCCCCGTGTTGCTGTGGAAGGTATAGAGCTGGGGGTCGGGAGATGATAATACAGCGGCGTGTTGTCAGATGTGTCAGCAGGTAAGATGAATGAAGAATAGGGAGTGGGTGCATAAAAGGGAACGCACGGTGGGGAATTGACCTCTATTCAAAAAAGAGAAGCAGAAGAAATGGAAATGAATCCATATCCTCAAGCAAATAAACATATACAACCTCTCTTTGAAATATGCATCACCTCTCTATGAACCCAAATCAGAGGGGGGAAAAAGTTAGGCTGGAAAGAGGAAGGCACCCGCTGTCCATTTTTCGACGCCAATGTGGCTGCATACATCAGCACCTGCAAGGTCAGGCCGACTCGGGCGTGGAAAGCGTGGCGAAGACCCCAGCCCCGCGAGGCGCTACAGCATTCTGTCACACTGTTTGCTCCACCGCCGCCACGCGATGACATTTCCACAAGATGGCTCTACTGAATTATGCGGCCCAGCGGAAGGGTAAGAAGGGAAAGAGGGGGGAAAAAAGCTCATTTTCTGGGTGTCTGCATCTGACCTGAAACCACCACTTGTTTTCATCAGCACCTTTTGCCACTTATGCAAAACGATGTGCAGAGCAATAAGGGGAACAATCAAGCCGGCCCACTTGCTCCCGTTCCCCATACCACGGCCACCTCTCTCTCTTTGGGGTGGAACGACGCGGTGTCACCTCCACACCGGCCCCCATCCTCCCCGAATTAATCCCAATTTGGCCATCATGCGCGGGGCCGTCCAAAGGGGCAGGCGGCAGGTAATTGACATTCTCAGGTGCATGAGTTTTGTTTATGTAGTAACGCTGAGCCAAGGCCTTTCAGCGTGGATGACAGCGGACCCGGTCTGCATACACCACTTGATTTGGGAGCCCTGCATGAGTGACTGCTCAGCAGCCCATGGCCCTGTGGCATTTCAGCAGAGGACATTTCAGTAAAGATCGCCTCAGGTGTCAAGCAGCTTGGAAGGTGCAAACGGCAGCTGGAGGTCGTTTGTCCAGTGCATTGATTCTACTGTGACCCCATCGCTCTCTCTAACTATTGATCCATCCCCCAAGACCCCTATACAATGCCCACACCGCACTGGGGAATTAGAGCTTAGACAGGACGGTGGCCTACCCTTAAAGGAAAGAATGGCAAATTTGCGATAGGACGTCACACATCACTATATGAAATAGGCATTCTGCGAGACACTTAAGCCTGAGGTCATTCCAACGACACGCAGAGTCCATTTTGGTTATTGGGATTCCATGAGTGTGGGGAGTGGGGAGTTTATAAACATGAGAGCATGTTAAGGGGGTGGGGAATGACTGTAAGTCATTGGAGGTATGGGGGTTCTGTCTGTGTGTGTGTGTGTGTGCGTGTGCGTGTGCGCGTGTGTGCGTGCGTGCGTGCGTGTGTGTGTGGCGCTCATACATGGAATACCCTTTTCTAAATGCTTTCCTAGGCAGATCTCCCATGCCTTTTAGCATGTCACCCAGGGCCATGAATCACCATTACAGCACCTTCATTTTTACCTGGGCACCTCTAAGGCTTTTTCATTAGGGTAAAAGGGACCCCAGGCAGACATAGACAGGGCTGTTGAGGGGGTTGGCTGTGGTTGTGAAAGGGAGGGTCAGGGATTTGGGTTGGGTGGGTTAATTACAATAACAATGGGGGCGGCCAAAAAAAAAAGCCATGGCAACGCTGACTTGGTCTCATTTGTTTCAATAAGGTAAATTGATTCTTATGTCCTTTGGTGCCATTTGCATCGCATCCATTTAGCGCGCACCTCTCGTCCCACTGTCCCACCCGCTGACACCCCCCCATTCACTTCACGTGCAGAGGGCAAGACCGCATCAATGAGGACGCATTGATCTTTCCGGACAGCAGGCGCACGAGGACGCTCACACGTACATATACACACGCGTTCATATATTCAACTTGTGCACGAACGTGCATAAAGGGATGCACCCATGGAGCATACAAGTGACCACTAATAAAGATATTTGACATTCAGAGATTGGAGATTTCCTTGGGCTTTTTCAAACAGTCACCTGAGAAAAACTCTTAAACCTTTTGAGTGACTACTGCCCATTTGGTCACAATCGGGTCACTACTTTTTCTTTCATATACCCCTCAGGAAACTGTAAAACTAATTTTATGTCATTTAATTTTTTTTTTTTTTTATCAACCAACTTATCTTCCATGTTGCTGCCTGAATCTTGTTGTCTTGCTGGTGTGAATGCACCAGTTTATCGTTTCAACATGAACAAGATGACTGTGTTTACAAGCACTGTTTCTGATTAATAGTAAAGCTATACAGTATGTGACTCTTCTACAACTCTTCTGAATTTGGACCATATCCCATCTTTCTATCAGCCCTGTATGGCATCTGTTCACACCTTTAAGTGACAACCCACCGTGACGTCATCCATTGGTCTGTGAACCTGCACTTTTAAGTCTCTTTGAAGGTTTGCATTTGTCTTTTTAAATCACAAGTAACCATATTTGGACAAGAGGGCGGAGCTAAGGAGAAGAGAGGGGTGGTTCTTACTGAGCTTGAGGACATTGCACGTTGCTACACCTGCAACGGCTGTCAATCCCGCAGTATCCATGCCCCAATGCATACTGTGCTTTGTCATCTATTTTACTCTAAATGGGACCATAATTTACTACATGAACATCATGCTGTATTGAAGAAGACATGAAACTAGCGATTAAGACCATACACTCCTCAGGAAAATGTTTACTGACGTTAGAAATCAATTGAGAAGTAGGGTCATTTTCTCATATACTTCTATGGAAATGTACTTATTTTTGTAACCACTGGAGTTGCCCTCTGCTGGTCATTCGAGAGAATACGGGTTTCAGGCACTTTCGCATTGGCTTCACTTTTCCAGCCCGGAGTCTACGTCTATTTTATATACAGTCGGTCTATGGTGCCAACCTGCGAACTCTTACTTTCTTTTCATTGTCCAGCATTTCCATGTTATTGCCGAGCCATCTACCTCACATTGCTGTACTGGCTTGGCTGCTGTGCCCAATAGTCCCTGTATAGCGGTCAGTGAATGCAGCACTGCACACCAGCCTCTAACCCAGCCCTCAGTCAGGGTGGTATCCATCCCACCAACCTCACACTGCCTCCCTGCCCGCCTGCCTGCCACGGACCCCCCTTTGGTATAACACACGGTCTGGTGCTAACGCGTACACGCTCCCGTCATCAGTCACCGTCAGGGCAGATAGCAGTGGCCGTCAGGCACATGAGTGACGAGTGGGCCAGTTACCTGAGCGCCTGCATGACAATGGGACTGTGGGCTGAGATAGAGACAAAAGCTGACGCTCTGCCACACACACACACACACACACACACACACACACACACACACACACACACACACACACACGCCCACACACACACACACACACACACACACACACGCCCACACACACACACACACACACGCGCATGACACAACACACAGCAGATCTTTATTGTCTGCTGTACAATTAGCTGTCAGCCAGCAACATGTAAAGATGTACTACACAATGCACTCAGTCTAGTTAGACGTAATTGAATATACTATGTGTGTGTGTATCTATGCAAGTCAGCACTACGGAAAAATTTCACTCGACATAATTAGAGCCATATTTTGACACCAGGTTTCATCACACATGCAGTGCAGTCAAAACATCGTCTGCCTTGATCCAAATTACTTGAAATCAAAGTAAATCCATATCATAGGGAACAAAAGGAAGCATCATAATGCCTATTATAATGTTGGCAAAACGTGTACCTACACTTCCTCCTGTCGCGATCCGCCCCTATCCTGACCTTTATTGGTTTCTTTGTGGACTTTTGTTTATTAATTCTTTGATTTAGCCTTCTTCGCGTGTCTGCTGTTACCTTTATTTTATCTCTCATGTTGTCTCATTTCCTGTCTTATTGTTAATTTTCTCTCCAATTCCTCTTCCAATGTTGGCTGCGTCGCTTTTTGTCTCCCGCCCTTGTGTTTGTCTGCACCTGTCCTAATGTTTTCACCTGTGTTCAATGATCCCTGCCTCCCTCATGTGTATAGTCACTGTGCTTCCCTTTTTCTTTGTCCGACTGTCTGCTCAGTTCATCCGTTTTTCTCCTGTCTTGGTCCTGTATTTGAATTTTTGCCAGTTGCTTACCTGAGTGGTCTTTTTCATTTGGATCCATTTTCTTTCTACATGCCCGGTCTGTGGTCTACAATTTAGGTCCTATTTACTCGACATCCTTCATGATGACAACATTTATTCCCCAGTTAATACAACGACTATGAGTAAAATATTTATTCCAGAGTGAAATCGCTACCAAATCTATCACGATCACCCCTTTGAATCCGCAATAAGCAAATCCCATTAAATCCCCTTTAATTGGGCCTCATTCAGGCAAATCGTGACTGCTTGTGAACAATAGAAAAGTATAGATTCTAATGACTTCAGGGAAGTGGAAAGACCTCGCATATTAGACTCATCAATAGCTTTTCTCCTCTGTTTCCTGACAAACTCGTGCATGATGCAAGTGTGGGATAGTGGCAGGCTGGGGGAGTGCGCGCTGCAGTTTTCGGTCTTACACGAGCAGATGTTGCATCCGAGCTCGAGTTTGAGTTTGACTCCCTTGCACACACAAACACAGTCCCTCAAACATGCACGCTCCTAGTGCGCCACAAGATTTATAACAATAAAAGTCTCACCAAAAGACATTGAAACGCAACAACCATTTCGCGTGCCGCCTTGAACTCTGGCTGATCTGCTATTTGTTTCCTCGAGCACTTGGCAAAAACAAAAATGGCTGTAGCCCAGACACTTGAAAGGACTTATTGCTCATGTTGCCCACAAGTTCACCGCTGTCTGGCTGAGACAAACCATCACAGTTAAGCCTGCTAGACAACAAACTGAAAATACCTTGATCCAATTAGGAAAACGGGGTTACTTGCTCAAGTATAAACGCTTTAAATGAGTAATACCAGCAGGTAATTATTAAATTCCCCCAAGCCACCCCCTGCAGAACGTTTGTGTTGCATCTAGAAACACTTTGAGCAAAACAATTGAGTCACAGGTTTGGGCACCAAAGGATGATGATTATGGTAATCCAACAATGCCAATGCTCCATTGTATGTCACAGACTTTTGTTGCAAACTCATGACCTTATTAACCTTTTTAATCCTCAACTGGGTTCTCATGATAAGGGGCTTACACGCACACAAGCACGCACAAGCGCCCAAACACTTTCACTTTGATGCCTGGCAAACACTTTGGAAGCCATGTGCACCTGATCTATCCAGCACACCTGAGGTTCTGTGCATGGTATCAGCAGAGGCCCCCTGAGTCATCCAACACAATTAAATACGCTCCCTTAGATCAACAGTGTAAAGGAAAAAAAAAGAATTGGATGGCAGCGTTCGGAGCAGAGGGCCCTCCCAGTGTGGGCACATGAGAAAGCAGGTCTGATTGGTATTAAGTGGTGAGATTAAAAAGCCATCTCATAGGTCAGGTCAGTTGGTGTTCATTTGAATGCATTACCAGGGTCCGAGGCTAGATAATTCTCTCATTAGCGCCACTCAAACCCTGAGTGACAACGCGGGTGAGAGGGGAGCATGTCGTACAACACTTGGAGTTAATTAGTCGGCGTGCACCGTTGCTCTGCCCCCCATGCGCACGCTCTCTCCTCTTCCTCTTGAAATGGCCTGAACCTATAAAGCATCTGCAGTTAATCAAAGAGGAGCTCAGGAGTTTTCCAAAGTAACCACTTGTTGTTTCAGGAAATACCTGAATATAGACAGCTTTAAAATAATAAAATTTAAAAAAAAAAAAAGGTGCACTCTCAGAACTGTGAGATTTAATGTGGGTCATTTTCATATTTGACATTCGTCAGTTTTCGCAGCTGTTATCTCCCTTAGCTCCGCGTCTAAACCTCGATCTGTCCCAGGTTTGGGATATGTTGGAGAGCTCATTCAGGAAGATGTTTCACAGATTTGATCAAAAACAAAATTACCAAAGATGACGATGCAGTGGAGAGCACAACGCAATGAATGTCTGCCCAGTGCGCATGTCACTATAGGTGTTGTCAGGGACGACCCATTTCAATCTTCAATAACTTCTTGTTTTTAGATATAGGACTGTCAAACCACTGCCATTATACAGAATGGCATTAATTAAGTATTTCACACTTGATAATTAAAAGAAAATTAAAAATAAGAATTGCATTTTCAATAGCTCACTCATTTATGAATTTATTGACATCAAACCACCACAGCAAATCCCTTAACATCCTTATCGGTGAGCATTTTTCTTTAATATGCATATTTCAAGGTTTGCATTTTCAATAGCTCACTCATTTATGAATTTATTGACACCAAACCACCTCTCATGCGTCTGTGGAATCCTCTAACAGCTTTCACAGCTGTTAGTTTGTGAAAAAGGTCTCTTAGCATCCTTATCAGTGAGCATTTTGCTTTAATGTGCATCGTTCTCGTTCGTTGCCGCAGGAAGTCGTTTTTAAACTTTGATGGATTCATACAGCAAATGGTTTGGGTCTTAATTTACAGCTTACCCCTGTTTGGCTCACCTGGGTCATGATTGTTTGATTTCTTAACAATGTCCATGTCCCTGTGTTTCTGATCTACTACTACAGATTATTATTGTTACCAATGAGAATGATAACCCACACAATGAAAAAACGTGAGCATGAAACTGGAATTCTTCCTTAAATGTCTGATTGAATTCAAACATTAAAGGCTAAGATAAATGTGGAAAGAAGCTTACACTGTAAGTTGCCCCTTCCCCTTTGATTATTTTCGTACAGATAAGAACCCAGAAGGAACCATTCTGTCTCTTAAGTTTCACAGGAGATTTAGAGAAGATGGATTTTTCAATCTCTCTTTGTTGATGACATTGTGTTTGCATATTGGGAGCACGAGGTTATATTCACATCATTAGTCTCTCTGCTTGGATCCAGGCCCGATAACTGCTCCGCCATCACAGTCATATTCACTTCGGTTCTAAAGGTTCCATAAATTGTCTCTTTCCCTTTCTCACTTATGTTCACTCGCACTCCTACCACCGTTCCCATGAGACACTGCGCTCGGCTCATTGGCCACCACACACATGCACACAGAGGGGGGTTCTCTCTCGCCACCACCGCTGGGCTTACCCAGCGCACACACATAGAGCCTGAATACCAATCTCTGCATGCCCCCCCCCCACCCTTTCCTCCAATCACGACACCCAACTGAGCGCACAGGGTTAGCAGAATATTCTAGGAGCTTTCAATTTTTCAGACAGGTCTGCGAACCCCCTCCCATCACGTGGAGCCATCACACCCGAGGGAGTTAGAATTTCAACAGTCGTTAGCAGGGTCATCTGCAGTCCCTCAGGGAGGGACTTAAAATAAAAGATTTGAATTGCTTTTCCCCCTTTTCACTCTCTTTTTTTTGTCTCCCCGCTTTAGTTCTCTGTGTGGGGCTGTCGTAATTCCACTTCCTGTCTTCAAGGCCGAGCAATATTCATCCCTCTCAATCTTGTCTCTCCGCCAAATTCATCAGTCAAAAGACGAGGTCTTCCGAGGTGCTTTTTGTAACTGCGATGTCACGCTTCTTACGCCACTGTCAAAAGGGGTGACAGAGCTCCAAACCGCTGGTTATGCCACGGTAAGGCGTTTATCCACTTGTATAATGTACTGTAGTGCTCATACAGGATCAAATATGGGATGTGAGGAAAGTGGCTTCCAGCTGAAAGAGAAAGAGAAGGAGGGGGTTGTGAGGAAGACGGAGGGGGAAAATGAGAAAACATTTCTTCTTCTAACTCTTTTGCACTAATATGAATTCCCAGTGAAATGTCTGCCTAAGTAGGTCAATGGGATTTAGAAAGTTTGTGGTGTGTTTTTTTTTCTTTTCTTCTTCCTCTCTCCTCATACTCTCTTGTCAATGGAGAATGAGCAATGCGATTAGGAGAGGGGAAGATGATGAGTTAGAGAGAGTGAGAGGAAAAAGAGAAAGCTAAAGAAAGAAAACTACAGAAGACTGGCTGAGTGGTGGTTTGGGCCTCTCGCGAGTCCCTCACCAGCTGACTGAGAGACCCAGACAAAGAGAGAGAGTGAGAGGAAAGGGAAGGGAAGAGAGATTAGAATCTGTGCTCCAGAGGCAGGGAGTGGATGGTGTCTCTTCATCTTGATACTGAAGCAACAATCTAATTATACCATTTCTCCAGGGAATATGCATGTGAGGGTAATCAGTAAATAGAAAAAGGTAATTATTCGCCAGAAGTTATACCCTTTGCACCTGTAAGCACCGCTCGACCCACAAGATAGTAATTTCTCTATGATTCACAACGAAGATGGTTTATTATCAGCTGAGTTATTTAGTTAATTTGTAATAAGTAAATTAATTTCCTAGTTATTGAATATTTCACATTGGCTGTCAAAATATAATGAGTTAAGTTTGGTCAAATACAAATGGGCCCCTCTTTGGTAATTTGCCACACTGTTCCTCTGGGGTAAATCTCTGCCAGTGGATGTGATTGAATGTTACAATTAAACGTGCTAATTCATTGTCAAAAGCAACTTATCTATACACATGATATATTTAGCGCTTAATTGGAAAGCACATTTAGAAAATGGTTTCTTCTGTGACTTTCAGCCCAATCAGAAAAAAAAGAATTCTGCCCGCCATATCGGATTGAAGTTGAATATTCGTAGTCGGGTTATTAAAGTGACTGCAAGAGTGAATTATTTAAATACTAATTAATGTTTTAAGCTTCCCAACCTGCAATAGGCACACATTATTCTTCAGGTCCCCACAAATGGCCAATTTCAACATTCACTTTTAGTGCAGAGCAACTTCTTGCTCATATTTCATTCAATCAATTTGGCAGCAAGGGTGCCTCTTTCACCCATGCAGCTACCTCGGGCCAGCGATGGAGGAAGAGGGAATCCATCAATACTGGGAGACAGTTGGAGGAATTACTAATCAACTCTTAGCTGGGAATTCAGCGGCCCACGCGCTGCATTGATGAATCATGGGAAACATGCTTCAAACCTGCTTCGGTTAAGACTTTTGTCTCCACAGCTAAGAGAACGCTCCTTTGTTGCATTTTTGATTTCAATCCGTTGTCCTTTTGCACAAGTGTCTCTGATTAGATGCATGTTACGTGTTCAGCAATCGCTTGCCATCATCTGCAGAGATTTAAAGACCACCAGCGCACCCCCCCCCCCCACCCACACACACACACACACACACACAAAGCCACAGATATGAAATGAACTTCATTAGCGTTGAAATAGTGTGAGATGTGGTTCAACTTTGTGTTCAAAGCTGCCTGCAAAGAAGTTCTAATGCGACAGCAGTGGCATTATTCATGGTTTCACAATAGCTTGTTATTCATCATAAGACAAAGGAGAATCTCACTCGGCTTGACATAGATGGAGGAGGGCCACGAGGGTATTATTCACATCTGTTGAAAACAGTATGCACAGCCAACTGGATGTCACGATACACCATGCTTATTAATGCATACAAAGTCTCCCAACACGGAATATAAATGACATTTTCCTTCACATCGGAGCATAAATATTAATTGTGTTAAATCTGTGATGTATTGTGGTTAGGGAGCTGCTTTAGTTGTTTATTGTTACACCAACAGTATGCGTTTTATTAATCAAAGCAACACACCACAGTGTGACACAGAAGAGCGGCGCAGTACAAAGTGAGCTGCTGATCTCAAGCGTGGTTCATTTCAATGCCACATGGTGGCACCGCAGGCTCACAAACATGCTTTAAAACTATACTCTCTTGTCTGCGTCTCTTCCTGTTTCCTGGCGTTTAAATGGCATTTCATCAAACTTGAACCAAAATGTAAGCTTAAATTTCCTACTTCCCATCACACACACATCGGTACACAACAATGCTAAAGTCTACTGATCAATATAGCCCTCTCTGCCTTGTAGATCTACAGTTCATTGTTCCAGTACTCAATATAAATAATCCTGCCTTAGCCACAGTATGCACAGAGGAATCAACAGAGAGCCTCTGGGAGGATTTCTGTTCCCTCTCCTCTGTCTTGAAGTGGAGAGTTTGCACAGCTTTCCGGGGGAACACAAATGGCATTCTGCTCTCTTCCTGTGGCGGGACATCTGTTGCTTTCAGCTGGCATCCCTTCTTAGTCAACTCAAGTGTGCTTTATGCAGCCTGGCAGCATCATAATAACTGAGCTGACTATTGTATTGACTATTCATCTTATTATGGGTCCTCTCCCATGTGGTGGGGGGGTGGATGAGCTGTTTTGTGTTGAAAGAAAAAAAAGCAAATGGACAGTACTGTATAATGGCATTTGATTTTTGCAAAATTACAAACTTGATCACAGAAATCATGCTACTGCTTGATCAGAACCTTTAATCCAAATAACGAGCTGGTCATTCTGGTGCTTTGAGCTATTTGATGAACTCTCAAAACTTTACCAGCTTATGCTTCTTTATCCTGGCACTTTCTTCCATGAATTCTTTTGGAGACTCTTTGATTTCCTGATGATGAATACATGGCAGACATCTGAAGGACATTCACCAGTCACGGTTATTGACATGTGAGCTTGATACATGTTTAAAATTCACTAAAAGCACATGGATTTACATGCGTTGTTGTCTTTTTGTCTCTGAGTAGACAATAGAACTTCACGTCCCGCAAAATGTAACCACTGCAGAGCCTGTGAGAGCACTGCCTTCTCCTCTGTATCAGTCCTTGCCACCTACTGTACCAGTCAGACTGAAACTTCAAGGCTGCTCATGCTGCCATAAGAGGCTTAAAAAATAAATCTATCGGACTCTTCCTGGTGGATTCAAAGGGACGATAAGTTCTTAGATCTGTTGATAGACTGCCTGAACACTAAAATATATACAGTATGTGTAAAGTGCAAGCCTGTGCAGAGTCATATAACAACGCTGTTATTCAAAACACCACCACCATTAATATTGCTGTTAAGCACAGACGAATACAATGTGCTCAAACCTGTTTCTTATGCAGCCCTGGGCAGGACATAATTCTAATTTACACTGCATGGATTCAGCTTGACAACCAGTCCATGTACTTGCATCCCAAACTAGTCACATTTCCTCAACAGACTTCCAAGCAGCCTTACTTGTTAGACTATTCCCTGAACAAAGAAAGGGAGCCAAGGCCTGGTTATTATATTGGTTATTTAAAACTGTGTTTACTCGTGTAATTTGTATGAAAATATGTCAGACGAAACAAAAATGCAAATACTGATAGTTTATTAAGAATGTGTAAAAGTTAAACTTTATTTTTCTTCAGTCACTGTACCTCAATTGCTTTCTTGTATTTCCTGATCATCTTTGCGTACTCCTGTCCAGAATGGTATATGGTTCGACTCAGCTTTGCATCAGAGAAGTCGATGTGAAACAATCCAAAACGGACACTGAATCCGTCGGCCCATTCAAAGTTGTCCAACAGTGACCATGCAAAATATCCCCGGACGTCAACCCCATCTTCTCCAATAGCTGTACGAGAACACAAAGTGGAAACATGGAGAGAGCCTGTTTTTATGCTTATCATCTGTGATTATCTTAGTAAATCATGCATTAACTGTGTTTTTTATGGTTGTAAAGGATAAAGCCAGCAACATTTTTAGTCTTACTTTTTGTTCTTCTTAATGTATCCTTAATTAAAGGGATTACATCGGATATGTTCACATATCCTAGTAAGGAAAGCAGGTGTAAGTAATAAAATTAATATTGAGTCCAATTCTATTTAGCTGCTCTGTTTTTCCATTGTCCTGATATTGTGCACGCTGGTTCACTCTTAAACTATCACAGGCGATTTGGGAGCCAGCTTCTCCTTATCCTTGGATATTAAAAAAAATACACAGACTGGCCAAATGGTGGCGCAAAAACAAACAAAAATAATTTAAAAAACAAAAACGTTCTCCTATTGTCTCAGATTGAAAAGAAAATCTATCTATATGTTTTTGTTTTTAAAATCATAGTTTTTCACTGTTGTTGTTTTTTTACCAAAAGCTGTTCAGTGACATATGTAATCAAAACTTTCCAGGAGCATCTTGAAGATTTAAAATAATTGGTTCATAGTGTACAATTAATCTTGCTGTCAAAGATGTGCAAACAATATCACATATATATATATATATATATATATATATATATCCTTTAATAAATAGGGGCTAGTACTTTATAGCGGGGGGGGGTGGGGGGGTGGGTTCTGGAAAGTGAGGTAAAATCACGAGAATCCTTGAAGCTACAGAAACCAGTCTCTGCATACCGAAATTGTGAGATGGTGACAGGTCGTCTCAAATTACACCCCTGATTGCAAGAGGGTTGATGATGTATCACACTACCCTTGGTCCTGCTAAATATCATTTGATTTACAAGGGCAATTTTCTCAGTCAGTATATTCATTGGCAGTTGCTGGACTGACACTAAAAATGCTGTAAAGGACATTTACTACTGTTTGCTAATGGCTATTTGCTCATTTTATTTTAGCTCTCCAGTACAGATTTGCCAGCCATTACCTTTAGCCACTTCCGAGATGACGTCTCTGTAAAACCCACAGCGCTGGACATCCTCAATTTGCACTGGGCCCACCTGAGAGAAGCCATTCTCTGTGATGTAGACTGCCGGGTGGTTGAACGTGTCCTGTAAAGTCATGGGGCAAATATCATTGTCAAACAAGGCATCACAGCTGTCAGACATTTCGGGGAGAGACAGATTGGTCTACAGTGTGCCGTTTAGCTGCGTTTCCGCGGTGCCAAGCTCAAACTAATGGCCTGTGACAAGTCACAACAGCAGGAAATTGCTCGTTTGCAAACACTTATCAGCAAAGTAACTGTTTCATCCAATGTGACAGCACTAATGAAGCATCAGTGTGTTTCTGGGGGTGTTAAAGGGAGATTACTGCATACAAAATCAATAGCAGGACACTAAACAAATGTCAATGTGTTCTCCTTGTTTGGTTGAAGGTGATTTGTCTCGTCGGTCAATTCAGTTTGATGCAAAGAGAGCAAAGGAAAATGACTTCACATTGAGGCCGATTGAATGCACAGTCAAAATGTAGGCTGTGGTTGAGTCTTTTAGAGATGTGTACTGAGTTAAATGACTTTGATCAAATCTTGCAATTGAAAAATGCACCTCGTAATTTTACCTTAATGTACTTTAGAAGTTTCCTTAATCCATGGGGCACTACAGCCAACCAGGACACCCCACAGATGGACCAGGATGGATCCAAAACTTCCTCAGCATCTCGGTCATTCTTTAGACACATCTGTCCAGTGCCTCCTGCTGCCTTGACTTTGCGCAACGTGTAGTAGTTCAATGCAAAGAAGTCGGCCGTGCCTAAAATAGCAGGTTCATCCTTCAAGAACCTGGGCAGTCTTGAGGCGCCACCGTATCCGAACATCTCGCTTTGAGAGTCGATGGCAGATCTCATTATTTCCGGGTAATCTCCGGTGACAAACAAGGGCCAGGCGAACCACCCTAGCGTAAATGCAAGGTCACGTTCAGCAGCAGCGATGTCCTCCTTGCGGCCTGGGCGTAGCGGCTCGAACCAATCGCTGTTGATTGCCAGGGACACCGCACCCCTCTGCGTTGGCCTGTAGAAGGCGTCGTAGCTATGCCAGGCCATGGCGTGGGCACGCAGCATATTATGGCCCACCAGGTAGGCAGCAACCCCCGGTTCTTTCAACCCTGGAGCGTGGATGCCGTCTTCGTGTCCTAGTTTGGCGCACACGTGCGGCTCGTTGACAGTGATCCAAAGTTTGACCCGGTCACCAAATGTTTGGAAACAAAACTTGGCGTAGCTGTCAAAGAGGCTTGCTATACCCGCTGATTTCCAGCCACCCTGGTCTTGGAGGGCTTGAGGCAGGTCAAAGTGGTAAAGTGTGACCATAGGTGAAACACTACAGGCCAGCAAATCATCAATCACCTTGTTGTAGTACTGCACACCTGTTGGACAGTTAGGCAGTCCAGTACTGTTGTTAATGGTAAAAGGGCACCAGAACCAACAAATAAGCTTGCTCCATTATGTGGCTCGGGATTTAAGTCTGACGGGAGCACGGAAATACCTTTCTGATTGACTTGCCGTGCGGTTCCATCAGGCAGGAGGCGGGCCCAGGAGAGGGACAGGCGATAGTGCGTCAGTCCAAGCTGCTGGATACACTCCAGGTCTTTGTCCCACAGCTCGTAGCTGTTGCAGGCCACATCTCCATTCTGCTCCTCAAACACCCCGCCTTTCTCATGACAAAACGTGTCCCAGATACTCGGCCCCTTGCCGTCTGCCTGCCAGCCCCCTGGAAACACACACACACACACACACACACACACACACACACACACATAAAGGCTTTTGAAAATGAAGGGAGGACATTGACATAATAGCAAAATCATTGCAATGTTTCTCCTGGGACTTTAAGTACGTCTGTGGACTTTATCTCTGGCTTGTCTCCAGATTGATCATTTTCACGTGATATATCCCCGTGTATAATTGCTATTAAATGAACTTCCTTCTGGGGTTTTTTTTTTTGTGATGTTTCTATGTCTTACATTGGGACGGCTTGTGAGCGAGTGGAAGTAGTGCATTCTCAGATATTACATTTTTTTTAACGGTGGTAATTTGGATTAATAATACCCCTTACCCAAGGGGTCTGCATTGGTTCAAACTGAAAATCACATGCTATTCGGGCGTGTGGCCTCTGGCTTGAGACTGTACTTTGTGTCCTGGTGGTTACAGAGAGAGGGCACAACCTCTGGACACCTCGTGCGAAAAGCTTTGCACTGTCACTCGACCGAAGCCAGTGTGGACAATAATGCGATGGAAAAATAGTGAACATGTCATATCTGCTGATGAGAACCGTCCTTCTTTCAAGTATCGGAACAAATGCTGAAGTGTCTCCAAACGGATTCGAAACTACTGATCATTACTTGAGTTGCAGCTGTGTGACGAGGCCGCGCGGGTGTTCGTGATTGTTTGTCTCCGTACCTTCTATTTGATACGCAGCAGTTCCCGCACCCCACGCAAAGTCACGCGGGAACATGTTTGTTCTGAATTAAAGCAGCTCTTATGTTTTACCGCGTTGTTTTTTCTTCTTCTTATCGAATACTTTGTTAACAATGACTTCGTTTGGTTTTAAAGCGCTCAGCCCCGCGCACTATCTGCCGTAAACGTGCAGGGAACGGGGACCGCGCCGACGTGTCGCGTTTGCAACCGCCTCAGACATCTCGACACGGGAATTTTAGAGGAATCAATGCTACACACGTTTGATTGTTGGGCGTTCAGCGAAGCCATTCGTGTTGCGGCTGAACGACAATCAGCCTGACCGTCTTTAGTTACGAGGCCCAATCTTTCGACTGGTGCGTGAAAGTTTTGATCCCGACTCGACTTCTGTAAAGCTACCGAGGAGCACTTGAATGCAACACATCGCGCTGCGTGATGACGTCCTAACTAGTTTATTGACGTCAAGTTTGCTCTGAGGGCAACTTGCATTACATTATTATTACATTACATTTCACTGCCTATTAAGTCACCGAATTAAATTCATCCTGAATATTTATACATATTTATATTTATACATACATATTTTTTTTCAAGCTATGGAATTGAATTCATAATGAATTTCAATCACAGCTTTTGATGATGCACCATAGTGATAATTCAGATAACATATTTATTAGGTTTTAAATTTCTGAATATCGTCCATTCAGCTGTTTGCTGCATTACAACAACATGACGCATTACTGTGTGCTGACACAAAAAAAGGTTAAAGGTCACGAACTTCAAGCCTCAGAACAACAAAGCCAGAAGGGGTGAAAGCTTTTAGCCTGAAGGTGTGCCCTGGCAGCTGACCTGCGATCACTCAATTCAATGCAATCCTCTGGTCCAGTTTCTAAGGAGTAAAGTGACTCACTCGGCCTGATCACAACACAGAAAGATGGATTGGAAGGGAAAACAAATTCTCCTCCTCCTGCATACATCTGCAAGACAAGTGACTTCATTTTACCATGGTTATTGTATTATGTACAGCAAACTAGGCCAAGTTCAGGGATGGAGCAAGTAATCTGATCATTTACTCTATTAAAGTATTAAAATGTCATCCAGGGCATGTCCTATATTTAGTAGTGCACTTGAAATACATAAATTAAAGTCATATTTTGCGTGTGAAAATTTGACTTAGTTGGCCAAAGAGGAGCAATAATTTAACTTCCTCATATGCTCTTGGTGAGTGGCTTTGTGTCTTATTCTGCAAAGTAATTTTTTAATGACTGCACGTGGTGGAATAATATTTGTTTCCCGGTGTGTTATTGTCCAAAATAAACGGCATCAAATTGAAATACTCAAGTACAAAGTGCATTTGTCAGTATATTAGTACAGGAGTTTTCCAGTACAGTCGCCACCACTGCAGCATGAATAGAGATAGGTGTGTTGTATTTACAACCCTACAACCGGCGAATGACAACGTTGCCTCTGCTGAGGATTTTATTTTGAAACGCAGAACCGGATATGCCTTGCAACTCACCGGACTTGACAAAAGTGGAGCTCGGGGCAGGACCACGGGAGGAGGACTTTTCAATGGACAGGAGTTATGAATAGTTTGGCAAAGACACGGGGGTGTGGGGGGGAACTAAGAAAAAGAGGCACAACCACCGTGGACACTCCTCTGCTCGTGATGTGGAACATTTCACGTTTGTTTTAAGAACCCTTTGCGGAGAAGGTGTTGTTTTTGCACTTTCGGATTTTCTCTCTCTCTCTCCTCAGAGTAATTTCCTGTTGGTGCCTGTTGGGAAAACAGGGGAGCGGAAAGTTTCCTCGCTCGCGTTTGGTCCGGCACTATTTCCATCGCACTTGGACACTTAAATACGTGTTTTTATTGAGGAACAAAAAAAACAACGAAATGCTGGTTCGCGTCGACCTGAGTGTGAATGCGGAGAAGCTGGGATGACCGACGTCGCCGCCGCCGCCGCCTCCCGGGGAAAAGACAACACTCGGCCCGGGACCCTCGCTATGGCCAACAAAGAAACCCCCTCAGCGACCGGGCAAGTTCTTCAGTAAGCCCCCCCATTAGCATTCAGAATACTACTAATAATTGAGGATTGGCGGAGTTGGGGGGGGGGGGGGGAAACGGAGACCGCGGCGCCACGGGAAGGGGATTCTGAATGAATCGCCTGGCGAACAAAGGAGCGGAACCTCCGTCGGACCGAGCAGCGCCGAGCGAGGCGAGCAATGGAGGAGGACGGCTCCGTGGAGCCGAGCAAGACGCTGACCAGGGCGTCCCTGTGGTGACGGAGCCACGCGCCGTCGGCCCCGCTCACCACCAGAAGGTTTTCGTTCACCCCGACCTTTCACCGATGCTGCAGGGCTTCCTCCCCTAGTCGCGCGCGTGTGCGTGCGTGTGTGTGTGCGCGCGCAAGAGAGAGAAAGAAAGAAAATGAGGCTGGATCTGTGGCGGTTGTTTGTGATCGTGCTGCTGGGTGGCGGCGGCCGAGGCTCGGCGCTTTCGTCTGACTGCAAGTCATACGACGAGCGGCCGAAGGGCGCCGGCAAGGGCCCGAGCGCCGACAGGAAGGTGGTGTGCAGCAACATGGAGCTGCATCAGGTGTTGCCTCCGGACTCCTTCCCCAACAGGACCGTCACACTGTGAGTATCCAGAGAGAGAGAGAGAGAGAGAGGGATGCATTTACACCCACACACAAACACACACACACACCCCACGATCGCACCCAAACTTTGTGAGGATCATCCACTTATCCCCCCGCTTCACTTTCCTCTCTACCTCTAAATAGTTCATCTGGAGTCATCCCTTGTTTTCATTGTACTTCCTCGGGACACCGTCTGGTTGGTGATTACTGACCAAATGAAGTGTGAGGTTCACCCCAGAGGGGGAAAATTCCTGATCAGCAAATCTGCTCATGTATTTAAAAAAAAAAAAAAAAAATAACAAAATGGCAAGGACAAGAAGTAGTACACCGAAGCTATGTGTGTGTCAGCCGTACATCATCCTCTCACAGGTGCCATACTGTAGAGTCAATGTACCCCCCCCCCCCCCCCCATGTAACACTAACCGCCTGTCTTCCTGTGAGTGTTGTGATTCATACACGGGGAGGATAATTTTGGCTGCCACGCCAGAAACATCCCTGGCCCGTGTCTCCGGGGCCTTTATGATGGATTCGAGGGCTCGCCGGCTGTAAATTACCTCCTGACGTGATGCGTTTACTGTCCACTGCCTGGTGGGGTTGGATCCAGTTTCGACTTTGCTGTCTTTTGACCCACTTCAGATGTCTGTCTTTGTGTGGCCGCGCTACCAAAAAGGACAAAACAGAGACACATCCAGGCACAATTCCCCCTAAAAAGACAACAACTCTTTGATGACCCCCGGCGATCGAGGTCATTAAAGTTTTTCTGCAGATTGCTAAAGTTCACCCGATTTAATTAAATGCATTTGTGATTTTGATTTATCATATCACTTGACACAGCACACCAATCAACGCTAGGAAAAAATGGCAGAAATTCAAAGCGGTGCGCCCTGAGGACTTGTGCTTTGTGGTGGTGGTGAGTGATGGAGGAAATCTGAGAGTACTCGAGCACTGTGCAGGAGTAGAAGGCAAATAATAGACTCCTGGGAGGGAAGGAAAAGGGGGAGGATTGGCTGGTACGTTACGAGTTGCAGGACCATTGTAGTTGAGTTTGCATGTTTTAACCTGTTGACCGCGAACCACACGTAGATCACTGTGAAGCACTGTCCAAAAGTCCTGGGTTTGTGAGACGCTTGGATTTATTTTTCATTGGTTTGGCACCATTTAAGGACAGTACATAAGTAAAATGTTGAGATTTGAAACTTGCGCCTGTTAGATAATCCATAAATTATGTGTATGCATATATATGGTCAAAGATATACATTACCCTTGCAGCGAGGAAATGAATGGGTGGAGCTGAACACCTAACCACTCAATGGAGTGTTTGAACATATAGAAGCCGAATTCCGTCTATTCAGTTGCATGGCCACAAAAATAAACTGAAGCTGGTTGTGTTATCGTGTCTTGCAAATCAATGATCATGCAGTAATGAAATAAACAAAGGGTCCATTGCTGGCTAGAGCTTTTACATCGCATGAAAAATGATGAGCTGTAAAGTAGATGTGATTAGTGGTGAATTTGCAAGGGGGAAAAAAAACACATGAAGGGATTTTAAATTTTTAAAGCTCTTGATTATATTTTATTTCTAAAATTCAGATCTCATGACCTTCCTCTTTGCGGTCTTTGAGTTTGAGCTTCTTTCAGACAGGCACTGAAGTCCAGACATTTTCCTGAACTTTTCCAGAGGGGGCTGTGTGTGACAACGCAAACGTTGCTCTGGACATTTTCTGGAACATTTCCTGCCATTTCCAATATTAATGTCTGAAAACAGCGTTAGATATTTCTTGAAATTGAAACAACGTGATATCCTTTAGTTATGGTCTTCTTTATAGTGGTGTCGTAAGTGCTCGCCTGTAGTTCCACTATTTTCCTTGATTTATGTGTTTTCAGTCAGCGTGGACTCTGTCATCTTGTTCAGACAGTGATGGATTGGCGGTCGATCACGGGTACTCATGATTTAGCGTCAGGCTTAAGCACTGTAATGTGGAGGCATAGCCTCCGAAGACAGCGGAGGAACGTAATTAGAGAGCACAGACGGCAAGCAGCGCAACCCTTTGAGGAATTCATTTCAGTATCCATTTTTGCATTTCTGAACACTTGTTTGTCATCCGTTGGAGAGGAAAAAAACAACAACAATATCGTCTTACAATGGCACGTTTCCTCACAATTCCAAGAGTAGCAATGCAGCTGCAATTGATGCTCACTTCACCGTGCCTTTTTGGGTGTTGGTTTATGACCTGTTGAATCAGTGAGCTCTCTCAGTAGGAGTGGTGGTCCCACCGTGGTGGTCCTAGGTTGATTGGACATAGTAAACTGAGGTGGGGGTCTCACCTGCTGTGATGAACCTCTTCCCCAATTAGAAAATTACCAGCCATTATGTCGTCTTGTTAAACCAAATCAGACCCCAGCTCGTGTGGCCTATCTGGCGGTGAATATGCTACTGAATATTATGTTGCAACACTTCAAGCGTGCTATTAAGTCTAATTTCAGACATTAATAGGCCGCCCACTAGGGCTGAACGATTTGGGGAAAATATCAAATCGCGATTATTTTAACAGATATTGTGATTGAGACTCGATTTGCGATTATAATTTATGGCTGTAAGTGGTGGCTGTGGCGCTGTGTCGAGCGCTGATACAGGTTGGTGGTATTGCCCTGTGAAGTTGCCACGGTACCTGACGCTGCGCAGCATCCTCCTTTTTAAAACCAAAGAACTTCCACACAAGCGACGTGGCGCTCCTCTTCGACGCTAAAGTCTCCGCTGAATAATTTTCTGACTGCGCTGTCGAGCTTGTGGCCATTGCGCAGCAAATGCGATTAATCGCTCAGCACTACAGCCCACAGAGTTTAATCATTTTCACAGAACTAGCGTCTAAATGTTTCTAGATGTTGAATGCTTAGTAATTAATCCTCTGCGTTGCTGTGGCTTTATTCTCAGGATGTGATTAACCCATAGACCTGGTTCTAAAATGCATCTGGATCTTTTTCAGCCTCTCGGTTTCAGGGTGATGTTATTTCACATATGGCTGTGTTCCAATTTGTGCGCTGTTGCCACACCTTTTTGTGTTTGTTAATTAAAGGCTTTGCCAGAAAACGGCAGGAGTAGCTAGATGTGATTAGAGACCCATTCCATACATCACACGTATCTCCTTCTTTGTACTTGAGATTTCCTGTTTTCCTCTGCGTGGGTTTATGACCAAATAAAAAATGTAATCCAGGCTTTTCAGATGATTGAGAAAAAAATATTTGGACTCCAAGCCACACTTGTTTGAGAATTGTTGTCATCTACTATGGTGAACTCGTTGAACCAGTGGGATTTAGTTTTGACTACATGCCGGAAGATTTTACCCCAGATACGGTCCCACAGCTGGGTCTTACTGTTTGCCTCATCTTTTATTCTAACCATGCTTGTCTATACACGAGCAGTTGAACAGATGACTCGCTATTATTTTGCCTCACCTAGACGACTGCCGGTATTAGTGTACCCTGAGATTGAATGGGTGTAGTTATTCGTTGCCGTCCTGCTCTGAATGTCTCCCTGCAGGGGAAACAAAAAAAAATGAGTGATGCATTCCTGCATTTGTGCTCTCCGGATGATACCGCATGCCGGGGTAATCCGAGAGGAAATGACACAAACGTGTTTACAGCTGACCTCCCCTCCCATGTCAGTGTAGGACTCGGCTAAAATACAAGGGGGTTGAATGTGTAGAGATAAATCAGGTAGTGTGAGCGGTCTGTATGGGAGTGTACACAAGGGTTTATTTCTGTGTCCAGTGCCTGTTTAAGTTTCATCCTAAATATCCTCACAGGCAGGAATTGACTATATTTTAAGCTTTCTGTGCTCACCCAGCTCATGTTTCTTCACAGGGCTTGTTTTGTGTAATCAGGATCTATTCACAGGAGCAACTGGGTCGGACTTTGCAAATAAGAACTCCTGGTTTTAACCTGCACAGAGCGGCGCAGGATTAATGTCAGAAGGAAAGCAGGGGTTTCCTCTCTCGCTGCAGGAAAAGCGCATAGAGTTTGATGACACGTTGGAGTGCAGTAAAGTGTCTTGTTTTACGGCAGTGCAACTGGGAGTTGGGGTTACATTCTCATCTGGTTTCCTCCAGACTTCACTTCCTTCAGGTTCGACTCGTGGAGCAGCTTCACTGCGGATTTCATATCTTAAACGTCTTTTAACACAGATGCATAAGTTTGGAATGTGCGCTCAGTCTCGCCGTCAATCATCTCATTTGTTTAGTCTCACACAGCATTGAAAAGCAACTATGTCACGCTGGGAGCCGTTTCAAAGTGCTTGTGTAACTAGAACACAGGTGTCTGCTGTCATGCATGTCCTCAGAGGATGTGTTTTTTGTTGCTTTCCGTTGGTCCAAAGGAATGCTCCCGTGCGTTTCACAGCAGTTCTGCTGCAGCGTTTGCAGAAGAAAGCAACATTTAGTTAGTTCACAACCTTTCATTTCACAGATCTGATGAGCTTTGACTTTGCCAAGTTGCACTTAGTGTCAGTTAATCCCAGATAAGCAATTCAGTTTAATTTGTAGACATGAACTAAGGCTGGGTGATACCTTCTGGTCTGTGTTCATTCTATCACTCGTCTTCTTTGATCCTGCTCTTTGCATGGTGGAATCATTTGTCCTTTCAGCCAGAGAGCTATAAGGTGAATACCTTGCTCCAACAGTTTGGCCTGTTGGATTGTGAAAGAGGATATTGCAAAGCCTACGACTTATTAGCATGAACGGGTCCTAAAGCGCTTGTATGACAAATGCCAGTTTTGGGGAATTACTTCAAAAGCCTTTATTACCAAGAACTCAAGAACACATGAAACAAAAATCCCTGGCACAACTTTTCAACCCTCTGGTTCCCATCTCCCAATATTGCAGAAGCATATTTGAATTTGGATCATTTGTGGAACAATAAAGTGCTAGATAGCCACATGAATCACCATGGTGAGTTGCACCACTTCAGCCACAAGATCATTTCCCTTTCCACCTGAGCCGAGGGCCACTTTTCCACCCACTATATTCAGAGCAAGTCGCTCTAGAAGGATTTTTTTTTATGAGCTCAACTGCAGCCTGAAACATTTTGAAAACCTGTCGAAGACTTACAGCCCTCTGCTCTCAGGAGTTCTTCGTCCAAAAACCTCCTGAGCATAAAAAAGTGTTGAGCACGCAACAGTCCGCTTTGTCCTTAAAATGCTATGTGCCAGTGAGGGGAGTGTGTAGTGGTAAGCCATTTGTAGTCTTTCTCAGGATAATGTTCCTACAGCTGCGGGCATACCAGTTTGTAGGTGTATTATCTTAAGTGAAAAAGAGCTCTTCCTTCAACAGTGTCATGTTAACTCGCTTTGAATGCAAAGTAAAAGCTAGGCCAATTCATCACACATTAATCTGGAGTAGAAATTCCGGTTTCAGAGAAAGCATTTCGACGAATGTCATAGATTTATAGCATGTGTATCAGGAGCCCGAAAGAGACCCCCCCCCCCCCTTGCAGCTTGTTCCTAATTTGAGCTCAAGCAGGCCTTATCTATGCATCAAGATAACAGGAGAATCCACTCCTGCACCTTTTGAGGCCCTAGCCCGAAGAAATTCCAGATCGTCTGAATGCCTCGGGTCGGCGTCCAGAGACAGACAGTAAGGAAGCAGATGGTTTAGCTACAGACACCCCGAGGGCAGAGGAGATGCGTAAATGGCCATGAGCTCCATGTTGATTTGAGGCTTTTCTCTATGTACATTGCATGAGTAGTAAGCTGTGGTGTTTTTTTCTCGCCGATGCAACAGTGTAAAGACGACTCGACATGCAGAGGTCACACTCCTGTCATGAGGAAGAGGGAGGGACGGAACAGGGGCAAGAAAAAGGGCCCTTGATTCTCAGGAGAAATCTCTTTCACGGATTTATTTTGACAACCCTTCGAGTAACAAGGCTAGAAATGTGGATTTGTGGAGCCAGATTCAAACGATTTCAAAGACATGTTGTATTAAATTCATACTTGATTGTGGAAGGCCAGTTTTTGCCTCAAATAACTTGACGTCAATTATGTTAAGTCTACTTGTGATTACTCTAGTCTGTTTCTGCAAGTATGCTCTGACTATTTGGCAAATGCCTGTCTTCTTTGCTCCTCTATGAATTGTCGTGCAATGTCTTTGGAAAGAGCTTGTTGTTGGTCCGTTTTTTTTCCAAATGTAAGATTTGCTGCATTTGGTATACGTGATGAACTGAAAATGCTACAATGATATCTGGCGCATCAGTTCTTGAATATTATGAGCTTGCCCAAACTGGTATTCACTGCAGCGAAGTTGTATTGTAAGGTGTTTTTGTCCACCCCCATACACTCTGTTGATTGAGATTCACATTCCTGAATTCAGAGAGCCCTCACGGTAATTGCATCCATGTGGTATTCCAGATATTCTTCAATATAAATGAGACTTTTGTAACCACAGTCTTGGATGGCCCAGCGTTTCTGTCTTTATCATCAGGCAGTGATAGAATTTGCAGTCTTGTACATCTTCACATTTTCACATCTGCCATATCAACATGCAGAAGGCTGCAAAACACAGGAACTGCTGCTGTGCACACACTCTCTGAGCGGCAGGGAGCCAAGCAGCATATCTCCAGTGAATCGCCTCTGTCCAACCCTGTAATAAAACAACCCCTCAACACCCCATAATGACTCCAATCTGGCCCCCGGGTTGTGGGTGCCACTAGCATGTATGTCACACACCACATCCCCTCCCTGTGGGCCAGAAACATGCAAACCACAAGTCCCTGCTTGGGTTTTCTGCTGGGAGTTAACGGCGCTATTGATTCTGCAGGTCCTCTGGGAGTAGCTTTGGGAGAAAGTCTTGAATTCTCAGGGACATGGGCACAGAAAGCGGAGCTTTACTTTGCAGCTGTGTGCAGTGAAACAGCTTGTGCTATGCACCAGGACAAAAAATAACTGGATTGTAAAATGTGGTTTATTACCAAGGGAGGAAGCAATCAAGAATTCCCAGTTGGACTTGTTTTTTTTAGTGATAAAGTTGAAAATGTGTACTGTGTGTACTTGTTTGTATTGTAAGGAATTTGTCAAGTAATTTTTTTGCTTTGTGCATGTCTGTTGCCTCATATTACATTGCATGTAGACTTTGGGCTTTAGTTAGAATTTCCCTTTTAATAAAGTACTCAACGATTTTAGTTACGTAACCCTGATTAAAGATTTGATTACAGTTAATAAGCGGTAAACAGTTGAGAATTTTCTGCCTGTTCATGGCTAGATTTAAGCCGGCCTTGAGTTTGATCAAAAACATGGATTTCTTGTTGTACAAATATATGAACTTAATGTGGTGTTAATGTGGAAAAAGAAAATCTGCAAGTGTACCACCGATGAGTCACTGCAGACCAGAATATGACACGTTAACCTGTTAAAGTCAAAAGAGTCGTCACAGAAGCATCACTCTTTATCTCAATTTTGGCGACCTGTCTGCTGCCGTTTTAACATGAAAGAAAGCGCTTTTGGATGAAGTTCAAGTTGGGTCTTTTTTCTCTCTGATCTTTTCCTGGCAGCGGGCAACATTCTGTGGCTGGAAGCTGAGTGTGGCTAGAGGACACCGAGTTAGAATTAATATTGCTATCTGTCAACAAGTAACAGCGTGGCACCGTTCCACGCGTTGAAGAAGACACTAGATCCTTTTGAATCCGCATTCACAATTTAATTAACACACACATTCCTGGCCGATGTTTTAAGAGCTGTGGCTATTTTTCAATCAGAAAATGTGTCTGTTTCAGACAGTAAATTACTCTCAGCCTGGCGCAGCCAGACTAATACTCAAATGTGTATTAGTCTGGGACCTCTCCGTTCATTTTTGATTTCCAAGAGGCGTTACCAATGGACGCAGACCAAAATGCCTCCGGACCCAATTGGATATAGACCTACAACCAGTGAGAGCAACGAATCATGTGACGTCTGTTGAGCGACACGGAAATGTCAACAGACAAGAGCAGAGAGGAGATGTCTATGATGATCCCCCAATGTCTGTAAACGAGTGTTGCCGTTTTTTGAGGAATTTGAAAATATCGGGTACTTCTAGTCAAATGCTCGTTCATCGGCGGCAGCCATCTTGGTTGTTTTCAAAAGTCGCTTCTCTTCGTGTCATGGCAATATTTTTCTGCCTGTGGGAAATCACTTTCCAATGGAGGGGATGCAGACATAGTCTGGCAGCGCAAATCAAATGAGCTCCCAGACTTCGTCTGGGTCCCAGGCTATAATACTCAAATACTTAACATTACATTTCTCACGAAAAACATTTTGCTAGAAAAGACATGGCACACATTAATATTTTTCTACCTCTGATTTTTATATTTGTGAACTTTTTTCTTTATTATATTGTGTACTCATGTAAATTCAGTGGCTAAAGTGTTCTTTTCTGTTACTTGACATTTACAAATATTCTTTCTCTTCACAGAATTTTGAACAACAATAAGATTCAAGAACTCAGAAATGGATCCTTCTTTGGATTGTCTACATTGGAGAAATTGTAAGTATTATTATTGTCCTTTATTTGTGTTTTTGATCTGCATGAGTGCGTATTAGCTGTTTTTGCAGCCGTGCCTTAACTTTCTCTTTGCTATTGTTTCCGTCACATTTTAAACCTTTGCAGTTGAAATCTACTTAAGAAGAAACAATCTCAGGTTTAAAAAGTCATTATTTCCATCTTGCAAATCCGATATATAGGCTGTGTGTATCCATGAAAGATTGCCTATGGGCTTTGTGTTACAGTCCAATACCTGCACCATATTTCACATTATGTCCACCAGTGAATTAGCAGGAGCCATCCATCACTCCACAAGTGAAGCTTTGCCTTCTGGAGCAGGGGGTTTGTAAAACACACATTGGCCTCATGCCAGTGGAACATCCAGGTCATAGAAAATGAGAAGGCATCCAAACAGCACTTACCCTCAGCCAAGTTTATCAGTCTATGGTTGAAGACTGGAGAGGGCACTAGAAAAGGCTAATTATAGGTATAGCCCCCAGGGTTGGTTGTTGTTTGCGTGGTGACATACGCTCAACGTACAGCCTGCTTGGGTATTCTGGGGATGGGGCCCACTTTCGTGACAAGGAGTAACACATAGACAACCTGACGTGCTTCTGTAAAGTCCTTCACAAAGGGGAAACTTTGGTGGAAGAATCTGTGGTAAAGAATTGAGGAAATGTGATTCTACACAGTGAATTAATTTATTGGTATATGTGCATATGTTCTATTGGGACCCTTAAACAATGGAGAGATGTTTTTCATACCGTGTGTGATTTTGCCTTAGGAGGTTTGATTGTCATCGCCCGTGTTTCCTTCCTGCAGAGAATTAAAAAAAGTGGCTCTGGGCCTGCACATATGGGCCATGGGGTGATTTATCACTCTGGAATGGCTTCATGCAGATAAAATAACCAGACCATTAATGGCCGCGCTTTTACCCAAGGCTACAATAACACATGACTACACCGACAAGGAATTCTAAGGGCATGTTTTCCCTGTCATTCTTCTCTCAGTCTGGTTAGTAAGACCTGAAATTTAGAACATATATGAGGCCGTATTGGCTACATTTAGCCTTGTGGCGTTAGTTCAGAAAGGAGATTTAGATTCAAATATTTATGTTATTGAATTTACTTTGCACACAGCAGAAGAATTGCCCCTGCAAAATTAGATTTTTCTACATGATATGCGTAAAATGCCTCAAGTATTTCCTCCTCCTTTTCATTTTGTGTCCATAAATTGTTGTGTAAAATTGTCATGCATTCTGGAGTCTACTCCCACATTCATAAGGCTAGATAAGCCTAGATTGTTTATAGATTTGCTGGCAAATCCCCTCAGATGTTAGTTTTTAGAGCTCAGGCCTACAGGATAAACAAGAGGCCATGTGCTATAGGAACTTTGAAAGAAAAAAAAGAAGCTTTGATCTCCTTCCACCTTGAAAGCCTTTCAGGCAATTATGTGCTTGTCTGCGAAGGGCCCGTCAATTTGGTTGTAAACTCTGCTCTGCCTGTCGTTGCCTCAATCCACAGGCAAGTTTACCTCCAAAAGCAGCCCCCATTGTGCCTCGCACGGACCCCACCCCACTCCCGTCCACCCTCGACCAGTGAAGCGAGGTTGCTAGATGGCTTGCTTGCTTTTGTCATTGTAATGAGGCCAAGCCAAGGCCAGAGGTGTCGACACTACGATTCCCACACACACACCAACTCTCTGCATGCTGAAGCCTCTCCCCCTCTGAAATGCTCCTATGGCATCCCTCCCTCCCACCTTCAATCACACTCTCCCTCTTTTCTCCTCAAACTCTGAAAGAGGGGAAAAAAAAAACATTCTATGTGAGTCTGGCTCAATGTGCTGAGGCTCTCCATCTTCAACCCCTCCTTCCTTCCGCCTTCACAGCTTTTCAGGTTGTTTTTTTTCTTAGTCCATAAAGAAAACTGTCCCTCATTTGGACAGAGACGGGGGCTGTGAGGGCCAGAATGGGGTGGGGGGGTAGAGAATCGATTACACCTATCTGGAACTCTGTGTGAAATTGCAAAGTAACTGTGGAGACCGCAGAGTTTTGTCAGGGGCCAGAGGTGTCCCTGCTTGGAAATAAGCCGCACAGAATCCCCATTATCACTCGCCCCATAGAAATGGGAGCCAAACTAGGCCACCATCACATGCTAATTCCCCGCTAAATCCGCTGCTGTGGAGGAATGCTTATTGTGGAAAACAGAGCAAGGATAACCGCTCCAGTGTGTAGGGTTTCCTGAAGAATTGATTCTTGTCCATTCATGAATGACACGATTCTCGTGGTAAGTTACTGTTTAAGCGAGTCACACATAAACGTAACGCGAGTTTGGAAATGAACATTGCAATAGTTGTTGGACAAAAGCATTTTTATAGTGTGTGTGTAGTATACTTGGTGCGTTAGTTTGACTCTGTTCCATATCTACAGTTTATTGGAAGTTTAAAAAGAAGTGGACTTTAACTTTTTGGATTCTGTTCATCGGCTTATGAGAATGACACATTTTAACCAGAAAAGTTCAGACACATGAGAAAAATCTTTTTTGATTAATGGCCTTTTTCACTGCTATTATCCCATCATTTTGTCCTGTAGCCCCTTAAAGTTGTGAAGTCTCACTTGGAGTAGGTTTTTGTAGTGCAGTTCACGCCTGCCGTCCAAACTACTCTGGAGTTTTTAAGTGTCTTAAACGGAAAAGTTTGGAAACGCTGCCTGCACCATTTTAGTTTGAAAACTACGGGGATGCGTTTTAATATGGACGGGCAGAAAGTTGAATATCTGGAAATGATGATTCATTCGCCTGCATTCGCTTCCCGATTGGGTCTTATCAGTCATGGCTCGACTACCAGCAGTGAAGGCAAAAATGTGGTAAACACCAACTGTCGGTTTCACTACATGAGTAACCAACTGCAGAGTAGACAATCTGCTTCCTGTTTACACTGGCACGCACATGATCAGTGTAGGACATGAATGGTCACCTGATATTCCTTTTCAGGTGTGTTTGTATGAACAGGGATTAAAAGCAATGCAGAGCCAAAACGCGGGGGACAGTTTCAGTTTTAAAAACAAAAAGTTAAACTTAGTAGTATAGATGTAGCCTGAAACGACGGACTCTTCTCCCCCTCAAAGGTGCACACACAAGAAAGTAAAACCCTAATTTATAAATCAAGTGAGCGAAGGAAACAGTAAATATTCTGGCGGGAGACATTGTGCACAAAGGCCGTGTTCCATGTACGACAACACTGCCCCATCGGATTTCATCCTCTACGCCAGTGAGTGTGATGTGTAAGTGTAACGACTTAAGTATCCGATTTGAGTCTCCTGCCAGGAACTCTTTTTCTACATATACACTACCCCCAAACCTGGAAGGAGTAGTTCAATTTAACATTATTCCATGCCACGTGTTTTAGTTTTAATATGAACAACACCTTTGGAAGAGACGGTACTGTACGTGTACCCTTAAATATGGCAGCAGCTGCAAAACCACCCTTCGTTTTGGTGCCAGTTCAAGGACAGCTCTGGAACGCACTCGGAAATATTCGGCCAGCTATTTCAATTTGAGCATGTTGGGGAAAACCTGCCATTTTTCACTCCACAAATAGATTTAAAAGGTGCCAGGTCATGTGTGGTCGGCGGTCTTTGGATTCAGTTGTGAATGGTTACGCCTGGACTGGCTCTCTCTGACTCCCCATATTTTATTCACAAGTATTCTTGTTGTTTGTAGTAGTAGTGGTTATGGCAGACGATATTTCACGTTTGCCAATGTGACAGACTTGTTGCAGATCACCTACATAAAATGTTTATTTCTTTTGAGTGCAATTCTCAGCTTGGTTAACAGAAAAGAGACTGATAATTTGCCAGAGTATTATCTGTACTAGTAGCAGCATTCTTCTCTGTTAGTTAAAGTTAGTATTGTGGCTTCTTGGCACATCTGACCAGTGAGTCTAAACAGTGATGGAGCAGAAGAGGATTTCTTTTGAATCATCGTTCAGGCACGCGTTCAACTTGGACACAGGGGAAAAAGGGGCAGCTCACTGTGTTCGTGTCCTGCTTTGCATCACCTGTAACATCTGCCTCTCCAAGTAAAGTTTACACTAAACTAAACCAGCTTCAGAAACAATCAAATTAATAGACAATAACGTGTTTTGCCCTCTAAAGAAGAAATCCTGCCTTCTCATTTTTCTCGCACCACTCGCTCGCTCACATCAAAAGCTTTAACAAGCGATAGATTTTTTTTCTTCCGTCTATGACTTATCTGTGGCCGCCTACCCACCTTCAGATGACAGCCTCTTGACATCAAAAGGTCCGAGCTACCCAGAGGCCCTTTGTGTGGGTTCAGGTGGCGACTGGAAAAGCCTCCGCTGTAATGAGTGACTAGGCAGTGCCAGCACAGGTGAGCGCTGCAGGAATTCTGTGACCGCAAGCCTTTGAAACTCAAGGTGTGTGTGCGCGTGTGTGCGCGTGTGTGTGTGTGTGCGTGCGTGCGTGCGTTAGATAGCTGTTTTTGGGGGTCAGGTTGTCAGCGACAGCAGCTATGCGGTAATGATGGGTCGATGGATGTCTGGATGTTTTCATGCCTCATGTGTAATACACACTTACATGTGTATTCACCATGTTTTTGTGCATTCGTATCATTATTCTGCACATGGTAATGGCAAGTCTCTCTTGGACACTTTCACTTGCTTGCCACAAGACATATTATTGTACATTGTTTGTACACGGAAATTTTCGAGGATTGGTTTGCACAACACTGAGCACCGTCGGTTCATTTCAATTCATTGGTGACCGCCGATAAGGTCAGCAAAGTGGTTGAGTTCATAGTCGGACAGAATTTATATGCAAGACGTAAAGAACCGGACTCGTATTCTGTTACTGCGGTTTTGTCAGAAAATAGTGAAAGAAAATGCAGATCATAAATTTCCCACAGTTGACCGTGATGTTTCACACAGATTGTTTTTTTTATCTGACCAGCAGCCCAACACTCAAAGATATTTTGTCTTTCAAAGAAGAGAAAGAAAAGCTTGTGTTGTTTTTAAAAAAAAAAAACAGAACATTTTTGGTTAATAATTATTTTTTTTACGATGAAGCAAATGTGTTGTAGTTTCACTATGTTGTTGCTGTTTGAACTGTTCATGACCTACAATTCTTGTTTTCTTCACAGAGATCTGCGGAGTAACATCATCAGTCGTGTCGAACCAGGCGCTTTTCTTGGATTGCCAGCACTAAAAAAACTGTGAGTAGTGTTTCTCTTTAATGTGGTTTCTGCAAGTGTCTGTGTGCATGTACTCTTCATTCACACATTAAGCTCCTCTTAGATTTCACTGAGTTGTTTGTTATAATTTAATAAACATATATATTAATACATTGTAAATAAGTTGTTTATAATATATTATTATTGCAACTAAAAGTTTTTTAGAGTGCTTGCTTTAATTATTTGCCATGAGAGAATTTTTGTTTATGAAAAACTGTGACTGAATAGGTGCTTTTTTTTTCATGCTTAATTTGTTTCTTATGTGTTTCTTGGTTACGGTCATTTCCTTTCAGTACTGTACATTGGTAGAATTGTTGTGTTAGCGAAACATGGCAATTTGATTTGCTTTTACAAATTCCTCAGTTCAACAGTCCAAAAAAGAATACGGCCTGTTTTTCATAGGATTTGGTCAAAGCCCAAGTCGCTGCCTTGAGCAAAGACTCTGATTGCAGATATTATGTTTGACTCAGGCGATGTGCTGTGCGTGATCGAGCCGGTCTTGTGTGTATCCAGTGTCCATAAGGGATCACGGTCAAGCAGCAGTCTATTTCTTCTGCCTTGTTTTGTCTGGCCCTCCGCCAGAGACCACGGCAGACACCAGGAGACCTTCTATACTTTCACACACTTGGAGAAACGGCATGAGGAGGGCGATATGTAAACGTGTGTGTGTGTGTGTGTGTGTGTGTGTGTGTGTGTGTGTGTGTGTGTGTGTGTGTGTGTGTGTGTGTGTGTGTGTGTGTGTGTGTGTGTGTGTGTGTGTGTGTGTGTGTGTGTGTGTGTGTGTGTGTGTGTGTGTGTGTGTGTGTGTGTGTGTGTGTGTGTGAATATCATGCGAGGATAATTTTTGATTTGCAGAGAATACATAAAGCTTGAGTCCATCTGAGATATGTGGTGCGTCAGTGTGGGAGGTCAGAGACTGTGTGTGTGTGTGCGCGCGCGCATGAGAGAGCAGGAACACAGCATGAATTGGAATCATCCGACAGCACCCAGTCGCTGCCAACACAAACTTGAGCTTGGCTGCTGCTGTGGAGCAGTGAGAGCGAGACAGGAACGCAGTCAGCTCCTTGGCTCAGACCCGGCCTCATTCACCCCCCCCCTCTCCTCCTCCTCGATGCATATTCATGCCACACTCAGATGGATCCATGCCTGCCTGTGTGCCGTCTGCATATTAACATCATTAGGAATAGCTTGTGTGTGGGGCAGAGACGTACTGTTTCACCGCACACTGATCTGTAACTTCTCGAGGTACTGCTTGGTCCAGAGCACAGTTTGGTTTTTGCCCGAGGGTAACCAGAGTTTAATTGGCCCCACCACCACCACCCAGTTCAGTTGATTTCAAAGGGTAGTCACTCACTCGACCGTGAAAGGGAGGGAACACAGACCGGAGAAGACAAGCAGAGGAGACTATGAGGTAGTGCTGGACCCTGGGAATGTAAACACAGAAGCCCTACATCAAGGGCTGGCATCTGCAGCAACACATCCACCCCATTTTTTTAAGGAAAATTTGATTGGAAAATATAAAAAGAGATTTTAACCAGTTTTTTTATTTCACATAAATCTGAGGCACATGTTTTTCTACCTTTCTTTTTGTCCTTATCTTGGACTATAGATCTGGCCAGGCTAATGTTCCTCCATCTGTGCGTCGGCCTCCCTCCTCAGTGTCGCCATTTGGAGGACCTATTTATCTTGTGTTTATCTTTGTGTTTTGTTAAAGAGCAGTGACAGGGGCATTATAACGAGAGCGCTGCAGAAGTTCGAATAATGTTGACAGATGTTACTCTCGTTGAATCAAACAACTTTTGCATCAAAACGTTCTTTGGGGGAAGTTGCAAGTTGAAGAAGTTAGAAGCAACTTTGTAATTCAGATTCTTCTCTCCTTGACTAGCTGTAAAGCAAGATACATGGACACACAGACGAAACAAAAATACTTATTTCTGAAGAAAGAAATTCAAAATACTGACACTTTTGTGAATCGCATATACTGTAGGTCGCATCTGGGCTCCCGAAAAGTTCTGTCTGCACTGGACAGCTAATGGTTGAATTGAGGCAGCAGAGGCCAAGATATCCTGACTTTTTTGTTCTGAAGTAATGGAAAAGCTCCGGAGACACTGGATCCTACATCTCCGATAATGCAACAGGATAGTGTCTTTCATTAGATCCCCCGTCCAAACCATGATTTGCGCAATGGTCTTTGGAATAATAAACCCCAAGCCCAAACTGCGATAACCCCAATGACATCACTATGACCTCACCACTTTGGAAATGCGCCCTACAGAGCCCGAGAAGACATCGTGCAACCATTTTCAAAGGCCGAGTTGTACTTGTAATAAGTCCCATGTAATGTTTTCAGATATTTAAATTTGAGATAAATGAAAAGATTTGTGTGCAGCCCTCATTGGATTAATATACAACAAATGTCATCAAGTTAAAATCTGGTCTACGGATGAAACGACTCTCAATTTGCACCGTTACAACAGCACCAATGTAGAGTGTTGGTTTGGTGTTTCCCTTACAGTCACCCGCCACACAGTTTTGGATATAAAACGCACTCTGCTGTCACACTGTGCGACACACTCGAACCCTAAGGGTCCCACAGGGCCCCGGCCCTCTTTTAGTCTGCGTTCCACCGACAGCTGAGCGGTTCGGGCTCCAGCCTAATCGCATCGGGCTATTTTTGCTTCTGCTCCTCGTATCCCTCACAACAACTGAAGTCGTCCTCTGCCCTGTTAATTTGCCACATGCCTGAGGATAAAAGACACTTGGTAGTGAATAATAGTCCACTTGGATAAGCAGATGGAAAGTGGATACTACAGTGCTTAATAGGGCCGTAGCCATACATGAAAATCATTGTAATGTGTATTTATTCATTTATGTTGTTTTGAAAGGTGGGTAAAACAGAAGTAAAAACAGTGAAAGTATTCACCATCTTGTCTTAAGTCCCTTGATGTAGCTGTAACTCTAGTATTTGAATCCTGGAGATAAAGTGAGATGAAAGTATGCCCCCCCACCCCCTCCCCCCACACCCCTTCACTTTCCTCTGTTATCCTTCCCCTGACACACAATGCTTGCACAAATTGGCAAGCCTGCAAAAGGCGGCGTTTTCTCCTCTTCCAAGTGGAACTAATAACCTCACACTGTAAATTCCCCAGCTGGTACCTCGAGGACCAACACCAATAATTACATAAATGCTTGGATGTTGGCGTATGCCAGACAGTGATTTTTCAGGTAACACTTTGTCAGTGTCGCGTTCCTCGAGTTCGGCGGGATACAGTGCGACTGGTGGTTTGAGGTAAAGCTCCGTCTTTTCTCACGGGCTCTTGGTTCTTGTCTTGACACTTTTCAATAATTGGATCTTTCACAGAGGGATACAGTGTTACAGCTACTGTCAAGGTGCTTTGACTTTGAAACCTCGGGAGTCACTACGACTGGTTGTTTTAAATGTTACCTGTCTGGGAGTTTAAATATATTCTGTCAGCATACTCAATTTAAAAGCTTAAAATACTTTCTTTGGATAAAAAATCTTGAGTTAAAACTTCTCAAAGCTAATAAGGTTTTAAGTTTGAAGCTGGACTAAGCAATTATTTCTTAAGATTATATGGAATGACTTCATAAAACATGACAGGATCGTTTTAGGGCCGTTCAGCTTTCAGTTTTGGTTTCTTGATCCACCTCTCTGCAGTTTTGGTTCAGTCTCACTGCTCTCGTGAACTTCTATCCAGCAGCTGTTTGCAGTGAAACCGATCTGATAAACCTGACCTGCCCTGTACAAAACAGCAGACAGATAAAGTCAGCGACTCTCCGGGAGAACATTTGGCAGCTATAGCGAGTCAGATATTTCTCTCAGGAGTTGGTGGAGACCAAAACAGAGATGAAAGGATAAAAGATATTTGACTTGTATATTCTCGGCGTGGTGTCAGACAGAGACACGCCTCCAGTCCAGTTCAGTGCTAATATTGCTCCATGCCTGCTGGATGTTCGCCAAAACATTTTAATAAGGTTAGAAGACTATGTCTGTGTTGCATTTCCAGCTTGATCCACAGCTCATATGTGTAGTAATGATAATGATAATCAATTAATTTGGCTTTTAATAAAAAACAGCAGGTTTTCTATCTGGAATCGATATTTAAATGATTATCTTAATGTGTTGTTCATGTCTCTGTTCATAAAGAAGGAAGATGGTAAAAAGAATGAAATCGATTTGACTGAAAAATATTGATTTGTCAAAAGAGGGACTACACAACATTTAACAATTTTTATTCTTTGTGTTTATCATTTGATCATTTTAACCGTAAGATTTCAAAATGGGGCCCACCACATTTCTGCTTGTGGGCTTTGTTCAGTCCTTGCTCCTTAAGTTGGGAACCACTGTATGTGAACTTCCAGTGAATATTCTGTGTGGCCTTTTCATGTCATGTTTGCTCACTGGGTGTAATTCACAGTGGAAAGATCAGTCTTTCCCATGTTCTTTCCTTTAGCAAGGTGTCGGTCGTCTCAGACACTTGTGTCTGATGTTTGCCAGAGACATCATGTCAGGTCACATCCAGAGGAGAAACACACAGTTTTTGACATGTTTGACATTAATAATAGGTGATTAATCATGTCCCAAAGTTTTACTGTGCCTTTGATGTGTAGGTACCCCCGGAGGCCCACACACACACACACACACACACACACACACACACACACACACACACACACACACACACACACACACACACACACACACACACACACACACACACACACACACACACACACACACACACACACACACACACACACACACACCATCTTACATCACCTTGAATGTTGTAAAGCTGTCATCCGAATATTTGGACTCTTTGCCTCAACCTGCTTCTGTTAAACTTGCCTTTTTTTCCTCCTTTAAAAAAAAAAATCCCTCAATTTGTTGTAAAACATTTACAGCCTTAAAGTGTCTTACTAATTTCTTGACATTTGAAATATTATAACTGTCTTGAGTTATTTCTGAAATGTGAAAGAAATAAACCAGAAACCTTTTTTCCCCCCTGTGTGTTTCAGAGACTTGTCCAACAACAGCATCGGCTGCTTGAACGTAGATATCTTCAAGGGCCTCACCAGTCTGATCAGACTGTAAGTCCTCAGCATTTTTAAAATAAATGAAATATCATTTCTTTGTAATATGCATGCCTTAAAGATCATTGCTTTCTTTTTTATTTTCCCAGAAATCTTTCTGGGAACATGTTCTCTTCTCTGGCTCAGGGGACCTTTGACAGCTTGGCGTCTCTGAAGTCACTGTAAGTCTGATGAGGAAGCCAGTGTTTTGCTGTGAGCTAAAATCACATGCAGGCGCCAATGTGTGTGACATCTGTAGATTTAACAATCTGTCAGTAATGCAAATGAAACTGTGTTTAAGTCATTAAATTTGACAGCAAAATTAGGGTTATCCATCAGTGGATAACTTTAATAGATATGTATATGTACCCTAACACTAATTGTTGCTTCTCCCGTGCATGTGTGTCTGTGCGTGCGTGTGTGTGCGTGTACATCTGTCCGCAGGGAGTTTCAGACACCTTACCTGCTGTGTGACTGCAACCTTCTGTGGCTGCTGCGTTGGATCAAAGACAGGAGCATTGTCGTCAAGAACACCAAGTGCTCGTACCCCCAGTCTCTTCAGGGACAGCTGATTACCTCCATCAGGCCGGAGCTCCTTACCTGCGGTATAAGGACACACACACATTCCTGATCTAAACATACATCTGCATACATACACACACACATCGAGACTCTACACAGCACAAAGATCTCACCTCGAATCTTAACCCGCGACTTTATCTGATGTGATCCGTTGTCCAATCCCATACATTTTGAAGGGATGAAATAAGTCACGTTGAGTAGTTGCACACATTGTCGTGTCAGAATGCTGCGCTGTCTCTTTAATTTCTCTGTTGTAGTATCAGTGAGGCTGGTGTCTGGGGAACAGGGGCTTGTGCAATGACACGGGTGATAAGAGAAGGGCTGCCCAGGCCACTGCTGCCTTTGTTTGTACTTGCTCATGTCTTATCGGTTTGGCACTCGCAAGCAGTGAGGAATTATGAAATACATTGCACAGATCTGGCAGGATCCAGTGGCCTGACATGAATGACAAATAGTGCTTAAGCATTCAAGACACATGCACCCCCCCCCCCCCAAATACGAGCAAAATCTGACTCTCTTCCCTCAATTACGGTCGGTTTCCTCAGATGCTCCGCTGGAGCTGCCCTCCTTCCAGCTGACACCGTCCCAGCGCCAGGTGGTTTTCCAGGGCGACAGCCTGCCATTCCAGTGTCAGGCCTCCTTCGTGGCCGAGGACATGCAGGTGCTGTGGTACCAGAACGGCCGCATGGTCAAGCCCGACGCTGCCCAGGGCATCTTCATCGAAAAGCGCATGGTGCAGAACTGCTCCTTGATTGCGAGGTATACTTCAAGGTTTATGTTGATCTTGTGTTGGGAGTTGCTGTGCTATTCATTTTCAGGAGGCAATCTCTGTTTGCTGTGTAAATGACAATACATCATATATCACTTTTTGCATTTTCTAAACAACGGCTGGGCGAACATTTTCGAAGTTTCTTTAATTCCTTTAATTTCCTCATGTTTCCCATCAGCGCATTGACCATCTCAAACATCCACCCTGGCTTTACTGGGAACTGGGAGTGCCGGATCCGGACAAGCAGGGGCAACACAACCAGGACGGTCCATATTGTGGTGCTGGAGAGTTCTGCCAAGTACTGCGCTCCTGAACGTGTCTCCAATAACAAGGGAGAGTTCAGGTTTGTGGAGGACCATAACCAGAAATGGAGATTCTCCTTTGTGAAAGCCTGTTTTTTATATAAAAATGTATATTTACATCTCACCCATAGCTCTTTGTATAATTCAAGAGCTCTACCCACAGAAATTTTACAAATAGTTGTCTGTTTTGTTTTGTAATTGCTTAATGAACATAGGCTTATTCATAAAGTTTACAGGTTTTTAATTTGTTAATTTGATCATGAATATTAAGTATATAAAGGTGCATTCTTATTAAAGTGACTATATAAGTGTGAAGCAGTATGTTTTAAGCATTACATGTACAGCAAAATGTTTCCTTGATGTCATGTCAAACACTGTGGCCCCACCTTGTGGTTAAACATATGAACTACCTCATGGCTCCAGCCATAAGCAATCATTTTAACTGTTTGTTTCTAGTGATGATACACACATTATGGCTCAAATGACATGAAGTAAATAGAAAACAAGCACACTGTATGACCCAGTTGATCAGTTTGTATTCTGATGGTATTTGGCTCCCTCCAGGTGGCCGCGCACACTGGCGGGGATCAGAGCCTACCTTCCCTGCAACCGACTGCCATCAAGCGCAGGCACCTACTCGGGCAGCCCAGGTGAAGAACAGCGGGCATGGCGCTACTGTGATCGAGAGGGGCTGTGGGCGGAGGAGGACTACTCCCGCTGCCAGTTCCAGAAAGATGTCACTAGATTTCTCTATGTCATCAACCAGGTCTGTAACCAATGATCTGCTTGTAATTATTTGATCTGGAACTTTTAAGTATTGTCTCCTCCACTCCAGCGTACTCTCTTATCTTTTGCCCCGTCTCTGAACAGAGAAGCTGACCTTAACTACAAAGCTTGAAATTCAAGCCTGATTTATTTCTTTCTTTCTTTCTTTCTCCAACCTGTTAGATGCCTCTGAACGAGAGCAATGTGGTTCCCAGGGCGCGGCGTCTGTTGGTCTACACAATCGATGCCGCCAACTTCTCCGACAAGATGGACATTATTTTTGTGGCTGAGATGATTGAGAAGTTTGGCAAGTTTGTTGAGAAGCTTAAAGATGTAAGTACTGCAGTTGCCTTGCCAATCCTAAAACATCACTCTGAATCAAGTTACAAAAATTTGTCTTTTTACATGCCCTCATTTCCTGTTTGTCCAAGGACAAAACGGATTAATCCTCAACAGCTGTTTGTTGCCATGTTATTAAATGTCGACAAGTTCAAACAAAGAGTAGCTGGCATGTTGTAAGTGCTTTGAGGAAATCTCACTAAGATTTTTTAATGGTTAGTCGGGTGGCACCATGCTTGAAGTGTGTCTCCAATAGTCACAACAAACAGCGACGTCGAGCATCTCGCTCAAGCGCGTGTTTAGTGGGGTTTGATACAAACAAGATGCCGGCTGAGCACATTCAGATTTCTTGTTTTTCCACTCAAGTAATTTAGCCTATGTCATGTTGAGGGGCTGCTCAAGTTAATGTTTGTGTAATCACTCGTGTAACCCTGTTGTATCCCAGCTAGGTGAGGTGATGGTGAGCATGGCCAGTAACTTGATGCTGGCCGATGAGAGGGTGCTGTGGACGGCTCAGCGCGAGGCCATGGCCTGCACCCGCATCACCGCCTGCCTGCAGAAGATTGCCACCCACCGTCTGGCTACAGCACAGGCCTTCTCCCTGGTTCGTCACCGCAACAGTATCTTCATGTTGTGCTTCAAAATTGTGTTTTGCGATTTTTTTGTCCTAATTCACTGCTGTTGTCCTTCCAGACATCCCCCAACATAGCACTGGAGGCCCACACCGTCAGGGCCAACGACTGGAACGGCATGACCTGCATGTTGTTCCAGAGGCCTGGCTCCGAGCGGACACCCAACCAGGACCGCCAGCTCTCCTTCAAATGTAACACCACCAGCTCCTTCTCCAGCATCCTTCACAAGGTCAGCTCCTTACCTGAGATAATAACACTTTGGTTTGTTTGACAGCCTCACGTAAGCATGTTAAACAAAATCCAACAAAAACACAATATGTATAGAATTAAGAATAATAACATGGTTGGTTTTTCCACTTTATCTATAGAGCACGATTGTGGAGGCGTCCGTGCAGCTTCCGCAGTCTCTCTTTACCCTGGCTGCTCCCCCTGGGCAGGCAGAGGACACCGTCTACAAGCTCCAACTGCTGGCTTTCCGCAATGGCAAGTTCTTTCCCTCCACTGGCAACTCCTCCCAATTGGATTATGGAGGGAAGAGGAGGAGTGTGGCTACTCCTGTCATCATGGCCAAAATAGGTGAGTCATAATGTTTTGGGGGGTTTTTTGGGAGAGAGAAAGCGAAAAGAAAATTCTGATACATAAAGCCACAGAAACTTGACAGCACGACAAGAGCGAAGTAGCTATTCAGCTCAATTACATACATGACTGCGTTATATATTACATGGCCCCATGAAATAAAAACCTCTTCTATTCTGATACCCCCGTTTATGTCCTAATCTAGACGGCATGTCCCTACATGTCCTTCGGACCCCCGTGAACATCACCCTGCGGCGGTTTGCCCGCGGCTCAGATCCCGTGTCCGCCTGTTGGAACCGCAGCATGGTGGGAGGACAGGGAGGATGGCAGAGCGACGGCTGCCGCATCCTGGGCCATCACGACAACTTCACCACCATATCCTGCAACTCCCTCGGCAACTATGGCCTGCTCATGGTGGGATTTATGATTGTGGCCCCCTTCCTCTTTGGGATCATGTGTTCATTGGGGGCATTTTTTGGGAGTGGGAGAGCAAGTTGAGCATAGTCTATTCTGTGATTTTAAATAATAATAACTAATAATTGGTGTATTTTGGATAATTGGCTTTTTTCAATGATTCACTCTTAAAGAATTCAGTATTAATATATTATTGGTATATTATATTATTATTATTTAAAAGTAATCCACTACCATCTTTCATTCATTCAGTTACTCCAGATGAGCCTGTGCGCCCCCTAGTAGACATTAAACTGTCTACAAATGTGCTAGATACCTTGCAGTTTGTAGTTGTTTTATATGCATTATATATAATGGATTATACGGTTTTAACGTATTTGTAAAATTACATAAAATGTGAACCTCACTTCATCTGTGTTGCAGGACCTTAGCAGTGTGGAGTATTTCACTCCAGGTATCCAGCCCCTGCACCCGGTCATCTACGCCACTACTATCATACTCCTCGTCTGTCTGCTCACCATTATTGTTAGTTACATCTATCATCACAGGTAAGAGTTTTTAGCTACTGTTTTATTTTTATCATGTGTTTGGCTAGTTACTCAAATGCACCACCACAGCAGAATTTACTGCTTTTATCCCCATTTCAGATCAACTTTTTGCACGATTCCAATGATTAATGTGAATAGCATTATGTCATTAACCTTTTTACACTGGAAAGCAAAACTTGGTGTATAGGTTGGAAACGATCATAATTTAAGACCGCTTGAGAATATTTGAAACTTATGAGGCTCATAGTTATAAAATGATTTCAAATATTATACAAATTTGAACAGAGAGCTTTCCGTAGTAATTCTATGATTTATTATATGCCCATTTCTCTCCAGGTCTGTCCGTGTGAGCCGCAAGTTTTGGCACATGTTGGTCAACCTCTGCTTCCACATCTCCCTCACCTGCGGGGTCTTTGTGGGCGGCGTCAATCAGACGCGCTACGCCAGCGTCTGCCAAGCCGTGAGTATGCACCACCTGTGCACCTTCAACACTCCTGTTAGGTCTGCTCTTACCCACCAAAATTTCACAGTCAAAAGTGAGCAAGTGCTTAGGAGGTTTTTAAGGGGGGGGGGGGCGGGGGGGTTGGGACGGCGAAGTTGCCCTTGGCTAAGTTTGTTCCTCTCATAAAAGTGGTGGAAGCACAGTAAAAGATACACAGAACGATAGAGTGGATTGTTTCCATAGCTGGAGGGAATCGTACACCTCCACTGAGACACATTCTTCAAGTACCTGGATGGAATAAAAAAAAAAGGCAGACAAGTTTTTGTTTATTTATTTAATTGGCAAAAAGTAATTTCTCCGAAAGAGATTTTTCAACTCCGGTTTATGATACGTACTCAATGGCCCTGTTCAAACCTGGCATTAACAAGTGTGTTGGGTGATCTAAGCACTGGGAGAACAGCCCCAAGTATGGCTGTTCACACTTGGCATTTGAACGCATCAACACATCTGTCTACTGTGATTGGATCTCACTTCCGCTCTCTGTATGCAAATAAACACATACATCATTATTGTTTGCAAAGAACAAATGTTGTTTTTAGCCTGCGTGCGCGCGTACGTGCGTGTGTGTGAGAGAGAGAGACAGCGGGTGGGGATGGGGCAAGGAGGGGCTCAGCAAATCAATGCACTGTGCGCAGCTCCTCAAGGAAATATGGTTTTAAAAATTAGAGAATCAATCCAATGTTAACATTGTGGCGAGCGGCCACAAATAAATCAATGCGTGGGAAACACTGAGAAATATAAAATTATTTTTGGTTCATTATAAAACTGTACTGGGACAGAAGATGTCAGTTGAGTAGGTGGTCTTTTGATGTGACCCAGGACAGACTGTACTTTGAGCCGTCCACTTGTGATCTGAACACCTGAGACTCATAATCTGGAACACAGCAGGAGCATAATCATTCTAACTTAGGAGATTGAGAACATTTCATTAGTAAATGTCACTCCGGTAACGGTGATCTCTTGTAGGTGGGCATCTTGCTGCACTATTCCACTCTGGCCACAGCCCTGTGGGTCGGCGTGACCGCACGCAACATCTACAAGCAGGTGACACGCAAGGCCAAGCGCTACGAGGAGCTGGATGAGCCTCCGCCACCGCCGCGGCCAATGCTGAGGTATGACACCACCACTCTTAGAACACAACAAAGAGGTCGATCCTTAATAAATGAAGGTAGTGGTTTTGGTGCACTGGTCAGTTCTGCACTCTGGCACATCCAGCTGGCAGGTTGAGGTAAAAATTCTAAAACCTCAAGCAACCCCATACCAGAATTTTCCCAGAATCTCTATTGTGAAGGTATGCAAAAGTTTAAAAACATGAAAGACCAAGTCAAATCATACCTGTCTGAATGGTCCATCTAAGCATGTCGCACCATTTTTGATGCCAACATACTTCAGATTACACTGTCAATTCAATTCAATTTTTAGTTTTAGTTTTTTGGTGATGTTTTGACATAAGGTAGTTTGTGTTCCGTTTTTTTTCTATATATTTTGGCACCCAGCCATATCTTCATTAGCAAGTAGGACACAGCAGGCAACATTTGTGACGTTGTGAGTGGCCCTGTTTGTTGGTGACATGTCCATATGGTGTCAGCGTAGAGGCCTGGAATTCCACTGGACCTCTGTGTCCGTTTCACGCCCACTTGTTGTCCTGCAAAATGAACGACTAAAGCGGAAATACCTTTCCTTGTGCTTTCTCCAAAAGGTTCTACTTAATCGGTGGAGGGATACCCATCATTGTCTGTGGGATCACCGCAGCAGCCAACATCAAAAACTACGGAAGCCGGACCAACGCACCATAGTAAGTCATCCCTATATAGAAAACCATTTAAGTTCCTGTCTCTTTCATGGAAATGCTGTGTCATTATATCAAGACGCTGGTGTTTAATAAGGCAGAATCCGAGCCTATTATATCTTTTACGTTCTGTCCTCGGGAGGCTCACTTATCGACTGGCCAGACTGTTGCTTTAGTAAATAATGGATATTTTTATGAGGGGAGGAAAAATGTATTCCCTGAAGTTCTGATTATGGAGGCCTATTAATGGTATGTGCATCCAAGCAACAAGCAACTGCTGCCAGCGAGCCCCCCCACCGCCACCCCCCTTCTCTACAGTGGCAGCTGTTTAGACTGTGTAATGTGGCTGACTAATTGAGAAATCTGGACCTGTGTCTGTCGGAAGTCTTTGGAGTTTAATTAATTTCCTGCAAGCAAGACAAATCCAGCCTGTGTTATTAAATGTAATGGGACACTTTCTTTAAAACGGGATGCAAAAGTTTTTCAGAGTCGGACCATAAGTTTGTGAAGTAAATAATGAAAGTGACATATTAGGAATGGCAGACTTAGGTATTGTTTTTAATGAGCGTTGTTGGCAATGATACTGTCTGCGGGCTCTTTATAATTCAAAGATCCTGATTTATATTAAGGAAAGAAATAATACTCTAAAATATGTTATCTTCCTGTGTATGAAATGTATAATGTGTCTTGTCTGTTTATCCCTTTCCAGTTGCTGGATGGCATGGGAGCCAAGCATTGGGGCCTTTTATGGCCCAGTAGGATTCATCATTTTCGTGGACTGCATGTACTTCCTCAGCATCCTGCTCCAGTTGCGGCGCCACCCCGAGCGCCGTTACGAGCTCAAGGAGCCGACCGAGGAGCAGCAGCATCTGGCTTCGGCCAGCACCGAGGCCGGGTCCGATGGTCCCAGCAGCCACTGCCATCCCCTCACTCTCCAGCTTCACCCTCACGAGGGGTCGTCCTCCGTCATGTCCGCTCCCCACAGCGTGCCGCTGTCGGCCCTGGAGAATGAGCACACCTTCTCTTCCCAGCTGATGGGTGCGGCTGGGGCGTTAGGGCTGTATGCAGCCCTCTGGGTGTTCGGTGCCATGGCCGTGTCAAAGGAACACCCCTATGACTTGGCTTTTACCTGCTTGTTTGGGGTGGCTGCACTGGCACTCGGGGCATTCATGGTTGCACATCACTGTGTGAACAGACAGGATATGCGGCGCTACTGGTCCCAGGCTTGCTGCTCTGGGAGGCGAGCCTACTCTGCGCAGGAGGACGTCCTTCTGTCTCAGCCAGACGTGGCTATGACATCCACAGCAGGGTCTGCTAATAAGGCAGATGGGGAGTCAACAAAGTGTGGCCACAGCAGTGCAGACTCATCCTACACAAACAAGAGTGCCCCAAGCGTACGGAACTCCACCCATGGCAGCAAGCTGACCAATCTGCATGCAGAGGCAGCTCAGTGCAAGTCCACCTCGGTACCGGTGATGGCCAACGGCACGGCCATTTTGGACAACAGCCTGACTGAGCATTCAGTAGACAATGAAATCAAAATGCACGTAGCACCGGTCGAGGTGCAGTTCCACCCAGTGAACAACATCAACAACCCAACAGCTGCCACGAATGGACACACGAGCAGGCATCACAAAAACCGAGCACGGGCACACAGAGCGAGTCGTCTGACCGTGTTGCGGGAGTACGCCTACGACGTGCCCACCAGCGTGGAGGGCAGCGTGCAGAGCGCCTCCCACAAGCGGCACCATTACTATGACGTAGCGGCACGCAATAGCCGCCGGGCGGCCTACATGGCCTACAGGGAGCGGCATCAAAGTCAGCTGCAACAGGACAGCAGTGACAGCGCGAGCTTGCCACGGCGCTCCCGCTACTCTGATAAAGAAGGTGGTAGCCCCCTGGGGAACGGGACAGTGGTGACCGTAGAGACGGAGCAGGTCGCTGTTGTTGCAGCGTCAAGCTCAAGTAAAGACGCTGGTCCTGTGAAGCAGCCCAGCAGTACAGAACTAGAAAGCCAACCCAAGTCATATGGACTCAACCTCGTCACACAGAATGGCGGCACACTTAAAGAAAACGGTCACGCGGTGCCTTTAATTAACACAGAGAGTGCCGCCGGTGTAAAGACCGGCCTGTGGAAACATGAAACTACTGTGTAGCGACGGTTTCCGTCCCAAAGACTGCATCGTGATATGCTATCGTCTTTAAACTGTGAAATGCCTTTTTTGTTGTCGTCGTTGTTTTTCGATTGTACTTTTCTTTTTTGGAAAGAGTCCTTTCAGATTAATTATTGGAAAGATAACTAGCCACACTTTTTCTCACTGAACTGTCTTTGTAGATATGTTTCTGTAAATGGTCTATTTTTGTAACTTTTTATCAAACTCCTGTATTCCTTTTGAGAGTTCTGTAAATGAAACTGCATGGTCTGAGCTGTGGCCCTGTGCATAACCTTACCTTACCTTACCTTGGGGCTTGATTATTTTGTTTCTTCCCATTTCCTAGTTTGTCCCAACAATAATAAAACAAAAAAGTTCCCAATTGAAATATTGTGTTCTTGTGATTTCACCCAGTGTCTCTGCAGCCAGTTACCAGAATTATTATCACTGACAACATACTGTATGATGATCTAGTAATTGTTTTTTTTCCACTGACCTTCAGGTGGCCCAAAGTTCCTTCTTCCACACCGGAGCAGCACTTTAATTGCGACTGGCTGTAGCTTTGGGCTCTCCGGGTGTTTTCTGCCTCCCTGCTGGCAGATTTGATGAGAGCGCTACACTGCGCGGGCTCCTGCCGACTTGACGCCTGGGCTGCGATTGACAGCTGACTCGCAGGGCAAGTGAAGCTACCCGGAGAAGAAAGGGCTAATGAGAGCAGTGTGTCTTCTAGCGATTCCCCCTCTGTCCATTCTCCGTTTCCCTCCTCAGCCGACTGCTGAACTCAAGTCCCACTCACAGCTTGACATCGCTGTTGGGGAGAGAGAACATAACAGACACACAGTGTGTGCTCTGACTGCTACTCTGGAATGGGATTAGTTTCACTTTTTTTGCTGAGCGAATGCCACGTTTAAGACTTTGTGGTTTGTCAACAGCCACCGACTGTATGACATTGTAAATAAGTAAAGATTTATTCATATAGAACCTTTAAAAACAAATATTACAAAGTGCTTTGCAGATAAAAGACAATCGGCACAAATCCTGCGAAAGAAAATTATACTGAATCAAAAACAAACAAAAAAAGTAGAAGAATAGAAGGATGTAAACCAATCAAATGCATGGAATATAAGTCAAGCCCGAAGACACTAGGTTTTCTTTGAAATTCTGAGATGTGGAGTTTGATGGGTGATAACTAAACAGTGAGAGACCAATGCTGGAGGAATGTTCTCCCTTTGTTTTGTTGTAGAAAGAAAACGGTATGCTGCATTTTTAATCAGAGGAGCTACATCTCCTTGACTATAAGCCAATTAGTGTAAAGACAACTGGCAGATAAACTTTATTGCTTTTAATGGCTTCAGCAAAGCTGTAGTGGAACAACTGATAAGAAGAGAAACTTTAATATGATCATAACATCAAGGCATATTTACTGTTTTAATTCACAGTCTCTTCACACCGTCTCCTCTCTTCTCCCCTTGTCTCAACTCCATTCCTCCTCTGTCTCGCTAAAATACAAAGGAAAGATTTCCTTTAAAAGTCAGAAACTCTTCCATAGAGGTGAATAAACTTTCTAAGGATGGCTCCTGTACTGCAAATGTTCTGACCGGATCAACGTCACATGTTTGTGCACCGACTGCAACATTTAGAAAACTCACTAAGGTTTGAGTTATGTAGCGTTAAATCCTGCATGTAGCCTTTAAATATTTAATCTGTGAGTCATGAAATAGGCAAAATTTGAGCATGTGGATATTACTGCTCTTTAAATGACTGAGATGTACTAAATAGGAAATAAAGCACTTTATTCTATAAACAGTATTTGGTGAATATATTGGAAACAAACAGACTTCAGTTTAGCCCAGCACAGACATCATAAAGAGTAAAGTTGTGTTTTGAGGGAAACTGGTGGAAGGTTTTCAGAAAGATGCCAAAAAGGCAAAGCAGAAAAGGAAACCAAGCTCAAAAGAAAATTGTTTTAAAGTGTGATTGATGGGCAATTTGAGTCCAACGTGAACTTTTTTCGACAACCCAGGGGCAGGTTTTGAAGGTCCTGCAGAAAAAATATAAAAAAATCCTTCTGAACAGCCCTTGTCACAAATGAGGCAGCAGCAGAAAGTGAAAAAAGCTCCAATAACTTTGATTTCTCATTAATGGCATATTAATAAAACGCATATTTCACTGAGGCAAAGACATATTGCCGAGCCGTCGTGAATGTGACAAATTATAATCAGACTTTTGAATTATGTAGAGGGCGGTTAAGCCCTGATTGGTGGCAGCCTCTCTGATTCCCCTGAGGTGCGATAGAGCGATCTTCAAATAATCGCCAAGGTTCTTTAGCGGCACCATTTGTCATAAAGTTCATCTGAGGCTGTCAGCGAGGCATGATTTGACAGGCGGAGGATGTTTGTGCAGCGTGGGGAGAAAAAATAAACCTTGTCGAGGCAAATGAAGTGATGATTATCTCTGCTTTTAAGATTGCGGGGCACCTTGGGCAGAAATCCATAATGAATTAAGATAGGGCCAATCAAGTCATTTAGATCTTTTCCTAGTCTCACTCAGAGGTCATGGGGTCAGATCATACATCTCAGAAATGATAAAATCAGAGATGAGGGAATCATTCAAACACCCAAATCATCGGTTACTATAATAACATCTATTTTCAGATATACATCGGTGATCCTTCCACAATGTCCCTTATGCTTTTCCCACCCAAATTTCCACGCCGAGTGCTCTTTGTTGCATTTGTGAGCATGGTTCCTTACCGGGTGGCCCCGGGACGACCAGTATCAGACGTGATGTGTTGTTTACATTTTCCAATCACTGCTCGTGGCGCCTGGAGGAAGCATCTGGCTCTGTTGTGGAAACTTGCCACTGCAATGAAGATTGATACTTTTTAGAAAGTGAAGCCATCTGACATTGGGTGACTCTGGCTGTCCAGGGAAAGCAATATATATATATATATATATATATTTCTTTAACCTGTATTGTGCTTATCATCCAAAAACCTCCCAGGCCTGACATATAGATTAAGCAGAATTAGCAGCCAGGGCTTGTGATGATCGCCGTCGGTGTCCAGCAGCTGTCTGCAGAGATAAATGGTGATTTTATATAGTTTGGTTTGGACTTTATTCAAATATGAGGCAAAGTCAAATCAGCATGCAAGTTATGTTTATGGTAATTTCAGGGCATTTGCAAATATTTGCATTCAAACACTTCATAAGTTCAACACGTGCGGTTACAGAATTCTGCTCAGCGTTATTCATGCGTTTATTTAAAGAAAACTGACCATCATCTTTCACATTGCAGGAATATGATGATATTATTAATATAATTACTAAAGGGGGCATTTTTTTTAACAGCTGAAAATGATGTTTGCACACCATTTTCCTTTAAGGGGCTTAGTCACATCCTTGCTGAAGCCAAAGCGTATGAATGTCTGCAAATTTGCATTTTGTGATGCTGCTGAGATTTTGTGCCATTGGTGCTAAAGAGGCATGTATTCCACTTTTATGCATCTGATTTGAATGAGTAAAAGTGGGAAAGCATGAAACTAGTTCGAGATTATTCTAAAAGAGTTACTTTGAACCCAGGCTTCAGTTGGGAGAAATATCAAGTTGGTGTTTTTTTTGCTTCACATTCTTAGGGTCAAAGCTGATCGCCTCTTTGGAGTCAAAGGTGTCTCCGCTTGTTTCTCTATTGTCCAGCTGGTTGTCTGTCGCTTGTTGGAGACTATAACTCCACATATCATCCTATCATTCAAATGAATCAGTGTTGTTAATTCTAACACCAGCACAGTTGCATAGAGGCCTTCTGCAAAGTGCAAACTAAAATATAAATAATATAAATGATAAACTTTGGGCATCATCAGAGAGGAGCACGGAAATAGATGCTTATTTGATGATCTCAAATTTATTGCCGTCAAGAGTGAAAGTACACAGCTGACCCACATAGATATGTTGCTGTTTTAAAAAAAATATTTCATCTTAAAACTCTCCTAATGTTTATGAATAAAAATGATGCTCTGTCACTCTCTGCTGCTATATTCCATCTTTTTCTCACACAAAGTCGCACACTGCCATATAATGATGACATCAAGCCAACGAGCTCTCATCCCTGTGTTGGCAGACCCGTGCTCTCATTAATGCCCTCGCATTGCCATCCGTCTGTACCTGTGCCAGTCTGTCTGAGCACATTTTGGCTTCATCCCTCTGTTCAGGTGCTCTGTTATTTAAAGGCATATCAGTCATTGTTCACCAAGACAGTTGCAGACAGTAGCTCTCTCTCTCTCTATCTCACACACACACACACACACACACACACACACACACACACACACACACACACACACACACACACACACACACACACACACACACACACACACACACACACACACACACACACACACACACACACACACACACACACACACACACACACACACACACACGTCTCAGAAACTGGAGGTTGTCTATTGAAAAGCATCTGTCTTTGTCTGCGCACTGTTGGACTTGAAAGGACGTGTGGATGAAGAGCCAAAGACATTTCATATGAGTTAAAGAAGTTATTTCAGTGTTCTTTTATTTCTGCTAAGTATTGACAACACTAATATTATTAATGTTGTCATTACATTGAAGCTTCATGAGCTTAATTTAGTTCAAAGGCCGGAAGAGTAAAATCAGGCCTGGCTCCGTCCAATCTGATTAACAAATTAGATCTCAGATTAACAAATTAGATCTATGTTTAATATGTAAAAAAAAAAAAAAAAAAGGTTGGAAAATTACAATTATGCAGAATTATGGACAATTATTAACAGACAGATAATGCAGTATCACGTGTGCTCCTGGATTCCCTTTTAATTATCATAAATCTGCTGAAAGCCTCAGATGAGTGGAACACGTGAGCACCAAGTAGGCCACTTTAATCAGCGGCACGTGATTCGTGTATATTCCAAAAATAAATATGTCTAGAAATACTCATTTCTCGTACAACAAGGTTCAAAGAAGCTGCTCACTCCCGACGCTCATCGGAATAATTTAACGGTGACGCTCCTGTGCTGGAGAGGTGTCAGCGCTTTCTTTTCCCACACCAGCTGAGTAGATGGCCCCTTGTTTAATGATTTGTCTCAGGGCTGTCATTGTGTTTAACTACTGTGTGCGTTTCACGGCGCGACGGAAAACTCCGATCTCTGTGCTGATCGTCAAAGGAATCCTTTGAAAACTCCTGTTGTCAAAAATGTTTGAAACTTTAAAATAGCTGACAGGGTGTCTAGACTTGCTCAGAAGCAGACAGATTTATTTTGGGGTTTATCCTTTCATCGTGGCCTTTATTGCCGGCTATTGTGGGCCTGTTTCATTGTGCAGCTATGGTGAAAACAAATCTTAATTTTCCTATCGAGGTGTTGACAGACGCACTGATCTGTCCAACAAATCGTGTGCACTGCAGTTTGCTTGCGTGCGAGATGAGTGAAAGAGGAGAGTGAATACTGTGCATTGAAAAAGTGCACGCGTGTATTTACCAGGCAGCATCCTGAGGTGTTTTGACTTCGGAAAGAATTGTGTAACTGTTTAAACTTTAAAAAAAATAAATAACCTAGCTACAGGTAAGTGTTCCCGTTAAGCCAAAAGAGGTCTGGTGCGGTAAGGCCTGCAGGCTCCTATGGTCTTCCCAAATGAGTGAGATGGGGATTATGGTCAAGGTTCATATGGCAAAACGTGCAAAAAACAATTACAAGAGACCAGTATAAGATGATTTTTTTTTTAAACATTTCCAGTTGGTGCCACTTGTGTAACATGCAGTGACAATGCATGGCAGGCATGAGGGGCTTGCAAAAAAACCATTAAACTGAGCCCTACCCTGAATCCAATTCTGAAAATGATAAAGTTACAGTAAACAAACGGAAACAATTTGTATATGGATATTTTTGTGGCCCAATTCAAGACAATTTTTTGCAGGTTTAATTATTTAAATCTGCAAAAAAAAAAAAAAATCCTTAGATGAATGTATCAAGTGAACTGAACACAGACAGCCAATGGCATTTGACTAATCTACAGCCATTAAGACCACGCACACACACACACACACACACTGACCCACTTGTGCTCGCTCCCGCCCAGCCCAGAGGCGCGCGCACGAGCCAGCGAGCGAACGCGCGCCGCTGTCTCCTCAGTCGCCGGAAAAAAAACTTGGGGAGTTGATTGAGCGGCAGCTGGCACCGCTCACGGCCGCCCACGAGTCACCGCCGACGGACTCCGGCGACGGACACGCGGGGCTCTCCGGACCAGGACACGCGGGGCTCTCCGGACCAGGACACGCGGGGCTCTCCGGACCAGGACACCGCGGCTCTCCGGACCAGGACACGCGGGGCTCTCCGGACCAGGACACCGCGGCTCTGCGGACCCAGCGATGGACGCGAAGAGAGTGGAGACCGTGTCCGCCCGCGTGGACGCTGCCGCGTCGTCACCTGGTAGGACGGTGGCCGCGCGCTGCGGCGCGTGGGTCGCTCGTTTTGTTTTTGTCGTTGTTGTGATTTTATGGATCTTGCTCGTCCCTGTTGCGTCGGAGAAAGACGTCAGGCAACCCCCCAATGTTCAATGTTGCCTTGTTCACCTGTCGAAGATGCGCAGCCGGTGTGTAGCGTTCCGTTGATCAGTTGGCGTGAGCAACAAACAAAACACAATTTTGACAAAGAAAGTGAGGCTATATCAATATATATATATATATATATATATATATATATATACAGGCCTACTGACATTGGCGATAGTTACCAATTCAATTCAAACTTCAAAAAGTTCCCACTTTTATGAGGGTTCAACTTATCGTCTACATTTATGTGACCCGCAGTGTTTCCCCCACGGCGCCCCGCCCCCCCAACGGGAGCCCCCGCCCCCCCCGAAAAGTCAAATGAATATGAATTATTATTATTATTATTATTTATTTTTTGTATTTTACATATAATGCCAAGCAAAAGTCATTTAAGGTCACTCCCCTTGTACACCTTATTCCTCATTCCTGTATAAAAGATTGTGGATGAAACTTAATGTGATTTGTGAAACCTAACTATAAGCTTAACGAGCCCTAACCCCCCCCCCCCCCCCCATAACCAGTAAACCTAGGGGAAACACTGAACTGTCACTGTCCACCTGGTCTCTGTAGCACTTGTTAAAAAGGCAACATTAAATTGACAAGTTTGAAATGAGAGTTTTGTCCCCATGCCAAAGTTGAGCTTGCATGATACGTAAATCTGTGCAGTCATGGTTTTCACTTTTGCCTTCTCCTGAAAGGAAAACATTATTTTTTTCAATTTTTAAACAAAAAATGAGCGATCAGTTTGTCAGAAATCCAACTGAGCTGCAGAACTTTTTTTTTGTTCTTCTTCATTGCTGTTTCTGCCGAATGATTTTTTTTGTTTGACCTGCCAGATACCACCTGTTACTGTAGCCTGCATTTCTATATACACAAAAACTTGGAATGGAAGAAATGAAAATCAGTGTTAAAAGATGTAACAGCGTCAGCAGTACATATCCTCTCCTGACTTCCCCGCCTCCACACTCCTTGGCCAGAATCCAGCATAATGATCGCTCAGTTATAATCCCTAGTTTTCCCTTCGGGCTCCTCACTACACCTCTCCCAGTGCCAGCTGAGCGGTTAACCGCTCATCGTCCCGGGCTCAGGTTAATGTTTGTTTGCGCACCTAATTGACTCATAGTTATTCTTTTGTTCGGGATATGAGTCCTACCCTCAAGACATTTAAAAAGGATTTGAGCTGCGGAGAGGTATTCCTCTCAAAGTTAATACTCCTCCCCGTTAATAGCCCTTATTAATAGGCATGAAGAACGGGAAACAAAATCGTAATCGACTGCTGAAACAACTGCCCGTTGTCAACTATGGCGGACGTGTAGACTTTGATAAATGCCTCTACAGCGGCCGGAACAATCGACGTTATGGAAGAACAAAATGTTTTTACCAGTCAATATTAGTTTTGGTCAAGACGCCTGACTGTTGTAGTGCCAGTTACCTTGTATTTCTCAGCTATAGGATGGTGTAAACACTTAGGTGTTACGTTGTTGAAGGATATTGATTTCTTCCCTATAGGTTTTTATAAAAAAAAGAAAAGAAACATGGATGCCTGTTAACGTGGATTTGTACCTGACAAGTTTAGGAGTTAACTAGTTTGCAGCGGTGAGAAAGCAGCTCGTCGTCTCCCTTGTCGACATGCACATGTGCATCTCCGTATTCACTCTGTAATCTTACTCGCTTTGCATACATTTTTTGCATTATATGATTCTTTTGCTTGATTCTCCGTCATTTTCTCTACCCCCCTCCCCACACACAGACACACCAGGGGCTACCACATCGTGCCCCCTCCCCGGGGAAATCCTAAAACATAATGATCGCCCTCAAAAAGGCTTCATCCAGCCAGCCGTGAGTTGATCCTCCCAAGAGCCGCTTCCTCGGCACGGCGATTCCCTGCATCAGTAGCTCCGAGCTTGAAGCCCTCTCTCAGCTCGCCATCGCATCTTCGGTCGGCGCCTGCCAGAGGCTCCCGGAGCCTTCACCACCGTGTCCCTGAGATCCAGAAAGATGATGTACGAAAAGCGGCCCCCCAAGGTTTACTATTCCTGACTGAGCCACTTTCAGCACCACGGCTAGCGACATGTTTTGCTCTTCGGTATAGTTGAGAAAAGAAGAACTACACTCTCGCCGAAAACTGTATGTGGAACATGTGTACGCCTGCTCGTTCATGCAATTATCCAGTCAGCGAATTATGTGGCAGCTGTGCTGTGCACAAACTGATTTCAGCTTCTTAAATGTGAATCTTTTCTTGTTTCTTTGCTCCTCTGTGAAAGTAAACCAAATAGCTTAGGTGTGAGGACAAAAACCAAACATCATCTTGGGGTTGTGGGAAACATGATCGTCATTTTTCACAATTTTACGACATTTTATGGACCAAACAACTAATCGATTAATCGAGAAAATAATCGACAGATTAATCGATTAAATAATTAAAAAAAAAAAACATTAGTTGCAGCACTAGTCAACAGTCGTGTGGGGAATAATGATGACACTAAAACTTTATTTCGTAGCACTTAACTAAACAAGTTTTGCACAGCGCTTTACAAAATACACAGGAATAATACAGCACCGAACAAAGCAAAACACCAGTTAAAACCGGTAAAAAAATCCAGAATTATTAACGTGCTTTCCTATAGAAATATGGTTTAAGTAAAGTGCTGACAAGTTTTATCTTCTCTGGCAAGGAATTCCAGAGCCTCAGGGTCCTGATGGCAAAAGCCTGGTAACCCTAAGTTACCAGCCTTGGGAACTACCTGCGAGAGTTGGTTAGAAGATCTAAGGTTACGGCTTGGAGCGTAGGGAGTGACAGTGGCAGCTCTGTCACTATATGGTTTTGTTGGTTAAAAATGTGAGCGGCGGCATTCTGCACCGAGACCATGAGAATGTGATGCAAGCATATCAACACGGATTCGGAATGTCAAAGGAAATTTTCCAACATATTTTGGTGTATGGTCTTCCTAATGAAGTGATTGGTGAGTGTACGTGATGCAGGGCCAGACAGCTGCAAGCATAGGGTGTAGCCGTAAAGCTCCAGAAGGTCACAGTCTCAGTCAAAATCTGCATATGCATGACTTTACAAACAAGAACAAACAAGAGCCTTTCTGAAATAATCAATATGTAGGACATGACTGCTGAATCTGGATTTTAATGTTCGAGACAGTGAAGTGAGTTATGTACTTTGGCCTGGATGCAACTGATTGCGACACCCCATTTGCATTTATCATTTTATTAATGTTACCACTGAGTCATTAATATCTCGGTGTGGATTATTCAGAATCTGATAGTGGCTGCAGTTTTATTTTTGAATATTGATAAGGGGCAGCATGTTGGAACAAACGTAACAGATTCTGTGAGATTCATATAGGGATGATAATTATAGTTTATGATAACGTATAGATAGGGATGAAACGATTACCGGTTTCACAGTAATCCATGGTGAAATACCCGACGGTGAGTTCTACCGTTTCAAATTTTGATTATTAAAACCACAGTAAACACTGCCAGACGCAGTTGCAGCATCCAAGCATGGGTTTGTTATGTCTCAAGAGTAAACATGGCGGAAGGCGGTGACAGCGCACCAGACAAGTATAGTCCGAAAGCATGGGCATGTTTTTGCGTTTACAAAAGTGCTGAGGGACGGCTTTTTAATCTGACTGTTCCATGGTGGTTATGTTGTCAAGCAGAATAAAACATGCACATCTCTGCACAAGATGGATCTTTTTCAAGAAAAACAAAGAAGGATGAGCCGTTCTTTTGAAAGGTTTAAACTTTTTTAACATTTTCATCATATTTTAACCATGATGTTAAATATTCATGCCGTTACATCTCTACTTATAGAATATATATATACCTTTTCTGGAAAAACACAGATGGTGCAGTTAAGAACTGTCAGGACTTGTAGGAACCCTGGTGTATTTAGCCTGTTCTTAGTTCTCAGTTTTGGAGCTTTTAAGGCAACAAAATGACCGACGTGTGTGTGTGTGTGTGTGTGTGTGTGTGTGTGTGTGTGTGTGTGTGTGTGTGTGTGTGTGTGTGTGTGTGTGTGTGTGTGTGTGTGTGTGTGTGTGTGTGTGTGTGTGTGTGTGTGTGTGTGTGTGTGTGTGTGTGTGTGTGTGTGTGTGTGTGTGTGTGTGTGTGTGTGTGTGTGTGTGTGTGTTTTTCTTCAGCATCTGTCAGCCAGTGGTCCTGAGATCACAGCGAAGCAAAGGTACAGATTGAAGGAACTGCTCCAAATCTTTCAGTCAGCAGAGCCCAGTTTGTTCTTAGCTTTTCAGAGGAAAGTCTTGACAGACAGCAGACAGTTCAATATCACCTATCTGACATTTTCTTTTCTGCAAGGGATGTGATTTGTTGTTTGATTCGTTATTAGACCAAATTACAGAGTGCCTGACAATTTCAGGTACTTATACTAATACATTTATCAAAATTAAATTTGTTTTTGAGGCCTGACTTTTTTTTTTTCATTGTGAAAAATTACAAAATAGTTGTGACTTTCCATAGGCTTTTTTTATTTGCCGTCAGGAAATCAACAAAGACCACCGGTATATGGGATCTGTTTTCCAAGCTTTAATTTCCTTCTATAAATAGATCCTCAGTTGAACTGCCAGATCTGGCACATCAGATGTTCTTAACAGAACAAAAAATTTGAACCACCTGTGTTTCCTCTCTACCTGTCGCTAAAAAGCCCGGCTTCAGTCAAAAACCGGGACTAATTGCACCATGAACTTGCCCGCTCGTCCCCGACAGATTTTGTTTGCTTTTGGATCAAGCGTTTGTTTATCATATTTAGAGATTGGGTTGGGGGGAGCATATGCTCACATGGACCATCTGCCTTGGGAGCGAGGCCAGAGAAGAATTAGGGGAGGAGTTGTGGAAAGAAAATAGAGTGTAAGGTGAGGATACAGGGGACAGAGAGAGGGGGTGGAGCGAGACAGTGATGGATTGATAGAGGGTGACCGATTGTGATGTAGTGACACTCGTGAGATGAGGGTCACGCCACCGGCACCAGGGCTGCGACTGTCGGGACGGTGTAGCATAAGGTGGTTGTTTATGATCGCCGAAGGCTAAAAGGAGAGGACCGATCTTTCATGTTTATATTTCCACCCGCAGGCTTGCTCATGCCACAGAGTCACTCCATTTGACTTCCTTGGATTAAGTGCCAAACGGCCGGTGCCAGCTGGGTGGCAACGCTTGGCCCTTAGCTTGCAAACCTGTCTCTCTTTTGTTCGTGCCGAGGTCATGTGGAGGATGAAGCGCATTTCCAAGAAAAAAAGAAACTCTGCTCAGCTGAGTGCTTTGGGAAAAAAAAAAAGTCTGGTTCGTTTGTAGTGCACAAAGCACCTGTGAAGAACAGAAGTGGAGCAACTTTTGTAAGCACACTTCTGATAATAAGAATAACATATTTGAACTTCTAATACATTTTTATTAATCCTCCTCAACTCTTTATTAGTTTTATCTTAACATCTTTATAAGGACTTAATTGTTGTCACCCTAACAAAAGGAGTTTCAGTTAGTTAAAGCACTGGTAGGCAGGATGTGATATTTTTATGTACTCTAATCTGACCGTATTTTTAATTTTATTTTATACCCATTTATGGCTAGTGAATTGTTCACTACTTATTTTTTTGGACGTCTCTATTATTGTACCAACAAATGAACAAAGTGTAAGCATCTGTAGATTTGTGACCAAAATGGGTAAGCGGTTTGTGAAGATAGTTCAGAATATTTGGCCGGAGACCTGACGCAGATTCCGAGGGGGGGGGTCTAATTTGATGAGCTCCCCCACTTGACGTCATTTGGGACTCCAAATCTGAGTGGCTCTTTGATTCACAGTTTTCAGACATTAAGGGTCCGTAAACAAACTTACCTGCTTGTGATATTTCAGCGTTTCTGTGTGGGTAGCTTCACAGATGCCTTAAATACATGCTCCAAACAACTGAACAGTGACATTATGAAAATATGTCTCCAATAAGGAATTTTGATTTGTTGAATTCTCTTATCATTATAAGGATCCTGCTGTTGACTGTTTTCGTCGTGGTTGTGATCAGTTGCCAACTTGGCTTTCACGTCTTTATTTTACTTGCCATCACTTTCTGCCTGTGTTTCTCTGAGGTGAGATATCCTGGGGCTTTAAAGGGCCCATATTATGCCGCCTTTTACACAAGTTACATTGGTTTTCAGGTGTGTGCACTACACGTCTTTGCCATTCCATGTCAAAACACCTCAAGGATCAAGCCAAACAGCCCCCTCCTCTTTCTGTATAAACAGCCCTGTGAGACTATGGTCGATTCCAGCGCTTTCCTGCTCACATCTCGCCCCCTCCCATGACAACAGTCGCACCTGACAAGGCACATACACAAGCTTTTGACCCGGCCGGCCGCGAGTCTATCTACACTGGCCGGCCGTGAGTCTAGCTACGCCGGCCGGCCGCAAACACTTATATCATGATACAGTTTTCAGCCATATCGCCCAGACCTAGAGCACATACAATCTTGAAAACGTACATTTGCCTCCTCCAGGGCTTCGCCTCGGACAGTTGGAAAGGCTCCGTCTGTCAAAAAGAGATGGGTTGCCAGTCCGGCGTCATGTTGGTCTGTACATCCAACAACAGAGCAAAAATTTATATATCTTTTGGCCATGCCCGCGGTCGTCGTTCGCTTGCGGGGAGAAAATTATGGCATAGACGCGATCTGTTTTTCCGCACTTCAAGGGGGGAGGTGCTGCTCAGGTTGGGGGCTTGGTTGCCCCAGTAGCAGGAGTCAACTTACGTCACTTGACGCCCGGGCTGTGAATGGCTCGTTTACAGACCGTCTGCACGGCCAACCCAAACCACGAATCAACGACTCATTGTTTTCTTTTCATTCTTCGTGGGCTGGCACCCCAGATAACCAAATATACATGGAGGCAGGGTGAAAAGGTGCTTGGAGCATAATATGGGCCCTTTAAATCATCTTACATGCACTAATTACTGTAGTAATCCTTGGTATTTATCACTGTGCCTGCCTGAATTATTCTCATTTAACAAACAAGCAACAAACGATGAATAACTATGTGCTTTTGAGCTCATTTCCAGCTTGTGAACTTTATGTCATCTCCCCCCTCCCCCAAAATTACACTCTGCTGTGAGTGAGTTGCCTTTATAATAACTGAACAGAATGAAATGATGAAACGGCATCGGAGAATCCGCTGTATGTCCAGTATGACGAGTCTTCCCAAGGACTCCGAGAGGAAATGGTGTCAAAGCTGCACATCATCACACAGGCCCATATGTGGAGGCAGGCCCGGCACAAGTGGCCAACTGGAGGGTCCGTCTGTCTGCCTTCGAGTCCCAGTGGGTGGGCTCAACAGGCTATTCTGGGCTTCAGTCCCACCAAAAGTCCATGTCCTATATGGCACTGCCACAACAACACAAAACTAAACATATCCAATTCCAACTGGAGATTGTGACATATGCCAGCCTGAGATTGTCTTGTAAATGAAGCTGGACCTGAAAATAGACAGGATGAAAGGTAGAATAACATTGACTGTTAATAGGCTTATTTGCAGTGTCTTAAGCCATTATCTGAAGATCACCCCCCCTATGTCATGTCAATTAACATTCAATTTTGAAAATCCCAGGAACAGTGTGACAACTGTTTGGGCGTCGTGGCGTCGATGCAGTGTGCAAGGCTGACACCAAGTGGTTGTACAGAGAAAACATGATGCCTCAGGAGGAAGAGAATAAGCTTCTCACTCATGAATATATTGGGCACTATTCACTGTTATTAATCAGCCTATATCATTCCAAATGATAATCAGACAAAAAGTGTCCCAGTAACCGTTATAATCGAATATATCTCAACAGTCAAGATGAAGCCAGATCAGTCAATATAGACAAATTGATAAGAAAATGATGTTGTTGACTCATGTTGTACCTGGGATTATCAATATCAATATTCATTAGTCAGACAATTATTTTCTTGTTGAATCATATCATCTATAATTTATAAGTAGTGAAAAATACCCATTGCAATTTCCCAAAGTTGAAGTGTATAAATAGCTTGTTAAGTCCAACCAGCAACCTAAAACTCAAAGGTTTTCTTTATTATAAAAGACTGATTTTCAATTCATAAATTTAGAAGGTGGAAACATATTTCTTTTTAGCATTTTTGCTTTTAAAAACTATGCTGCTTTTCTTTAGAAAAGATATTTGTACATACTGTAGTTTTTCTTTTTAGATCAAAAGATATTTGTACATGCTGTAGTTGAGTGCAGATAAAGTATTTATATTGGATCGACGAAGTTTGATATGGGGAACAAGTAAGAAGTGGCTTGATTGTTGGAGGTGATCTTGATATATTTTCAAATACATGGCTTGGGTTTTTCAGAACATTAAAGTATGGATTCGATGGCAGGTGACTTTCCTGATCTTCGGTATGATTATATTAAATCGCCCTTTGTCAGATGAGTTCAAAAATGAGAGTAAGCCCAGGGAAAAATTCAAAAGTGACCTCACGACATGAGCCTGCAGATATAGGCTCTATACTTCTGAATGCTTCATTGCCCCCAGGACAAGCGTCCTTACATGGAAAGTGCCCTGAATCTCTCCAGGCGTTTGTTTGGTCACCAGTGCAGTGTCTCCGTACACGCTGACTTGTTCTTGTTGGGTATCTTTTCTTTTACGCCTCTCAAACGGGATGCTACATTGGCCGTGATGCCACAGTCCATTAACAAGTGGACGAGGGAGCAAATGTGTGAGTGGCCGAGGAAATGCGAACCGATGGGACTGTCCGCACGCTTCATTTTCATTAAATGCTGAGTTGCCTTCTCCCAGGAGATTCGTCAATTACCCCGTTAAGAAAGTGCTGAACACTCACTCGTGCAATAATTAATACCGCGGCATAATTGAAGCATGATAATGAACGAATGCTTTGATTGACACATAATTGTATCAGCAAGAATGTTAGGTCGGTGTTGAACCCGTTTTTCATTATCTCGTGTGGCCTCTCGATTAGACTTTGCAACGGACGGTGTTGATGCTCGTAATTTAAATAAACCAGTTGCATTCTGGGGCTTAGAGGCTTGACTTCGTGCAAGGTTATATAAAGAAGTTATAGACACCACCCCCTTTTTTTTTCCATCTGTAAATCTGACACTGATCTTGGATTTCTCGTGGCCACTATGTTCTCCCTCCTATCAGTTTACTTGGACATGGTTTAAGAGGCGATTGTATCGATTTCGGCGCATCTGAAATAAATAAGTCAACATCCTCGGTTTCCTGCAGGAACGCCATCATGGAGATCTTGTATTTCGAAAAGACATGGAAAAATAGATTTTCTGATGCATGCGGTGCTTCACCAATATGAGACTAGGTCCCCACATCTGTAAATACTGCATTGCAGTTTAGTTAATCCACAGGGCGGTTTCCCTGTCATGCATTCTGCTAATTTTAGCAGCCACTTTTGGGGGGACAAGGTCACGATGGGTGTGTGAGAAATTGGACAAGGGGAAATGGTGTGTGTGTGCGAGCGTGTGTGTGCGAGCGTGTGTGTGTGTTGGAGCGAGGCATAGAGACGGCCTCGATGCTGTGACTGACCCGCTAACACCGAACCACAGGGGTTCTGACCACCGTGACATCGGAGCCGGGAAAGGAAAGATGACATGGAAAGCAGCAGCGGCTGCTCATCGCGAGAAATTGCAATAGAGAATAATGAGCACTCTGGTTTATGGCTCCACCCTGTGACAGCATATTGTACAAGTTTCTGCTGTAGCTGTTCTACTGCGTGTATTTTACATTAAAATGCAATTTTTCCGTCCGTTTTTTCGAAAACATTGTTTATACATGGCAGGATTATTGAAACGAAAAGGACACAAGAAGAAGACTGGCAGCACAAAGATGTTTCGCATAGAGTGCAACTATTCACATATGTCAGTAGTAGAAAAAGTACAGTAAGTTTAGTCGGCACATCATATTAGTGCCATTCTAATTTATAAATAGACCAGGTGTTCACTTGGATTTCATTACAACCTGTAACAATAATTATATAAAGGCCAAAATTGATATATTATTTCCCAAAATCAATTAACATATAGATAAATAAAGCTCTACTCCACTGCCACATTTTCCAAGCAAATACATTACGCCGGAGTCATGAAGGAAGTTCATTTAGTCTACTTATAAATGTGCTGGGGAACATTCAAGGAAATAAAAGAGTTAATTTCAGGTTACGTTGCTGATGCTGCTGTGCTGCCACCTCCTTTTGATACGGGTAATGGCTCCTGTAATGGGCTATTGCGTTATCCTTGCAAGGCTGAATGGAAATGCAGAGCTCGGTTCAAATGACCCTGTCGTGTGAAAGTGTGTCTTCCATCATTTTAGACTGAGACAGCAGGGTTGGGTATATTCCTTTTAGCTTTTTTCCAAAAACGCCCCGCAGCACTGAGGTGAAATAGCCAGAGTTCACCTTTAAGAGAGGACATAAATGCCGAGTTTTTGCCCTTTGGCACCTCAGGACACTTGTTATGTCTTGCCATTAGTTGCTTGTCTTGTCATAAGACACAATTTTCTTTGCAGAATGATTCCATTAAAGTTTGCTGAGTGTGGTATTTGTTTTGTTGTTACCTTCGCTGGTTTTAGGTCAGCTGACTTATGAAGCTTTTCCTGTTCTACATATTCTGTGCAGGGGTTAGTTTGCAAATAATGGAACCAGTTAGTTGTCGAGGTGTCTGATTTCTCACATAGTTTACAGGATATCTTTCTTTTGTATGTCTTTTCAAAGCTGAACCACCTCCTTGTGAGGGAGGATGATTCACGTCAAGCAATGCAACGACGTACATTTTGAGGTAATTCTTATTGCGTGTTTTTGCAGTCTCTGTCTGACTCTAATGTCAGCTCGCACATTGTTCACACAACAGTTATGTTGTTACCCTCGATGATCAAACATCCTTACTGCACCGTGAAACAAGGTTTTTGTGTTTGTAATTATAGAGAGGGACTGAAAGAAGGAGAGGGATGTTCTCATTCAGAACTCTAGTTCCTCGACCGAGGTGGTCTTGAATATCAAATTTTATAAGTAGAAATGTATATAAATATGAATTCTTCAATGTATTGGGGACAAACCCTTCAGGCCCTGCCCCCGTCGGGATGTGGATGTACCTCGGGATGTGCTCACCTAACCCTGGGACACATATCGCGCCTTAACACCGCGACCAATCTGTTCATCCGTTTCAATCAGCCGTGCCTCTCTGCATGCCGGGGAAGGACGGCTCTATTCCTGGCGCTGTCCTCGCTCCCCTTTGTCTTCTCGGGTACAGGACGTGCCTTGCTCATCTCAGGGGAAGTGATTAGATTCAGGACCGCTGTCTCCCCTCAAGCGTGGTCATCTATCACTGCGCTAATTAATGCTATGTGCAATAAAATGTAAGCTTAAGCCCATTTGGCTGATGACCCGGGACAAATCCTTTCCCATGCGATGTACATACATTTATGAAACTTTACTATACTGTAAGGTGTAACATAAATAAGAGGATGGCTGTGAGCAGGGCTGACGGTCAACATATTCTGGAAGATGTTAACAATGCAGTTATAAATCCGGGGTAGTAAAGTGTATGCGGTAATGGCTGTGGTATGGGTTGCATCATTTTCAACCAAACGTCTTAAGTAGTTTTGTAAAGGGGGGGAAATATAGCTTCAAAGGCCCTTCAGTTCGAGTCCTATGCCAACAAAACATTGATTTTGATTTGCCCTGTTGTTTTGCGTGTGTGTGTGTGTGTGTGTGTGTGTGTGTGTGTGTGTGTGTGTGTGTGTGTGTGTGTGTGTGTGTGTGTGTGTGTGTGTGTGTGTGTGTGTGTGTGTGTGTGTGTGTGTGTGTGTGTGTGTGTGTGTGTGTGTGTGTGTGTGTGTGTGTGTGTGTTAAGAGGATCAAGGAAGACAATCAAAGGTCTCTTCTGTGAATGCAGAACCGCCAGTATCTTTGACTCTGTGCTCCTCCTCTGATATGTTGAATAAATCATAAGGTATGGTCCTTTATCTTGAAACAAACCTCAAGGAGATCTGCCTCTCACTAATTCACCCTCTCTTCTTCACAGAGCAGTCCTCACTCTCTTCTTTGTCCTCTTCCTCCTCCTCCTCCTCTTCCCACCCCGTTTCACACTCTGTTGATCAGCTCAGGGAAAGTGCTTGTGTGAAACCTAAGGATCACTGGCAGACTGAGGAAGCAGAGAGAGGGCGCATTGTGTTTTAGCCTGCAAGGTAAGGTGATGGTCAGGGGGGACAGTTGATAGCCGTTAGCCTCCGCACTGGACCTAAACTTCTGTACATGAAGGGATATAAACTTGGGTTTTCATTTATGAGCTGAAAATGAAAGTTGGAGCAGCTGAATGATTTGTAATCTGTTGATGTTTGAAACTTTTGCTCTCTTGAAATGGGACCTTCAGGGGGATTGTGACATGCAGGACTGAGATAGGGTATCACTCGGTCATGGTTTATTTACTAGAGTCTTAAAATTCAGTTTGTTCTACACTGGGATGATCATTTGGAGACAATCGGAATGTTTGATTTTTGAATTTAAAAGTATATTAGTGTGAGAATTGTCATAAGCAAAGCATCATTTAAGGCGTGCATTGCATTAAGAGGATCTGCCTGGTGTATTTAGTTTAACCATACTGCTCTGTCTTTAAACAACAGCTTGGGACAGACAAACATTTCCAGCTCCAAAAGGGCAAGTTGAAATGTCTGGCATTTCATTGTGACCGCGCTTGACTGGGGGCAAAAAAAACACCATTCCAAATTAGCATATACTCTCAATTGTATTGCCTCAACCTCTGACAACTTGTTATGCATGCTGCAGTGGCTAGAGATACTTATTTACCAGAGGCTGTTAAGAGGTCATCATTTGAATTTTGGGGCTTATAATAATCATGTCTATGTTTACAATATATATAATTACATTTACTACAGTCTCACAGACCTTTTTTTTTTTTTTTTACAATTTCCAAATAATCAGGCCTAGTTCTGCACATAATTTGAGTCTTTGGAAATGATGGCACACTATATTTCACAACAGTGAGCTTCCAGCAGCCATGTGTTCACCAACCAAGAGGACTCAGTGGAGGCAGGACCTGCAGCACCATGGCTTCTCCAAGAAACTCCTGCTCAACTGCTGTCTTGTGCGGCGCATCATCACCTGGGCCTCCCCCATCGCCAAAGGTACAAAAAAGCAAAACAGCAACACAGATTTGTGACAGAAGAGATGAGCTACACAGAACAAAGGCAATTGATTCCATGAGCGTGCTTCTCGTTGGTAGATATTGGGTCAACTTCTAAGTGTGATCTGGGTCGGTTTTCACAGGTCTGTGTTGACAAAAAAAAGGACAGTGGGAAAAAAATGGATTTGGTACGAAATCTGTTGGCCGGAGATTAAATCTGGTGTCTTTAAAATAATGGAAAGTAGGGTACCTTGGCTTTAGAGCGAAAAGACTGATGAACAATTGTTTTCCATTTAATCAAAGTGGCAGTGGAATCGTAAGCGAGATCCCCGCCTGTCCCTCTGTACTGAGAACCAATCTGTAACTGAAGGCAGCAGCTTTGATTTTGTTCTTTCTGTTCAAACAGCAGAGGAGATTGTAAAGCCAACACTAGTTAAATATCAGCATTTTACTGTGGAATGGAAAATGTACTTAACTATGATTTTCTCTTTTTTTAAATTATCAACATATCTGTTGGTGAATTTGATTATTTTAGCCTAGTGTGGATTAAATGAATATAGGACTGATGTATTTATCAAGTACTTGCAGCTTCATTTATCACATTCAATAAGAAAACAGGGGACAAGTAGCATTTAGTGAACTGAAAGTCAATCAGCAAGAAAATGTCTAAACAAGGGAAAACAAGAAAGTTTAGGAAACATCAGTTACAAATACATGTCCCCAGAAAAGTAGTGTAGCAGAATCCTCTCACTGACTGTACTTCTCGCCTGACCTTTGCCCACACAACATGGAACAGAAGCCACGTAGTGTACTGTCCGAAAGCTGCTCCCACTGTCGATAAGTCAACGCAATTTATGATCTTACTGGAATGACCCGAGTGCAATTGGACCACGAGTCACAGTCAACGGCTCGAGAAAAATGAATGCACTCTGAACCTAGATCAGTATTGATTTCTTCTCAGGCTATATATTCACAATGGCCATATAGCCGTATAAAGTAGAAAAGGATTTATAGGTCAGGGCTCTGTACAGAGAGAAAACACTGGGCTGCCACTGGCAAATGTCATTAAATCCCTTTTAGATATATCCAAGCATGAATTAAGAGCCCTGTCGCATGTTGTAAAATTATTTGAATGCACTTTTTTTCTCTCGTCTTTAATATGATTCAAAATTGAGATTTTGGGTTGGATGTTGACATTGTCTGGACTTGGTTTTTAGTTTTCTTGAGGCAGTGGTGATGAGAGAGGAGGTTTTTCAGTCATATCTTGATGTTATGGCACAGTGGTTATAATAAGTATGCAGATTGAGATTGTAGTTTCTCTTTCCGCATCTGTTGTCATTGTTGCTGTTTTATTAATTAGTTACACTTCCTTAATCCCCCCGATTGTGTTAAATCTCGATCGCAAAACATGTCGGGCATAATCGTTAAACCTGGAGCTTTTTTTTTGTAAATGGCAGGTGCTTGTCAGGCGTGTTGACAAATTGTTTGTGTTCTGGTGTGATTTAGGATGCTATTAAACACTCATGAATTTCACTGTAGGGATTCCTAAATGACGTCTGCAGTGAAGATTTTTCCTGCAGGGGGAAAAAACAACAACAACGACAGAAGGGCTCGGAAGCAACTGTTCTCGTCATGAATAAGAGTGTGCGTGAGCGAAGTGATGCATATTCACCGCTTTTCTCATTTTGTATTGATTAGACTGGCGTCATTGGGGCAGGTCTAATCAATACATAATCGGCATTGTTTCTTCTTTTGCTTAGCCCCTCGGTTGGCCTCGCTCAGCTTGTGTTTGCGTGCGTGTGCACCTTCGCAGCTGTCACTTGAGTCTATCCCGCCGATGACACGCAAGCTGCTGGCCACAGCTGGAGCCGCACCAGGGACTCAGGTGTTTCTGTGAGCCACATTTGGACCAGACGGACAGTTTTATTCGTTTCGCTGCTCCTTATTTCTTAGGAAACATGCCATGACCCCTGTTGAGGCTTCATCTTCATACAACTTTAGCTTTTAGAAGAGGCAGTGATTATGCTGAGGCAATAACTTTTTTTTTTCAACACAAAGTTTTTCTCTGTTTAATGTGTGTATTTACAACATGCATAAAGAAAACTGTGGATTAGAGTCTCCAAGGTAATGCACGATAATGAAAATTTAACAGATTTGGATCTGAAGCCTGTTTTTCCAGCATATGTTTTAGTCATAGGTTTTATCGTCATTAGTTTGGCGTCTCAAACTAATAACATAATTCCCTGGTGTTGCCCAGAATAACCTCCCAGCCTGCAGATAATCTCACTTTAAACCTGCCAGGTGGCAGTAGCGCCCTCCGGATATTGGAGCAGCCTCCGGAAAATGAGCGCGCTCACTAAAGCAGGTGTCACTAGAAATACACAAGCCCACATTGTTGTGTCCCCGGGACATACGTCTGCTCCGAAAGTGTTTTACATATCCCTGCTGTCTCTATGACGCACTCAAATGGGTCAGTTTGTTTTATCCACGGAGGAGAGTGATGTTATGAAGTATTTCATGTCCCTACATTTTTGAGCCTGTGCATTACAGGTACATGATTTATGGAAACAGTTCATTCATGTTAACTGTTGTTAAAGAGCTATTACAAAGATGTAACTGAACTTTTTACTCCGTACTGGAGACCAGAGCACACTTCCTATGTATCACATACAGCTTATATTCTTATGATGACTACATTAAGTTACATTTTTAATTAAGAACTTAATTAAACTTTTTTTTGGTAATTTCATGCTGGAATTTGATGATGCTGTTGTCACAATTAATCAGTCGATCTTCAGACTCTCTTTCTTATTTACCCCTCATTGTACAAATCCAACATTGTACCTCACCTTTACTGCCAGCAGAGGGCAGCAAGCTACAGAAGAAATAGATGACCAGTACAGGATCTATACTGTTTGCTGCATGCGGAGCAGTTCAGCAGCGGGGCTTTGAAAATAATGAGGGTATTTTGCCAATCTAAAGGAGGAGTTTTATTGGGTAAGAAGAATATTGGATGAAATGAATTATTGCACAGGTATATGATTTACTGTAGCAGTGCCTCAGAATCGCCAGATGTTTAAAGAAGACAAATGTGGATTCTTCATAATGCAACATACTGCAGTTGTTTACCACGCTTCATCATATTTACATTTGACTCTTATGTAAAGTGCAGGCATAGGCACAATATCGACACCAATAAAGTCCCAATATAATCCAATACAGAAGCCCTACAAGATAGCAGTCCCTCTGTGAACATGTCTTTCAACGCTCAGGTAGTGATACCGTAATTCTCTGAATGCCTGCACTGCAGCAGTGATTCAGTGGCCTCACACGCACTCACTAAAGCTTGGATGTGGATCTTTGCTGATACTGGCACAGCATTAACATATGACAGGAAAATGAGAATATGGGAGCTTAGCTGGCATTCAGCTTTACGAGTGGGGGCTTAATCTGTTCATCGGAAGCAAATACCACTCGTGGGATATTCAGTTATGACAAAATGTTCCACAAAGTACTCCATTCAGACGTTACGGAGAGCTGTCTGATTAGTTTCCTTCTTGTTTTTTGTTTTGTTCAGTGAATATCATGCACGTGTTTAACAAATTGCTATGTCACCCAAACAGAACATATGAACTCCAATTTGAGCTAATCCACATTTTACACTTTCTAGTTAATGCTTTCTTCAGATCTACCAGTAATGCATTTTAGTTGTAACACCCCTCACATTAGAAACAAATCTCAAAGTGCTACAGGGTAAAAGCATCAATATAGACAGATAAAAAGCTAGTCAGACAGATTAAAAGCTAACATCATAGAAAATATGATCATAAATAAAACAGCAGCCAGCAAGGTTAATTAAAAGTAAAATAAATGTTTTTAGACCTTTTTTAAAACTCTCTGTTGCCTGTGGTGCCCTCAGATGGTCAGGTAGGGCATTCCATAGACGGGGGGGCGGCAGAACAGAATGCCTGATCACCCATGGTGCTCAGCTTAGACGGTTTGAGTTTGTAGAGCGGAAGGATCTTGTTGAGGTCAGTGGGGTAGTTCAGGAGTAGTTCTTTCAGGTAGGGGAGGGGGCATTGCCATAGGTGCACTGGCGAGTAAAGATTGGAGACCCCTAGCAGGAGTGACATGCAAAGCGAAACATGCAATCTGGACATGCTGTTTCATGCCTCTCTGCCTTGCATGGCTTCACCGACCTGAAGAAAAAATCAGCAGAATCTCATTACCTTGAGATTGTGATTCAGGGTCACGTCCTTCAAAGAGAACGGAAGTGGCCAGAAAATTGAAAATTCAATGTGCTGCATGTGTTGCTTAATCAATTTTTGTTGTCAGACTAAAAAAAGAAAAAGAACTCTTTCCTTTGTTATTGTCACCAGGGCTCCAGTCTCACCTTTTCCACTATTAGAACGTGTGCCCCCCCCTGTTGAATTTTTTTTGACTGATTAATGCTTTGGTTGCATCGCTGCAATCCCATCAGTGAATCTGTCCCTGCCTAGTTTTTGCTTCATGCCGCTGTCGTTGTTGTGCTTTAGGACTTTCTTTCATGTTTAAAGTTTGCGGTCGAGTCTGAAAACCTCCCCCGCAAATTTTGGGCCACAGCGAGAGAAGCACATACAATTCATGGCGTTCCTTTCTTGACAGTATCTCTGTCCCCTGTTGTTTCCTCGTCCTAACTGTCGTCATCAGATATTTGAAGGCTGTAGCGGCACACCTTATTGTAACCTTAACATCACAACTAAATGCATCACCCCAACTCTAACCTCAACCTGATTCCAACGGTAACCCTAAAACCTTAAATCTTGAACTTTAAAAACCACTTTGGAATGTGAGGACCAGCCAAAATGTCCTCACAACAATGGTTTTCAAACCTAAACTTGTCCGCACGACCATAGAAAGACACACACACCGCAATTTCTGCTCCCTCCTGGTGTTTAACATGACATATTATTTGCACTGGTGCGTCAAGTTGAGGAAAAATTAGAATAGTCTGCAAAAATGTTTGCGCAATGCGACGAAATGTTCATGCCTTCATCTCAACGCCTTTCCTTACTAGGGGTGCTGCGGTAGTAGGTGTTACGGATGTTACACATTATTCAAGCACACATTGGTTAGAGATATAAAACCCATGTTGGCATGTAATTGGCATGTATCTTGAGGCCAAACGTGTGTCTTCAGGAAACCAAATAGATTTCTATTTTGAACTATTTTCCCACTTGGTCAAGAGTGCAGTCCTCTGTAGATCCAAGGTGGAAATGGGAAAAGGCAATGATGGATTGCAGGGGGAAGTCGAGGCAGCATGCAGCCTCTCAGTTTGTCGGTGAGGGTAAGGAGAGCGTTTGCCCACGGACTGTCGTCTGGCTACGACTCAGACATGTCCTTCTGTTGTCATTCATTAAATTCATACGTTGATACAATGGCTGCTGGGGAATGACAAGGATAGGATCCAACAGAGATGCTTCTCCCTGACATTCATCTTATTCATTGCACTTCCTACTACTGGTGACACAGAGAGAGAGAGAGAGAGAGAGAGAGAGAGAGAGAGAGAGAGAGAGAGAGAGAGAGAGAGAGAGAGAGAGAGAGAGAGAGAGAGAGAGAGAGAGAGAGAGAGAGAGAGAGAGAGAGAGAGAGAGAGAGAGAGAGAGAGAGAGAGAGAATACTACACACTGTTTACAACTAATGGCCTCAGAGATGATGACAGCGAATTTGTAGAAATGCTGTGGCCAGCGTGTTTCAGACATTTCCCCTCTGCATTTCTTGTAGAGAGTCTCAGCTGTGATAGGTTAGTTGTGTTCTGTTAGAACTTCTAATGTATTTTAACTAGTATTTTTAATTGAATGTCGTGTATTTTTTTAATCAGTTGTACAATTAATGTTTGTCATTGCAGAGAACACGTTTGTAGTCGTCATTGCGTTGTTGATCTTGGCACAAAAGGTTTCCACTCCTCCTTGTGCAATGCATTTAATACTCTCCATAACAATACTATAAATGGCTCAAATATCGCCCGGCCAAAGCACACATGATTGGAAGGAGCACTTTCCATTATGTCACACACCAGTGAGCCTGGTGTTCTCTTTCTCAGACTTGGCCAAGACCCACACCCTTCTGTTGATAAACAGGGATTAGCGGCTTACAGGTAGGGATTAGTCGGAGAATAGGCAACCCCCCCCCCCCAGCGAACCGTGTTGTTTGTCCAACAACCTTTAAAGTAGCCTGTTGACAGTCAATAACACTCGCACTCCATCCTGTTAATTGGATACAGTGAGCCGAGATGGTGGCCGGTGCAACACGTGACCGTGTGCACCGGTCGCTGCTGTAACCAAGCCGGGTCCGTTTGTCAAAGCTATAGCAGGAGCCCATTCTACACATCATTAAAGATACATCGCTGCCACATGCAGGTGTTTTTTTCCACAGATGTGGGAACCATTTCTGAGTCTGTGACCTGCTTTAGTCCAGAGACGATGAGCTGACAAACCGATTAGTCAATCAGGAGAAAATCAGTTTACAATTTAAATTGTCACTTGATCGTTTAAGTCATTTATCAAATGCAAATTGGCAAATGGGGCACCAGCCAATAATGAATTCTAGTCATTTGCATCAACTGATGTCATGTAAAATCAAATTTTTGTTTATTTATTTATTTAGGAAAATAAATTGATAGTTTGGTCTGTAAAATGTGAAGGCGCAGGTTAACATAATTAAAGGACCAGTATATAGGATTTAGAGGGATCTAATGGGGAAAAAAAATAGAAATAGTAATATTCGTGACATAATTAATGTGTTTCTTTAGTGAATCAAATTTTGAAGGCCTAAATAGATTATCCCAAATGCTTGGAAAGAGAGGGGTGTGGTATTCGGTTGGTTGCAATCTTCAACGTCATCACTAGATGCCACTAAAACCCACACACTAAGCTTGTTTCGATAAACTAAGCAAGGAAGTCTGATGATCCAGAGCAAAGTTACAGACGGCAGGATTACTTTTGCAAAACTTCTGATCTGCCTACCCTTAACCTGCCTACCTCCTTTTCTTCACGTCCTCCTTTCTCTTCTTGTCTGCTGGCGACACCGTTGTCTGCTGTAACCTACTTCAGTCAAGTGTTTGTATTCGAGCAGCAGCGGCCTGGGCCCACTATAAATAGGCCCCCCTGTTTGATGCCCGGTACAGTGAAACCTTGTCCGCCTGTGGCTGCTGCAGGGCAGAGATGACTTTCCTGGGTCTGTGTCAGTCGGCTTCAACTCGCCTGTCCCTGTCGCGGTCTAATTTATCTCCCGTGCCCGTTCGTCAGGCGGCATCTTCGCAGCGGCCAGAGTTTTTCTTCGCCAGGCCTAAAAGACCATGTAAATTATTCCACATATCCCCCCTGAGATGTCACCTAATAAGGATGTGATGTATTCAATGTTTAACATTGAAGCATGTCAGGCCTCCCTTAATGAGGGATTTCTGGATATTTATTGGTGAACAGAGTTCAGAGACAGAGTCAGCTGGACATTAAAACATATCCAGCTGACTACTTTCTTAGTGTTTTAAGTCGCATCACCTTTTTTTTCAAAAATGACGTTACATATAGGCCTGTCACGATAACTACATTATTGACATATCGTAAGATACATGAATAATAATAATAATACATATTTTTTATTGACCTCAATGACAGCCATTGTGTCTACATGCGTGTTTGCTGACATGAGAATGAATGTCAACAGCAGTTCAGCAAAGTCTCGCTGCTTCTGTCCTCTCATCTGTTCTCGTCGTATGATTAATTAATCACTGGTTTGGTCTATAAAATGTCAGAAAATATGGATTTCTTCGTATTTTTCTGAAGGCAATATGCCATCACATTGCTTGTTTTGTCTGAGGCGTAAATACAAGTATAACTTCAAAAAACACTTTTCTCAGCAGCAACACAAATCGTGTAGGACTTGCACGCGCAACGACCAACAGGCCTGTACCACAAGCTCACATGAGTTATCGTGACAGGCCTATTTACATAACATTATAATTGGCATTATAATGAGCAAATAGCACTTCTTGCAGCCCCTCCTCCCGTCCCGCATCTGCCCAAGCGTCCCAGAGAAACACAGATTTTATTTTTACCTGAAACGGCTTTATTCAGTTTTTTACAATCCCCTCTGTCCATGAATTTTTTTTCATCACTTGGCCGTGTGTGCGTGTGTGTCTTTACTGGAACATCTATCACATGAGAAATTACGTTTTTATGTTTACTGCAGCAGTCACAGCTGTTTGGAGTGAATCGAAGAACAGTAGTTACCATAAACGGCAGGAGCAAGCGAGAGAAGTCCAAACTCGTATCGCCGGGAAATCTGAGGAAAGCAATGTGGTATTTTTGACAGCAAAATGTCCAAACTTTTTTATATTGCTTGATTTGATCATTAAAAATCTGCTTTGACAGGCATTTCTAAAGATCAACTCAAGACAAATCCCGAAACACAATGTATTCTAAAACTTTACCGTGACTCTAATGCGTCATTTTGCCATGACAGACGTGTCAGCTGTCATGTTAGTGACAAGTGTACAGTGTCGGCACAGTCCCAGATGGCTGAAACAACCTGTCACTTTGAGAAGTCCTAATGGGAGCATCTAGGCGAAGCTGCCGTCCAACAGTGCACCTGTCGGCAGATTGGTCCCAAATGACAGAAACTGTAATTTTTCTCACTTAACTGCCTGTTATTGGTTTAGACGATAGACAACATTTTGTAAGCAGATTCTATTCATTGGTTTAGTTAGTTCAAAATTTGTTCTCGATTTAATTAACTAATTTGTCAAATTTGAAGATGCACTCGCAAAGACTAAAACAAAAGTATAGAATTAACTTTTTGGCGGTTAGATGTTTTATTTTGTTCGTATCTGTCTGTGTTAAGATGGCAGCCTGAAGCTGAAGTAAGACTGGGTTTGACATTTACAGCTTTGCTCAACTGGATGTTGATGATAAATGAGCAGCAATCGTTCTCTACTACAAACAATCCATTAGCAAGTAAAAATGATGGTTGCTGTAAGATGGAGTGAATTCAAAACAGGATATGGTCATTACACAAGAGCAGGGCGTGGAGTGGTAAATACAGTATCGGCTTGTTTGTCTTTCAACTAGATTGATAGATTGTGTATTCTTTAAAACTTTGCTCAAGCTTTTATCGTAACTCTTCCTTTTTTTTTTGAATACATGCAGAGATCAAAATGAATAATTAAATGATGGTAAATTTGTGACGCTATATCTCACAGTACACACTCATTCACTTCAGCTCGATCATGTTGCTGGACTTAAAACTGATTTTTAGCAAGACTCACAAACTAAGCAGGAGAAACTGAAGGATGAGTTGTTTTAATGTGAAGCAGCCGACTTTTTAATGTCAGAAATTGCCATTAAATTAAGAATCTCACTCCTGGAGTCTTTGAGGGGGCAATTCTTACCTTCTGGGGGAATTTTAATGCTGCTGCATTTGAACACACTGCCAAGTTTTGTCTGTTTATGTGCGGGTGATGCCAATATCCTGCAGTTGAGCACAAGACTTGTGAGCGAGCTTCGACTTCCACTGCGGAAGTGGAAACCACGTTCAAAGTCCCGCTGTGCAGACCAAATGCAAGAGGGATATGTGTGAGCAGATACACGGTGGACGGGGAAGAAGAGAACACTGTGAGAGAGACATTTGGGACAGTGGAGAACGGGGTATAGTGATCAGCTGGAGAAACGTCGGACGGAACAGATGAGGACAGGTGGCTGAAGGTGGAAGCTCTGTCCAACATGGCAGAGGAACGTACACTTTACAGCTTGTATCTGGCAGGTTAGAAACCGAATGCTCCTCTGGTACAAAAACAGAAATCTCTTCGAAGAACCTGCCACATCTGTTCTGATTCAAAGGTTCCTCAAGCTATGACGATCATGCTTTTCGTAAAACAAGGCCCATGTCTCAGTTTTACTACTGTAATATAGTACACCAATTCCCCAGATAAAAGCATTGTTGTTTGTGCCAACATTGTTGACTAAACACAAAGTACAGACGAGGCCGATGTGAATGTAATTCATTTTGCAGTTGTTTGGTCATAAATTGTTGTAAAAATGAAAATTTTGACCTGATGGTGGCACTCGTTTAAAAGTTAAGAGTTCCCCAAATATATAAGTTCATCGCGAGGGGAACGGTATTCAGCAGAAAATTCAACAACACCGAGCCCTTTATTGGACATACAACATAATCCAAACTATTCTGTATTCTGTATAACCAATAGTCGGACTGAAACACAATTCACCCGTTCGTTTTGACCTTGGAGAATTCTATTTTTCAAGGCTGTCGTGGAACTTGTTGTGAGAGAAAGCTCACTTTGTTATCTTTGTGTCACAGCGACGGCACCTTACTCGCTGTACAGCAGGAAATCGGTGTCTTATTAGTCCCTTGGCAGCACCCGATCCGTTCCACAGCATTCTTTTTAAATGGCAGTTCTAGGTTTTTCTCACTTTCACTGGGATCAAGGCTGGGAATGTCTCACCCGAGCAGAAACAAATTAAGGGCAACCTCTATATTTGCTGCTCTGCTAATGGCACCGTTCCCATTTGTTTCTCACTTTGGGGGCGTACCAGGAGTGTCAGTGCTCCCAGTGGACGAGGCCTATCCTTCTTAAGTGACCGCTGTAGTTTGTGGATGTCGGTCCATCGGCAGGCAGCGCACACCGGCAGGAATTAGGTCAACAAAAACCACACCAGGCCTCCTGCAAGAGACCAAATCAAATGAGGTCATGGAAAAGGGAAGGATCTCGGCTGGCCTGCGGAGCTTTTTAGCATGGCACAATATATGCTTTGTTTTGACAGTTAACTCCCTCTTAACACTAACAGAGTCACTCACCGGGATAAATCGTCGGCACAGGTTCTTGCTGTGCGTATGTTTGACATTATGGAACCTGCTTAAGTAACTCCTATTTTGGAGTAACGGTGCTTGTTCGTTGCACAGTCTCACTGTCTTGTTCGTTGCACCGTCGCACTGTCGTATGCACACGGCTGGATTGTTGCAAAGTGTTACAGCATCGTTATATTAAAAGAGCATGTTGGATCATCAAGTAGTTTATTTTGTAAGGACATTCAGTACATCATCTATATATCCAAACTCATGCAAACAGTGCTGAGTGATCTTCAGCTGTTTCCATTAGACGTGGACTCTCAAACTCTTACAGCTTGTTGAAGGAATTTTGTAAAACAGATGACATTAGCCCGCCACATAATCCCCATTCGATGCATTTCCCGATACTTCTTGGAGTGCTTACTGGCAATCCACTTCTACTGATGAATTTCAAACTTGATGGCCTCCCAGTAATTACAGTACTAATGATCATTTGTACTGCATGGTGGTGGGTGTAATTCGCCCATTCCCATGGAGGCGATGAAGTTGTTTTATTCTGTCTCATTTTCAGTAAAATAGCTTTTTGCGAAAGACAATAGAAATTGTGCCAGCGGTGTTAAAAGATTCAAAGGAAGCCTGCATGTGTAGGCGCTGAGTTGGAAAATTAAGTGACAAAATATAATTTTTTAAATATTTTTTTCTTCTTTCCTGCCATAGTGCAAGTCTTCCATTCCACCACCAGGAGGTTAACATTGTACCTGTTTTGATGAAATTACTTATTTATATCCAAGGTGCCCAGCAGATGAATCCTAATCAACCTTGGTGGGTTTCTAATCATTTCCTGTGGTATATAGTCGTGTATTTAAACATTCATGGTTGCTGAATGATTTGTCTTAAAACTTTGCTGATCCCCTGACCTCACCTTAGGGTTGACGTTTGTGGTGGTAAGAGAAACTTCTCCAACACACTGTTCATACCTGGTACGAATGAACATCCGTCTTGAGTGATGTGATCACAGAGTGGGCAGCTCCACGTTCGTCAGTGCCCACGTGGGATTAGAGTGTGAGTCTGCACTCGTGTCTCTGGTGAGCACTTGTGATCAGATCTCACGTCCCCACTCTATTAGCGAATGAATAAGTGTATCAGTAGAGGAAATGATGTTGTTTTTGCCAGTCTGACTATAGAGGAGGGCCCGTTGTCAATGTGTTTGTTGTGTGAGAAAGAGATAGAGAGCCAGAGTCAGGCAGGGTTTCAGCAAATCAATGTGCTGTGTGGTGCTCTACTATGAAAGATTTTACTCATTTGAAAAAAAGAAAAAAGAAAATCAATATGTGGTGCTCAGTGTTTATATTGTGGTGGCCACAAATAAATCAATGTATGGGAAACGGTGATTGTAAAGTGTAAAAAGAAAAATACTGATAATAAGCAAACTGTCCTTCAATTCTAAAAGAATGTGGCCACGGGTGTCCCAGACCACCTTCAAATGTGGTCCGAGCGATCAGGTCTTAAAATGTGCCCTCAGTGCATCTTGGTTTCTTTCACACCTCTACTCGTGGAGCGGTCTGCTTGTGACTTGTTCACCAGAGACGGATTTTAATACCTGGTCCAACGGGGCCCAATAAACGGCCAGCTCTTAGGTGTTCCCCTTAATTTTTCATCTCGCCCCGTTATCAAGATTTTAATTTCTCCAATAAAAGACCACAATTAAAAACAACTCACATTCCATTGTTAGTTTTAGCTCATGTTAGCATGTTAATCGGGCTCCCAGGTAACCAACTCTTGCCTAATTTCCCATCATTCCCAAGCATGAATATTACATTGTTATATAATTTTTTAAAAACTATTTGATATTATTGGATAACATAATTTTTTTCGTGTGTAAAATGGTGACTGGAGGCATGTCACGCTTACTACTTTTTGTTGCACGATATATTGTCCAAGAAATTATTGCGATAAATAATATTATCGTAATTTTGTGTATGCTACTGAGAGAAATTTTATCCAAAGTTTTATACTCTGCGTTTAGGCCTCAGACAAAAGAAGCAATTTGAAGATATGGTTCCTTTAGAAAAATACTAAGAAATCCATATATTTCTGACATTTTATAGCCCAAACCAGTCATTGATTAATCATGAGATGAGAAGATTGAAGCAGCGAGACTTTGCTGGACTGTTGGTGACATTCATTCTTATGTCAACAAACATGCATGGCGACACAATGGCTGTCATTGAGGTCAATAAAAACTATTGGGTTCATATTCATGTATCTTACGTTAAGTCGATAATGTAATTATAGTGACGGGCCTAGGTGACTGTGGTAACGATAAACCTGCTTAAAAACCCAGCATGTAAGCATGGTCAGTGCGAGCATGTTAGCTCTGTTGATGCTCAAAGTTACCGCTGTGCCTACAACATCACAGAACCACTTGCATTGATTTAGATTGTTGGTCTCGTCAAAATGAAGAATTGAGATGACGTCGCTGTTGTTGACCCCAACTTGTCCGTTCATCAGTCTGGCTGGAGTTTTGGATCCATGTTTTTCAGTGTATTTCTGCCTTCACTCCTTTTGTAAGTGCTTTTGTCACTTGCGACAGTCTCTGCATTGTCCATAACAATGGCAGTTATAGTGCACCTTTGAGGTTTAGCCCTGAATCAGTAAAATAAGAAGCAGCCACACAGCTGTAAACCCGGTCTCCTGTCTCGTATTTTCTTTCTCCCCTTCCATCAAAGCTCAGGGCTACTTCTGCCAGCTTATTAGTGGGGCCTTGGTGAATTTGCTCCAGCACACTATAGCCCTTATCAATGATTAAGTGCGTCAGTGTTAATGTTCACACTCCTTCAAGATGCTTGGTCTATCCTTGGGTTCAGTAGTTTCAGGTTTTGTGGAAGAGGAAAAAAATAAAAAAAACAGTTTTCAAGGACTTTACAAGGGGAAAGCAGTCAAATAAAACGGGGACAACATTTTCCTGGCTGTGCTCGAGATGATATTTATCCTGTACAGTGGTCTCTCCTGGGTTTCATCATCTTGTTAACAAAGATCTCTACCCACTCATTGGCTCTGCTTAGGCTCACGTTCGCTGCTCCTGAGAGATCGAAACAAGGCGGTTTGGAGAGATCTACATAACCCAACTCCCATATGATTACAGTATACAACGAGAGGTGTGTGTGTGTGTGTGTGTGTGTGTGTGTGTGTGTGTGTGTGTGTGTGTGTGTGTGTGTGTGTGTGTGTGTGTGTGTGTGTGTGTGTGTGTGTGTGTGTGTGTGTGTGTGTGTGTGTGTGTGTGTGTGTGTGTGTGTGTGTGTGTGTGAGAGCCGACCATAATTTCTACTTGCTTTATATTCATTCTTGACGTATTCATTCTTGTGTTATATGTAAATAAAATAGTAGATTTTTCAATGTCAGGGCACATTTTGAAGCTACAAAATGATCTGGCATTTGACCTTAACCGAGGCCTTGTGCTCCTGAAATTGATGTCTGAAACTGGAATGGTCTTGCTCAAAGGAGCGAGTTAATAATAATAATAAAAAATGATGCTCCGAGATATTACCTTTACATTCAATACTGCTCCAACTCAATTTCAAACAGGAGCAGCACTGTATATTATAAACCATAATTTAAAACAGCATCTACATTTCTCTGGTGACACACTATGTCCCCTTTTCCCCTCCATTCAGTCACCTGCAGAAAATAGTTTGGGATTCACGATGTGTGTGTGTCTCCAGTGTGACACCATATTTAAAGACCCGTCCGGCCCGGGGAACGGTAAATATGCGGGACTGACACGTTCCAGATCCTCGTTGTTTTTTGCTCTCTAAGAAAACGAATGCTGACCCGCTCACTCAATCAAACTGAGTGATGAGTCTGAGGTAGAGCGGAAGAAGTTCATTACTGTCCCTGGGCCTGATGGGTACATTGTGATTTCAGTCTTCTTTGCTCAGTTTTCATTCCCTCCTGCTCTCACCAGCCTTCAGTGTCACATATATGTGCAGGTTCAATGCCACAAGGAAGTCGACAATGGCCCCTTAAATCTGAGGGGAAAGGGGCAGAATCTGCAACGTAGAAGTGGTAGCCATCTCAGATTTTCTTACATTCTTATTTTGTCCTTACGGTTCATCCAACAGATGGTTTTCAGATCTGGTCTCATTTCTCCGTGCAGCTGCTACAAAGTCCCTTTTGCTTGCACTGTAATGTATAGTTAATCTATACAAGTTTTATTGAAACACTATCCCAGCTGCCTCACTGTAAAACCTGGTGCTGTACTGCACGTCTTTCATGAGTTGCTGCCACGTAGAACGGAAAGCAAAGTGAACCTTCGTTACACACAATAAATACATTGGTTAAACAAGACAAGACAATGGGAAGAATGAAAACACAATATACTTGCATAAACTAAGAGGAAGTGGCTTGTTTTAATTAGACTACTGTGGTTGAAATTATGCCAGTATACAATAGTAAATTGTTGAAATATTTTACACAAATGCATATGCAAATGTAAGTGTGATTTGACATTGATGAATGCGGACCGTGGAATCGGCCGTCTAACTATTACAAATTTGCAGGGCTCTCCAGAAGCGTTGGCTGCCGGCCAAGTGGGCTGCGATTCATTTAACTCTATTATGTTATAATATTGATATAATAGAGTAGCCTTTTTGGATTCTAATTAAAATCGTTTTTTAATGCCATTTCATTTAAGTTCATATATTTTTATTTCCGTGCCATACACACAGAGTGACCAACACACACTGGTTTACAAGACACCAGAAGTTGCAGTGTTCCATTACAAGAATAAAGTGTTGTTTTACAACTCTGTCTTAAACTAAAGGTTCTACCGTTTCCCCCCAGGCTTGGCAAATACAATCAGCTACAAAAAGAAAAGAAAAAAAGGATCCCCTCCTGAAGAACCATTCGACTTTTTCATTGTCATCAAGCCAAAGGACATTTGACTAAAAAGTATACATCACTTATGTCCTCATAGACGGCGCACCAGAACAAGAAATGAATCTCATAGTCAATTTCACCGGGCTCCACACAACAAACAAAGTCTGACCTCTGAAGTTGCAATATGCTATGTGTCTACAATGTGCAATGACTACCCTGCGAGCGTGATGGAAGAGAAATGTGCGCACAGCTGAGAGGTTGTGTTCTGCCCAGAACAGATCAGAGAAGTTGTCTCTAGTGTAGTGACACAGTATTGGCAAAGTAATGGATGACAAATCACATTAAGGATTGCATTGATTGCACAGACGGGGGGGCTCCTGGCTGGCTACTCCTCTGCTGGCTAACTTCTCCATGTCTTTGTGGGAAGTCTTATTCTCTTCAGTTTCTGTGCCGGGAAACCGATAAAAGAACCGGTTGAGAATAGAATATGTCAGAAGTACTGAAAATGTCTACTTTATAACCAGAATCAATAGTAACCTATTCAAATTGATTTCCAATTGTTATCTGGACAAAAGTCAACTTGCATAATATGACAAAGAAAAAAAAATCTTAATTTTACCATTATATTGAGAAAAATAACATATTATTCTATGTTATCGTATTTGCATTACATAAACAATCTTAGGCTTCTCAATCCATTTTCGCCAACTAGTTGTGGCTGAAATTGGCTCCGGCTACACCGTTATATGTGGAGGACGGTTTGCACAAGCACTTGGTTCCTTCAAGAATAAATTTGTATTCATTGTTCCGTAGATCTACGTCGTGCTTTATCATGTGTGCTATCGAGACACCTCATCTGTTAAACTGCGCTGATTTATGCTGAACATTGCTGCCCACTGGGTGACGGGCAACAACACCATCATTCAGAGATGTTCACCACCAGGTCACTTGCATGCATTAGCTTCAGGGGCGCCGCACGTTTAATTCCTTTTCCCTCACAGAAGATATACAGCATCCTTTGCTGTTTGGTAAGCCCACAAATTACTCCGTAGGTCACCTGTTCTGCCAACAGTTGTAGGTAAAAAAAAAAAGAAAAAGAAGCACGCTTGGTTCAGAGCAAAGGGGGGGGGGGGGGGGGGGGGGGTTGAGATGTGCCTTTACATCAGTGCTCAAAGGTTGAATTGGACTGTATCTTTAATGATAGTGTGACCAACATCTCAATGAGCCTCACCGTTTCAACTCCAAATCTGATCCGCTGGCAATCTGTCCTATTTGTCATGATCCCATAGTGGCAGTTTAATATACATTCTCTTGGCAGTGCTGGCGAGTAAGCATGAAGGACAGTATTCAGCGGATGCGTAATGACCTGTCCGACCTCATAAGGATTTTGAGAAATGCTTCGAGCTAAATTTAATAGTTGCTATCATAACTGGTTTTGGCAGCAAAACTAAAGGGTTGGAGTGACTGCTTTGTTTTGCAATATTGAATAAATATTTATTTTTGGTTATTTGGGTGGCTATTTCCGTTGATGATGATGATGATGATGATGATGATTGTTGTTGTAGTTGTTGTTTGTACTGTATATACTGGTGGACAGGGATGGGACTGACAGGCATTGGGAAGGGCTACCTTTTTATTTTTTTACCATGGCAAGAGAGACAGCATTGGTTTTTGTTTGCTTGCAAAAATCTCACCAAAATGCAAAACTGTTCCTTGGAGTCTTTTCCTGGATACCTCAGCGACTGTTTGATTTTGAGTTTTACAAATAACCACAACATAAAGAAATGGCTGAACAGAATTACAGGTGCATGTGGCTGCAATGCCACTGCAGCCTTCAGAACTTTTGGCGTTGGCTCTGAAGAATTCAACAAAAGCAGCATTTTGATTTGATTGTGTGGTTGTAGCCTTCTCAGGCCACACTGAAATCATAATGTGTGTAAACAGAAAAAAATCCATCTCGGTAATATATCAGAATTGAGCACTAAGGCTCGCAGTGTGAGACCAGCTTTTGTCAGCAGATTATTAACAGACCCAGTGCCCCCTGAAAAAGAGCAATAAGTCAGTTTTACCCTTCCAGAGCCTGCAATTAAAAATGCAATCTGGGAGAAATAAAGCGTTCATCTCTGAAGCGGTGGCTCATCTTGCTTTGGGGCTAATGTTTCTCTGAAAAAAAGAGCCACTTTTTCCATTTCAGGCCCCTTTTCAGCTGTGTGTATGTGAATGCACGTACAAAGCGAGTCGCCGTTATCAGTGTCTCGTTCGAGAGCCTTCATCGACCCCAAGTCGCCTCGGTTCAGATACCCGAGTGCAGATAAAACATCCTCTTCCCCCCGTGGAGGAGGAGTAATGATGGAGAAATACAGCACCGTGTTGTCCTCACCAGGAACGGAGGAAGACAGCATTGTAAGTCTAATTGTGCTGTTACATCCCATCAGCAGATTTATAAGGAAGGGGATTAAATCATTTTTCTGTAACGACCCGTTCAATACAAGCTCTGCCTCACACTAAAGAATGGTAATGAACATCAGTGAAGACTGAATGCAGTGGGCATCTCGATGAGCATTTCTGTTCCTGCCATATGTTCCGTTTGACGATCCATTATGCTGCTGTAACGCAGAGTGTTATATACACACACTGCATTGGGGTGGTCTGTAAAGTGCACGCAAAGCAGGGAAATGGATTTCAATGTGAGGAGGCGTCCCATGTGTTTTTCCTGCATGTGTTTCGCACTGCACTGCTCCTCCCAAGGGAGCAGTTGCACTAATGTTAGTACACTGATGTCATGAGCAATTCATCGCCGTCTTCAGATATCGACTGGGCTCTTATCTGCAGCGACACCCTGCATGGTCACAGCTACCTGTTAACCTCATGTTGCAGAAATGCACCGACTGGCCCCTACTCTGCTCAAAACTGTCAACATCCAAAGAGGCAGACGGCCCGCTAGATCACCTTGTTCAGAAAACCGATTGTGTTAGCAGTGTTTGAAGGAACTCGGACGTGTTGAAGCAAACTTTCATGTGCTTCATAAATGGTCGATTTAAATTTACAAAGCCTGATCAGATTTCCACTGAATGGTATCATCACTAAACTAGTTTAGTATTAGTTTTCCTGTATTTGTTAGCAAATTAATGGAACGGCTTCAGCGATTAAGATGAGCCCACATTTAAAGATTAAAGTTTATTGCTCTCCTCATAATTTTGAATGAAGTATCAACATTTATTGGTGAAACTTCTCCCTTAACAATCATGCACTTAAGAGCAGCGCTTAGTCTATTTCCATCTTTTCTCTACACTGCTGACCACCTGTTCTTCGGAGCCACTACCATGTAATGTAAAATTTTTATTACTGTATTATGTATAATGTATTTATATAAAAAAACTGAAGTGACTAATTGGAAAAGAAAGAACATTTACAGTGCTGCTGTAAACCATTTAGATTTTCAGCCCAAAGGGGTTTGCTGGTTCCAAATTCTCAAATTTGCGGATTTACATTTGAGCCTTTATACTTATCTAAATATATTTTTTCAGTTTTAGACTTTAGGCTGGGCTTAACAAGCTATTTGAAAAATTCACCTTGGGAATCATAATGGGCTTTTATTTTCATTGCCAGACATTTTACAGATAGAAAAAAGGCGCAGCTGTAATTTATTTATTTATTTTTGTCTCCAAAGAAGCTTGGAAAATAATAATAATAATAATAACATATTTGATTAATAAAGCGCTTTTCATGTACCCAAAGCGCTGAATGCAGATTCATCAATAATACGTGAACATGTTAATACTGTACAGTACCTTTCTGCCAGAGAAAAGCTGTTGTCAGCTCGGTTAGTCTTGGTCAGCAGGGGGGGGGGGGATGATTATCTATCTCAACTACTCATAGATTATTTGTTGGTGCTCGTATCGTGCGAAGCCCGGACAGGCTCCAATAAGAGCCCACTTTGATGTAACTTCAGCCCTCGCATTCACTCCCAGAATGTTAACTTTATCTGCCGAGGGGGCTGCGGCACCAGTCCTGCGTTTCATGGGGCTGTATAAAATCGCTAGGGTTAAAGACTCCCTCAAACATTGTTGTTGTTGTTTTTTTTCTTCTTACAAATATAATTAACAAATCTGCCAACCTTTTTCCTAATGTCAGCATCTGTGCACTTTTTCTCTCCGTAAAGGTTACACCAGCGGCCGTTGGGCAGTTAATAGCTATAGAGTGTCCCACATCTCCCGAGGCACGGCTCTTCTCTTTGTTCTCTGCCGTATCCACAATCCGGACTCGATGTTTAAACCAATCAGTCTGGAAGACGTAGGAGTCTGAGGCCCAAACAATTCTTTGGATAGCTTATGAGGTTTAACAAGTGTTTTTAGACTTATATAAGTCCTATAGACTACTTTATAAGCACCATGTTTAGAAGAGAGAGGTGCACTTGCACCATTGCTTTACTCTACTGGGTTCACGCCGGCACAAAGTATCAGCCAGACATAAACGAGTTGTTGAGTAAAGTCATTATAATTAAGTCATTTAAGGTCAAGTTCTGAAAAATGTGTTTAATTCCATCCCCGCATGATCAGATCCAGGTTTTTACTGTTATCACTGCTAAAGCAGATTCTGAAAAGTGTTCAATATTTTCAGTTATTCATGTATTATTTTGTTCCATGACTGTCTGCCTCAGCTGCGAGAATGTCCCGCTTTACTGTCATTGTGCATGTTTGGCAGTGATCTATCATATTACCACTGTATTTTTGCGAGGCTCGCACAATTGTGTATTCAGTCAGCAGTTCTGGGCAGAGAGCCCAGACTTAACTGTTCAGGGTGAAATGAAATGCATCGCACTGAATCTACAGTGTATCTACTGCTTCCAGTTAGTTGGAAATGTTAATGCGGGACGTCTATGAGGATTTATTCCTATATTAACCAGCAAACACAACTGATACTGCAGTTATAGTCTACTCCCAGCTTTCTGCGCACTCAACAGAGTGATGCAGTGTGATGACTCATGTTGATGAGCTTTTGCTTTCTTTTCTTTTTTTGGGGCATTGTTTGACCAAAGCCAATTTGCTCCCTGCTATTGTTTTATTGTATTGTTTTGTGTGTGTGTGTGTGTGGTGGGACAAATAAAGTTTATATAGTGTATATTTAGAAGCCTATTCACAACGTACATGCAGGGAAAGCATCTCCACTCCGATGCTTCTAATTAATTTTGTGGTCATGGCAGTGTTGCTTTTGTTCTGAAGAAGAGGAATATAATTGTCCAATTATATCTACAGATATCTCTCATCTTTGATGAAAGGAATCCTTCTTTTTTTAAAGTTGCTTCCTTATTTGAAATATAATCATTTATGTTGAGATAATAATACAAAGTACAATAACCCTATATATGAAATTGCAACACTTTTAATCACTATATTCTGCACTTTCAATAGATATTAAACATTAGCATATAGAGGTAGGGCTGCAGCAGTCTGCACCGTATAAAGTGTTTTGAGTAGCCCATCTGTGAATCCACAGTACAGTCCTTGTCATCATGTTACCACATTTAAATGATTGAAAAGATGTCCATACTATCTGCAAAGTCACATACTCAAGTTATGTGCTTTCTTGTAGTTCTTAAGTTAGTGTTATTTTTCAAAAAACTTGTAGAGATGTTAAAGACAACTTGTGGAGATAATGAAGAAATTGTAAGAGATTAAAAAAAACGTATTGGAGTGTGTGGCATCTATTCTGCGGTGTACATTGGTGGTGTACTTTGACGTCTATTCCCTTAGAGCTTCTCATTCTATGCCGACGGCATGTTGGCGTTTGCTTTGTTTACCAAGACTCTGCTAAGCTGCCTGTCGGTGCTGAATGCTGCAGATATGGCTAATCTCTGTGCATGCTGTTGTTCAGCGATACGTTCAGGCACTGGAGGACGTTGCACTCGCAGCCCGTCTAATGACAGCCGGCAGACACTGCACCTGCAGGGTTTGAAGAGGCCGACCGCTTTAGCTCGGCTAGTAAATGAGGTTTGTTGTTTTGCGTATCATTGGAAATAACGGTTTAATCATCTCCTTTCATTACTCATGTCCTCGTGTTTTTCCCAAGATGCAAATAGCAGAAGTGTTATTTTACAAGAACTAATTTATATTAATTAGAAAGTAGAATCAGTCTCACTGACACAAAACGCTTAATAATTCATGAGTCACCAACAGCCTACACAAAGTATTTGTAGTGCCGGGTTAATGAGCGGATAAAAAAGATTATTGCCTAGCATTCACTCAATACCAGCAGGCTATGAGCATGCCTTGCTCTGTGGGGGGGACACACCAGATAAGAAATCCCCACATGGTTAAAATTATATATTATACCAACCTCACATTTGTGAGTAAGACTGGATTTTGTCAAGCAGCCGGGGGTGAATAAGTTGAGTTGTTTTCCAGCGCAGTGAAGCACACTCCACTTTAGATGGGTACTTTATGGAATGTGGCTCAGCTCTTGATGTTCAATTCAGTGGCCACTTTTCCCCCAAAAGCTCCCGCTTTCTGACCTTCCCCCGATGAATATGTATCATGCACTTTTGCTTTAAAGATTTTCTAAGATGGCTTTTCCATTTGTCTCCCCAGGTGTGTTTTTTTTGGTCACAGTAGATCTAGCTGTCGATTTCTTTCTTGCAGCACGTGTGTTTATTGGCAGACATTATATGGCTGTGTGGCATGAACAGATCTCGCAAGAGGAGTGTGGTTGTAAATTGTGTTCCCTTGCATTCAATGACAAGCCACTCGATGCAGTTTTCCCGCCGACCAAGCTGCTTTCACACAGTCAGGGGTGGAGCTCCTGGCGGTAATGGTGGCTCTCGGCCCCCCGGGCCACCCGCAGTCAGTGCTTTTCTGGATGGATCAATATATCTGTCAACCTCTCCCTGGGTGGAGGCTTTTTCATGTTACTCCTCTCATTGCTGCGGGGTGCAACACGCAAAGCCAATGTTCCATCAAAGTCTGGAAAGAACGAAAACACACTGTGACCGGGGGGAAGTGCCGAAAGGTAAAACTTTGAGGAGATACACCTGCACCTCGGACTCTGATTTGAAACATTTGTGCTCAAGCAAAACGTGGGAGATAATTTGCTTGCGATTATTTCTGCTTGTAAAATGTCGAAATAAAAGGCACCTGAAGCCTCTACTCCACCTAGGTTGTGAGACAGAGTCAACAATGTTCGTGTGGTGTGGCTCACACAAGTTTGATTTCAGCTGCCTGACAGGACCCGAGGTGAAATCAGTTCACACGTCATCCAGTAAACTCTTTTTGGAAACTCAAGGGTACTTGAGAACAGAGTGTCTGGCCAAATCCTTCTGCGTCAAAGCTACAAGTACTTAGACAATACTTTGACGCTCAGTGGCCAAATCTGCCTGTGCTGCAGAACTGAACATTCTTATTTTCACTTGAAGAACACAGTGTATGAATGGGACCCAAAAGAGGGGCTGTGACTTAAGACTGGGCTACTTGAGATCCTTAAAAGTTTTTAGCGTAATATGCTTTTTTCCCTCATTGGAAGGTAAAAGTGTTGATTAGATGTTTTGATTTCTGATCAATTCACAAGCAATTTTTAGCTGTTTTTTTTTTTTTATAATTCTGAAAGTAAGGGTCAAATAAATGCGTGTTGAAAGCCTTTAAAAAAATCTCCCTGTAAAATCTTAAAAGAGCTACTTCTGAGCCCTCATACAACCTATTATAAACACTTCACGACCCCTGTCTGTTCTCACTTGCACATCTTTCGTCTTAAACCTGGTGTTGACCTGGGGCTCCATACCCCTTTTTTGCCTTGACCATACTCATCAAGGTAAACATGGCTCACGTCGTGAGTTTTTCCTGACTGTATATGGACTTGGAATGTTGTGATTTGTTCCACGCGTCACACTTCGCACTCGGTAGCGGTTGGGGAGGCCCCTTGAGTTACTTGTGGGAAAAAGTACTACTTTCAGGTCAAGTGCAGTGTTTACCGGCGACACCGTTTTGGTCAGTGTGCGTTTGCCGTTCCCTCAAGTGAGCAGCAGGCCATCTGTTCACCTCAGAAATAGTGAGGCGACAAACCTCATTTGGCTCATCTTGTCATGGACACTTGGGCGGGGAGAGTTTGCATTTGCGCGTAGCTGCTCCCAGGCGGCTATATGGAAGTCACAGAGACTTGAGGGTTGCGTTTTGTTTATCGGAAACATGAGTGGAAATGGAAACTAGGGTCGAGGTGACAGGCGATGGAGTTGCACAGATGTTCAAATGAAGTGCTCTCGGGGGGGGGGCAGAGAGAGAGTGGGTGGGTGGGTGGGTGGTACTTGCAAAGTATGGACTTAAATGCAAGTCTGCAAGTGTGTTTGTGCAGACACAAATGCACACTAGGGGATTGCATGTGTATCCTGGGCTGTGGCAACAAGTGTAGCTGCCATATCCATAAAAAGAAAGACGTCATCATGTTATTGAAGCTCTGCAGCTTTTAGTAGTACGGCTGTCGTAGCATAACTTCGCAAAGCCAAGCAGTGTTTCATTAGCTAAACAGGCCAATGTCCGAATAAACTAACTGTTCAATCTTGAATTTTACTTTATAAGGCAGTACAGTGAGTAATACTGCTCCAGTACAAAACAATGCTGCTCTTTTATTCCCACATCTTCTGCATGCAATACTATCTGTTGAAGGGTTAGTCTCTTGCTCCTAAACCATGATATCATATATGTAACCATCAAGTATGTATTTAAGATAATTTACAGCTTGTGTAGCTAAAGATAAGTTGCCAGCTATAATGAAAAGCATGGAATTGATGTAATCAATTGATGATGTAATTCTCATCACAAAGTGCACTGTAAATGAAGATGAACAGACAGGAAGAGAAGTACCGGAGCTTTTGGAATGGTGAATTAAAAAGCATCACTTCCTTCCTACTTCTTGAAAGTGCTCGTTCATTTAAGTGCGTCCCTGTCTTGTCCCCATCCAATGTCTGTGAAAGCAAGTCAAGCCACAAAGGCACTGCTACGCCCCACAGGTACCATGTAAATTATTCACCTAATTGAGACACTGTGCTAGTTCTGGGTGCTGCCCTGACCTAGAAAAGAAGTTTCGCACACTGTACGGCAAGTCCTTGAAATCTTTACTCGTTTTCCTTCAAGCCAACTTTTTTTTTTATTCCCGCCCGTTGGACAATCCCCTCACTGCTCTTTCCCGTCAAGTGTGTGTCTGTGTGTTTGCATGTCACACTGACAAGAAAACTCCAAGGTCAGAGTCTGCACGGAGCAGGATTCACCAAATTAGACCTGCCTCTCTGTCAAGTGACCTGTCGGAGCTCTAACGGTGTTTCAGAGCGAATTTAAGCCCCGTCTTAATTCATACCATCGCACCTGTCAGCCTGATGGATCTGTAATGATGAGAGCGAGAAGAAAAAAAACGCCTTTCTGTGTTTTCCTCGCAAATTTGCCGCAGTGATACGAATGGACGCGCTGAGAGGTTTGAGTTAATGATGGGCTTTTCAGATGGGAGCACTTGGCATTGATAGATGAGTGCAATTGAGGTACAGTGTGGGCTAATTAGTGGTGACGACGATGCACTTGGCCCGTCCTAATGTCATCACAGATACTGGGCGCAGCCTGTCAGTCATCGTTAATACTGACCTTGACATTTTGTTGTAGGAAACCTCACCCACCTGGGCCCACTGCCCTCCTTCTGTTTTGCGACTTTGACTGGGTATTTATGATGTCCCTCAGCTGTGTAATAGTGAGCGCACAGTGTAGTATTAACACAGGTTGTTACTGTCACTCATTGTTTTAAAATTCAATCACACATCACGTGCCAGAGACATAATGTGCTGTCATTTCTGATTCACTGATGTGGACACTTTCCCCTTAATTCTCCTTTGTTTCTCTCCTCCTCCTCCTCCTTGTGTGCTTTCTATCACTCTCTCTCCTTCTCCTCCTCCTCCTCCTCTCGGGCCAATCAGGCCACACCTCCATGGGAACCGTCAGTGAGGGTAAAACATCCACAGATGGTGCTGAGTAGAGCGAGCAGCAGGCGCAATACGAGATCAAGTGTGGTAGTGTGTGTTTGTTTGTGTGACTCAGAGAAACAGAGGGGAAGAGACTCAGTGGATAACCACTGTATTGGGAAGCCAGCAGGGTAATCTGTTGGGACACAGAGGAGGAATTAGGAGTGTTTGCTCAGAGGAGTTGCAGGAAAAGTCTTGAGAGAAGGAGTGAGTGTTGGAGGAAGGTTAAAGGGACTGAGAGAAGCCCCCCTTACCTTCCCCAGAGAGCAGGAGGTAAACCGCCGGTAAGCAAATATTAATGATCTAACAGGAAAGCACACATCTCGTGTTGATCACAACCCTTACCCTGGAGCGGCGCGCGAGAGGAGCCCCCGGATACGTATGCACACTCAGCCACGCGCGTTTTCCACTCACTCCTGGTCATCACTCCCGCCATACACAAACACAAGGGGCCACGCTGACACAGCCAGAGGAGCGGAGGAGAGACGAAGAGGACACTTGAACTGTTTGTGGTCCGTTTTTAAATAGAAGGCATCACTGGAATTTTTTTTCTTTTTTTGTGCCCTGAAAGTCCTACTTCTGAGCTGACCTCTCAAGCCCTCCCCTCCTCAAGGAGCCAAGATGAGCTGCAGGAAAAGGTGCAAGCGAGAGATCTTCAAGTTCGCACAGTACCTGTTCAGACTCATCACGGGCACGCTGAACACCGGTAAGGCTCCTGGTGGACTTTGAGATGATCCCGCCTCTTTTCATTCGCGGTTAATTGTCTTAGTTCTGCAGAAATGTTCAATTTGTATTTGTCATCCTCCCTGCAGTTTAGTTCAAAGTTGTCCAATTTTTTCCCAATTTTTTTTCATCATCATCATTAAGGTTGACTCATGAGGCTCTGTAAGAAGTTTTGCATACCGTCGCTGCCGTGCAGTATTGAGGTTTTTGTATACATTTACGCCTGCAGACCTGAAGGTCTCGAGCGTGGCTTGAATTTATCACCAATTCTGCATCGTGCTTTTTGCGAGTGTGTGTGCATGTGTTAGTATAAAATGACACAGGGACAGACTTTGACTGGGAGCAGGTTGAAGTCATTAAAATGAGGGGAAAAAAAAGAAGCTTCCTCTGAAGTCTTTGGCTGTAGAATGCATATCTTATTGGTTCTGACACTTCAGTCTTGGACTCAGTTATGCTTTCAACATAGATTTTCATTTAAATTCATTCTCTTCCTTACTTAGCCTTGTTTTTATTTAGTGTAAGAAAGTCAAAAACATGACAGTACAAAATAACTTGGAGCAATATTCCGAACTGCCGCCCACCCACAAAATAAACCCCCCAAACCCCCCCCCTTCCACTGTATACAACCTGTATCATGCTTCAGAAAGAGAATAGATTTTAGTTTCCCTTTTGTTCCGTGCATAACACAACAAGAGCTTTTTTTCTAATAAGGCAGATAGTGAATCAAAGGGTTTAACAAGATTAATCTTGGATTAAAGTGGATTACTGACAGATTACTCCATGAAGGGCTTGATAAGGGATAAAGGTTACCAGCAGTAGCTGATGCTCTGATCACTGGCACACATTGCAGGTATAAGTGTTATTTACAAGTCATGCAGACTGTGGCGCGACGGCTTGTTCCTGGTTTTTTAAAGTGCACTGTGTGGCTTGTTTATAACGGTGCAACTGTACCGATGATGCAACTACACTAGCAGCATTCATTGACACCCCTGCCTTGTGTGGCTCCTGTCTCGCTCTTGCGTTAACTGCAGCGTCGCTTTCGAGAAGGTTGTTGATTATCATGCCGCATGAGTGAGAGGGTGTTAAGCCCCAGAGAGGTGCTACCTGAAGATGCTAATGAATTCCAACATGCTTCTGAACATGTGAGACATTATTTTTTCACTCCTTCCAAAGCCTTTTCATATGTTGTAAAAACGTATCCGCTAAAGGAATGGATTTCAAAATAGAGCTTTTCACATCGAGAATGTCTCTACGCAGCCGTGGCCTACTTTCCGTCGTCTCCTTGACCTTAGACATGTTGGGAAGAAGCGGGAATGATGGGAGGCAGTTATAGAAGTCGCTGCCCTTTAAAAGGTCCATAGATTCAGCTTTCCAATCATACTTACAAATATATGCTCCTGGGAGATACCAAGCTTGGAGAAATCCATCTACAGTATGTGCCCGAAGAAGTATACGCTTTGTTTCCATAGCAACTGGCAGGTCATTTGGGTCACATAGCAGATCCCACATGGTGATAACATGATTAGTGTGTATTCAGGAGTAATTCAGTCCTTTGTTGCTCTCCAAGTGATGGTCGATTCAATGTCACGTCGCTTTATGTTCTTTAATAGGCGGCAGTTTTTGTCTGCGCAAAAATGTTGGTCTTTAGTGTCGTTGTCAGTCCTCATTAATTATTCATCATGTTAAATACAAGGCTGGACATATTCCCCTTTGGACTCAGCTCAATTACTGCCCATGTGCTGAGTTAGAGAAACGTGGTCTTTGTTATTGTGTGCTATTTTCTGTACCTCGGGATAAAAACCTGGAAACTTATAATAATACATAGTAATGAAATATAGAACTAAACCTGGTCTCTTTTCCAGTATGTTGGATATATACAGTAAATAAAGTTAGTGATGACTGGTGGATTTTTTGATTTGTGGAATGTTTGCATTAACTTATACTTTGATATAGTAAAATTTTAGAGTCCAATTTTGAAACCTGCAGTACTGTTACCTCAATTCCAAGAAGCTCTGCTACATTGTTAAGTTGATCGAAACTATATTCACCATGTCAGCATATTCCTTTGATGTTTGTGCATGAAACCAATCTTTGGCACATACAGTATGTTTTATTCTCTCTGTTCGGTTCAAGTGTCCAGTGAGGCATCACATTGCGACAGTGAGCCAGCTTGCAGAATCCCCGGGCCCTGAAACTGAAGCAACTAATTGGACCATCAGCCATCATTCATTTCATTATTTACGCCCGTGCATATGATGTTATGGCCAATAGCCCTTTTGGTCAGGTCACTGATCTTTGGCATTCCTGAGACATTGTGTTCACAAGAATGGGACACACATGAGGTCACAGTGACCTTGACCACTGAAATCTAGTCGAGTCATCATTGAATCCAAGTGCACATTTGTGCCAAATTTGAAGAAATGTCCTCTGGCCATTCCTAAGATATCACGTTCACATAATGGGACAGACGGACGGATGGATAGATGGACGGACAGCGCGAAAAAAAAATGCCTCCGGCCGTGGCTTTTGCTGGCACAGTGGCATGATTATAAAAGCCATTACCAGTCGTTCATTTGACAATTTACACTTGAGTGGATCCATTTCCCCATAAACACAGCGTATTAACTTATCTTACACAGCCTGCGCTGCAGATTAATATAAATTGCGTTTGACCAGAGCAGTGCTGGCTCGGCCATATTGCAGTGACCAGGGGAAGAGGGTGATAGATGGAGTCAGTTAGCAGACCATGTGATTTTAATTGAGATGTTCGATGTCGTCGAGCAGCCTCACAGTCGTTGCTTCATTGATCACTTAGCACATAAGACCAGCACAAACGCACAGCGTGGGTGGAGGGTAATGTGTGTGATGGAACACAACAGGCCTGTGCACACATTACTGTATATCAAATCTGTAATGTCATGGATGATTTTTGTGTCCCCACACTTTATCTCAATATAGACCCATGAACAAGCTGTACTGAATGTTAAAGGTCCAATTTGGCATCGTTATCTTTGTACACACAGCACTAATGCTAGCAATGATATAAACCTCTTGATATAAACCAGTTAATTTGAGTTTATGTGAGCATTTATCGATCAAAACAGATTCACCGCACTCGCACAGATGTTTCAGAGCTGCATTGGAAACCGCAAGCCACTATTTGCATTCATGCTATCGCCGCTGCCCAGTAGGCCTTGAAACTTTTTTAGCCGTAGGGGGAAAAAGCAAAGGGAAACAAATCACTGATGCGCAGCCGTGTAACAGCAATGTCAGCACATATTAAAAATATACTGAAAAGCAAAATCGTATTTGTTGGTCACACCAGGGGGTGGAATATTTATGTCCTCCAACTTTTCTAACAGAGACTCTGTGACATTCGAGCAGGGCGAGCTTCCAACCGACCAAAGTATTTATCATGATCGTTTAGACGTCCCAAAGCTGGGTGATTTAGCTGCCTCCTTTCAAAGACACATTTTCAATGCCCTTTCATTATCCAGTTAATTAATTTTAGCTGAGATGGCTTTAAACATCATCTTTTTGTGCCTCTGCTGTATTGCGACAAACTCTAAATCTGCCATTGGCTCTGAATACTTTGCGTCACCTTTCACCACAACGTCACAGCTGGTTTCTTCCCCGAGTGCTTGGCTGTCAGGCTTCTCAACTTCCGTAATGTATCATCCTCTTTTTTTTTTCTCATCAGGACAGGCTCACATGCTGGTAACTGATTCCAAACATATCGTTTGACATCACGCCGTCTCAGCCTCTCCTCTCGACCTTTTATTACAAGACTGGCAGAAGTTGCGCTGACTCCTCTCTGCGCTATCAAAGCTTTGATGAGCCTCTAAATATTTCAACCAGGGAGTATTGATTTCAAGTGTTTTGATTCAGCTTGTCAATGCAGTTATTTGAGTTCAGCGAAGATTCATATTTCCCCATGTCCTTTATAATGGATCAATGCTGAACGATTGCAATGTCTCTGGGTTTTCTAATGATTATGTGACGAGTGTGTGGGACTGCAGCAAATGCTGAATAAGCATTTGCTGCTGAATAAGCATAACATTTTTATTGCTAAACCAGCAATATGGGATTTTGTTTTGTTTGTTTCCTGACATTTCAACCGATGCTGGTGGTGTTTGTTTCTAGGAGCAAGTACACATGCAGTTTGTGCTCTTAAGGCAATGATGAAAAATGCACTTTGTGACTTTTCAGTATGTACTTAATGAGCACATGTGTGGGGGCCTGACCAATGACACGAGGGCCCGTCTTTGTTTCCCTCTCTTTGGTTTCCTGATGGCAATGGGCAGGTCATGTTCCACCTGTCCCTTGAGGACAGCACGTTCAATGCCCATAATCCCTGACCAAACACTGAATATTTGATACCCACAGGCCGGTTCAATTGGCCTCATGTCTGTGCAGCGGTCTCCCAAGTCTGAATGGCAAGAGATTGGCTGTGGTTTTTAGATAAGACAATGTAGTTGTGATGTACTGCGAGCGAGTCCCTGCAGTCCCGAGAAGTCAACACATATTTTCTATAAAGTTTACAGATCTTTGCAACCTCTGCAGTGCTCATAGAAATATTACGATTGAATGAATTGACCAAGAAAGCATTCAGTATTTCATTTTAATGTTTGCTCTGCAGCTGGTTTAGAGTTTGTCTCTTAAATCTACTTAGATTCAAAGGCATCTTTTTAATATTCTGCATCAAGTAGTGAATCTATCTGCAGCTGAACCTTTCCACCCCGTGTTTGGACAGGTACGACAATAACAGATGGCTGACCATGTTGCATAATGTTTCCTTTCACACCCAGTGAACTAACATGGCATCTGTTGGATTCATCTGACATGCATCTGTGTGCATCGCAGGCTGAAGTTGGATGTTTGTCTTCATGCTGCGCAAGAGGTTTCTTACCGTTCGCTTACAGTCCTACGAAGTGTTGAACTCCCTGTAGAAATGTAGAAATGTAGAAAATGTACCCAAACTATTATCAGTTTCCAGTTATTTCCTAAATACCCACCTGGTAAGTAAGATTCTTTAAGTCATCTTTGAAAAAACAAAATTGCTATGCAAGCAAAAAGCAAGCATTGGATGAAAATAGATATCAGTTGACTTTCTGACGCAGAGATGTATCCTTAGGGAGATTAATGTTGTAACTGCGTTGACTCAAAACAAGCAGAAAAAAATTGTGAATGAGTAAATTAATGAGGATCCACATTGTGTTGTTGTCGATGTCTAACTGAGCCTGACTCTGAGCAACAGAACAGGATGTTGTATTGATTCAGTAAGTATCGGTGTCATCTGGTTACAGCTTAACCTTTAAACTTGCATTGTGACCTTTCACCATGACCCCTTTCCCAAGGTTCACCGCCTTTGGCAAGAGCCAAAAGAAAAGACGTTTGACTGTGATGACTGCGTCCATATCAGGTTTCCTAGCAGGCCTGGTTCGATGTCTCTTTCTTTCAGTGTCCCAGCTTTCTTCTGGTTTCTGGTGCTGCGTCGCGGTCCAACACCAGAGCAGCACAGATTCCTTGGCTCAATGGGGTTGAGACACGCATAGGTTTGCCACATTGTGAGAATTTTTCGAAACCTACTGTTGATATATACAGTAGCTATTACCGCAGCCTGGTCCTCTCAGGTCGTCCTCTGCCTGACTGAAAGTGATTGACGGTCCTGTCATGGCCTTTTTAAGTGCTCAAAGACAATCTGACCCAGTGTTATTTAAAAGAGGAGAAAAAGTGTGGTCACTGTAGTGGAAAATAAATGTCGCCATCTCGTTCAATCTGCAACACTTGTAAAAACCCTAGTAGAATCTTTCCTCGACCTTTCCATTGTTGAGGTCAGGATCGGCTTCACTGGTTGCACATGAAATATTACAAGGTGAAATCACCCCTGTTTCTCTTCCCCACCTTTCTTGCTGTGGTCCCGGAGAGATCCCTCTGTGAGTCACCACCACCCCTGCAACTGGGAACCTTGTTATTAATTACTAGATGTAAAATGAATAATTAGGTATGATGAGCTTGTCATAAAAATGTCAACCTGTTGGTTTAAAAGAGTGATTAAAGCCTTGAGTAGGCCTTTCACACACAGTGTACTGTCCACTCTCAAAGCTTCACTCCAACAGACTCATTTACTGAAAGGATTGTGTTAAAAAAAAAGAAAAAAATTTCATTTGCGTATTCCATCCAAGATATATGATTCAGCACAGACATCTACGAACCCATTCAAATGAACTCCCAACTAATTTGTAATTGTACATCAATCAAGTTGATGTCAAAGCAGCAAAGGCCAGGATATCCAGACTTTAGTCAACACTGAAACTGACAAGTATAGTTTGAAATAGTAGAATATCCAGATCATGTTGAACACTTATCTTATCTTCAAGGAAGGTGCCTTGCATGTATGTGTTCGGCCACAGCAGCACCTTGCTGATCCACAATGAGCCACCTCCAAAAACACTGTATCTTTACATTTCCCATGATGCAAATCAATAGCATCTAACTTTTCGACGCTCCCTGGCTGATAAATGCGCACATCTTTTAAACTCCACTCAACCAGTTCGTAACAAAGGCTTTCAGTAAAAACGTTGTTGCCTTCCCAACCCAATGCCAAGATAACCCTGATGACCTCATCGGGTTTATTTTCTCAGACTTTAGAGACCTCCCTTTACACAGGTAATGGAGTAGTACTCCACATGATGATGAAAACCGACCTTCACGTTTAAAATTGCTGGACTGCCCCCATAATCAATCTGACAAATATAGTAAAATGTGATTGAAATAATAAACTGCCTCCAAACCAGTTGTACACTGACACATTAGCAAAAGTTGTGGTTGTGTGACGTATTGAACGGTGCCATGTCCACCACCATCACAACATCCACAAATCCCTCCAGGTTGCCTATGAATGCATTTCTCCCCCCATTTTTGTATATTCACTTTCTACGTTGTCATGTGGTATATCCTGTACACTGTCAATTTAAATCACCCTCGCCAGCCCGTGTAATCAGTTTTCCCATTTGCACTAATGTTTGCATACGAGAGTCCTTGTAAGTGGAAAGAATGGCTGGGTTATTTTTAGTTGGGTTGCGCGGGCATGGTTGAGCTGCTGTGCATCACTGTGCTCACTGCATCCAGCAGGAAATCCAAGTGAGTAGGTTGATGTCAGTGGAGGAAGAAAAGCGCCAAAAAAGAAAGAAAAGAACTCCAGAAACCATTGATAAGATGAGAAAAGCGCCACCTAAGTACAGTTCATTTACCCTTTACCATTGGGGGAAAGAGGCAATCTCCGCTAAACAACACTAAAGAACCACCAAAACAAGACTGTGCCCCTTTTTAAGACTACAGTATATTAGTATAGGAGAAGGAGGATTTGTTTTCATTGCCATTGTTGTTTTCACCTCAGAGAATTGTTCTATTACCCTGGCACTTTTTTTTCGTATTCCCTCAAGTGATCATTACCATTGTTAATTTAAATTAAAAAGTTCCCCCGTCCTCTGCTATCACATTTTTGCCCTTTCCAGCCTTCCGCTCCCGTTTCTCCTCCGCCGCTCAACCGCGGCTCCTCTCTCACATTGGTTATCACTTAATTTGAAAGTGCCGTCGAGGCACTTTGTCTCAAACGTGTTCTACCGCCACTTGTCTTGGCTGCGTATTCACAAAAAGTGAACCCTCCGCACCACTCGCCCTGCGAGACGAGAGACAATGTCCTCTCCACGCACCGTTAGCTGGCAATTACTGGGTCTGCAGCCCTGCTCCAGGTCCCTGCCATCGAAGGGAGAATCAATACCTCTTTGAGCGTCAGAGTGGAGACTCAAGGGGAACAAGAGAAGCTTAGTATCATTAATTTAATGTGGTCTAGGATATAAATTATTTCATCATGCAAGGATCATGTCCAAATCCTGTTGGTCGCGTTGTTGGGTAATGTTCAAGTAAGTGATGAAAGTAAAGGTAGAAGCTCTTAAGAGCCGTTTCTTGTTTCAGTCTCGCAGGAATCTGGGCTTTTGTATTTTTCCATTTCATAATTAATTTGCCTCAGGTGCTGTGTGGATCCAGTGGCAGAAATGAAAATGGCTGTCCTCAAATGGTTCCATGTCTTATTTGATTGTTGGCAGAGGGGGATCAATCTCCATGGTTTCGTGGAAATGTCAAACGGCAAAGAGGCAGGATGTAAATGATGACGTATTAGTCCCACACATTGTCGTTTTTGACATTTTCACCAGGAAGTGCTTTCTCTGTGTGTGACTTGTGGTCAGGGTACGATGGTTTGCTTTTTCATAGTTTTTGGACAGTTGTGCAGGATTTTTAAATTTTTTATTTTTGCAGGATTTGAATTTATAAAACTTCCTTGCAGCCGAGCTCTAGTTTGTGGCCGTTGCAAGGTGCAGAATACTGACCGCTGTTGTTTGTCGTCTGCCCATCCTCAGCACTCAATCCGGGGTTTGACATTACAAGCTTTTACAAGTCAAGGACACTACAACCTAGTGACATGTTACAGCCTGGTCTGTGAGGCAGGAGGCTGGCTGTTTTCATGGCAAGACAGGGCCCAGATACGTCTCCCCTCCCCACCTTCAACTCCCCACACCTCTGTTGTTAACCGGAGTAATCGCTCACTCTCTGGGGCACAGCGAGTCATGGACAGCCATGCAGAAAATGGAGCTCCGTCTCCATCATTCTGCAGCCAGATCCACCCTTGGCCCCATTACTTACCTGGCCAACTCATGTGTCAACACCTGGCAGGTGTAAACGCGAGGACTCTCCGCGATGTGTAAATGCAGCGATGGAGCAAAGCGAAGGAGCTCACATGCGTCTGTAAATGATTGGATGAATTAGTGGGAGTGAACCTGACGCGTAGGGTTTGTCTGCTTCGCTGCTCTTTGTTGCGTCATCGTTTTAGTGTCAGTATTTTGGCCTGTACCTGCGCATGAATTAAGAGCAGTGAGTCTTCGCTCCCGGCTGCATGGTGGTGTAGTGGTTAGCCCTGTCACCTCACAGCAAGAAGGTTCTGGGTTCGAGTCCCGGTTCAAACCAACCAGGGCCTTTCTGTGTGGAGTTTGCATGTTCTCCCCGTGTATGTGTGGGTTCTCTCCGGGTTCTCCGGCTTCTGCAGTCCCCATTCTGCAGTCCAAAGACATGCAGAATGGGGTAAGGTAAATTGGAGACTCTAAATTGCCCGGACGGAAGGATTCTTCGATCCCTGTTTTACTCACCTGCCCTCTAAAAAATGCTTCTTATCATCACAATTCGGGACAAGGGCCTTTCCCTTTTATTCCTCTTTGAATTATTACAGTTGAAATAATTACATTATTAGTAAGACAGGTTGCCGGGCCGTTTCCTTTCCGATGTGATGCTGCAGAATCCATCAGAAACTGATGAAATGGTTGTAGCTCAGTGTGTGAATGTATAGCGACGAGGTGATGTATGGCACACCGGGCAAAAGAGCATCCTCCCTGGAAGCATGGTGTCATTTAAACATTTCTCTTCAGTCTCCTGCAGTTTCCACACACCAACGAATGCATCGCAAGATTCAATTTAAATGCAAAGCAACAGAGGAAAAGATATTTGTGTTTGCCATTTACAGTACATCTGGCTCAGCAATCACTGCGCTCTGGCCAACACGGTCAGAGCGCAGACTGCTCAACAGATCTCACTGACCACTCTATTGCCTCCGACTGGCTCCTTGATACATTAGATTTGTAGCTAACAAGAATGAATCACCCTTTTGCTCTTGTCCCTCCTTTCAGGTTCTTTGCCCTATTTTTTCCCTCCTGCTGTCATTTTCTTCTTCTCCTCTGTGATTAAACTGTGCCCCCCAAGGAAATCTGAGCCCTTTCCTCTGATCCATTATTCTGTTTCAACCGATTCCTTTGATATGTCACATGGCATTGTCGAGTTATGATTGAAAACAATTGAATTGTCTTCGGATTGTATGGTGGATGATATAGGTTTGAATTAATGATGAGTCTTGGTTTAATTTGTCGCAGCATATTACCATGATCATTTCTATATATTTTTTTTAAGGAGAAATGAAAATATATTCTCAGGTTTTCACCTCATCATAACAAAGGCAAAAGGCTATGATGTAATTTTGCATCTCTCATTCACTGTATCTCTATTTCAGTCGAGAACGTTGACAGCCTGTTAAAACCAAGTCATGTCAGGTCAGAATGCCTCAGTGCAGTGGAGACACAGGGAGATATTTGTGGCTTCGTCTGTGACAATACTGCATTGCTGCCTTCATGTCATTCAGGTCAAAACAACCACCGCAGCCGGCTATGTGTGGGCACGTTGGTCCACATGCTGGTGAGAAAATTGAATATGATCTAGAAATGCCAGTTATAGTAAACCATCCGTGAATTTAAAGGCAATTACCAGTTCATAATAGGAGCAGAAAAAGGTTGTAGACGTGGGCTTTTTGCGTGACTCTCTTCTTGCCCGGGGATTCCTGTGTACAGTTTTAATCTCTTACAGACAATGAAAAACAGCTTCCTGTTTGTGGGGAAAAGGAAAGGGTGTAATCAGAGCTTTGCTTGAGTAAATTGAGTGGAGTCAGTGGGGGGGAGATGGAAAAGCTGAAGAAGTAAATAGAGATGCAGACAAAGCAATATTTGCTTGCTATATTCCAATTTTTTTGTTGTGATGCGAAGGAATGAGCCAGAAAAACTATTCTCTTAGGTGGCCGTTTCGCTGGAGAAGCCAACCATTCATCCATGCCAATGATAGCACACTAAAAAAAGAAAGGAATTGAAAGAAGGAAACAAAGAGAAAATAATAGAAAATGTCCATATGAAATTAAAACTATACCTTTCTACCACTACAAAAAAAGAATGTTGAAGTCCTTGTTGTGCAATTGCATAGACTCTTGCTCACTCTAGAATAGAATCAAATCTAACCAAATGATAAACTCTTTGATACAGTATATAATATACCATTGTGAAGCCTTGCTAGAGACCTGGATTCAGCTTCTGCAGCCAAAAAAGAAAATAAAAAATGGAAACATTCCTTGAATAAACATCCCTAGATCATTTTGGTGATGCATCATTCAATTGAAAATTGTCCCCATCTCAGATTAAACTGTTTATTTACTGAGGCGGAAGAGAAGTTTGATCTCAGACTTCTGTGACTGCCTAAAATTAGAGCTCTGGCATGAACACGCCTTCAGGCTCAGTTCAAGAGGTTCCCTCTATAATCATGTTAAATGACTGTGACAGATGTATGAAGTCCCTTTTTTACCCCCCTATGGTGGTAAGTTCATTGTATAAGTTAATATTTTACGATGCATGAAAAAGATGAACATGGTAGTGAAATTACGTCTCAGTGGAAGGGCGTACAGTATCAGGTAGAGTATGTTTTCGTAGTGATTTAAAAAATTTCACAAGAAGTTAATTTTCAATGGACCAATTTTCTCTGGAGACCCTACTAAAAATCTTTGCATTTGAGTCAGTTTTCCCGCGGGTCTGTCCACTGCATGAAGAGTCAAATCTGGAAAAATCCGCTTTCATGACACACTTTTTTTTTTAACTTCCACCCACTGCAAACGTTACAATATAGTTAGCTGGATACGATCTGGATTAATTGCGTGCCGTTGACTGACTAATCTCGTACAGCGGACAACTGTCGCTATGTCGCTAGGCGACAGCAGTGAGGGTGACAGTAAATATAAAATTTGCGGTGGACAAAGGCCGGATGCAGTCCCCGAATTGATACACAGCTACAGTCTGAAAAAAGTAAGATTCAGCCTACATTCACAAATCCCACATATTCCCTGGATGTGTGCAGTGATCAGGTTAAGGAATCAAAGTGTGATAGTTAATTAGTGCAATGTAATTAATAATGGAGTTTGCTTTGGCTGTAATGAGAGAATAGCGCAATGGAAATTGATACCCTGAACTTCGTCACCACTTGGATTGAATTTGTATACACGATTCTTAAATTCCTGTTGTCTAAATATCACAACTTTGTTTTGGCGAATACCATGTTACAACTTGCATTTATAGTGACCTGTTGAACTTTGAGTGAACTCAAATTGCAAAGTGCTATTCGACACCAACCAGGTATAAAAATTGAATTAAGCTTCTCCAGCATGTTTTGAATGAAAGTTTTAATTTCCTGAGACATTTTATAACATCGAGTCCTAGAAAAACTGGGTATAGTGGGTCGTGAAACAACTCCTTCACACAACAAATAAGCTGCTTTTTGACAGTCATTTGTTGCCTATGTGCATCGGCCGTGTTGAAAGGATGGGGGAAATGAATGGGCCAGATTTTGCGATAGTGTGACAATAAATGTATAATCTCAGCCGATACTCATTGGTACGAGCTTGCGTGTGCCCATAGCTGCTGTTTGGCCTGACATCAAATAACTGTTACCCTTGGTTAGATCTTTGAGAGAGGCCCACATGTGGTCCACTGTGTTGTTTGAGTTAGGCTTGAGCAGTAGGGTACAAAAGCAAGTGGCAACTAGGGACTTTCATCAAACTAACTTCATTGCTATCACATCAAAGCATGTAGTTTTCTCCCATCTGTCTTTGAGATAACATTGTACTATGCGTTCTATGATAATTTTCTTTTTTTTAATATAGAACCTCCTGCCTGAGGCAACTTTATAGCAGATGCCTACATTGCAGAGTATTGCATGCATTTATGCATGTGTGTGCTGTGTCAGTATTAGCCGAGCTGTAATGACATCAGCATTGGGGTAATGTATTGTACCCATGCCTTATTCTGCGATCCTTAATTGTGTAAGGTAGAATCAAAATTCAATCAAATTAGCATACTTGCCCACTTTTAACTCCTCCCACCTCCGATTGCCCTTTATGAATTTTTATTAGAGTTCCTCTTTAGATTTTCATTAGCTCTCTGATTTAGCGCCTGTCACCTCACTTAGGCCGACTGATGAGAAATGACTTCATCCGTTAAGGGGCGAACACTGAGTGCCTGTGCGCTCCGAGTGGCTGCAACGGAGGCGGTGTACTCCGCCGTGTGCTGATGGAAAGTGCCATCAAAGACGAGGCCCTTTCGGAGAGGCTGATATTGTCGGTCATGCAGAGGTACAGTGGTGCTGTGCGGTTTCAGTGTGGTACAGTAGGAGGCTAGGTGTCTCTGCAATGTTTCACACCGGCATTGTCTGTGTAATCAGATGCTCGTGCTTTTTGATAAGGTATTATGAAAAGGGTTCATCGCTCGCAACCGGTTGTCCTTAAGTCTCTGATACCGCCTGATTTTACACCTCAGCACGTTTTCCCCATTTACATGGATTTAGAGCTGAACAATGCAATAAATTTAATCCACTGGGATAAGAGATGGTATAACTGTGAACTTTGCGCTGTGGTATAGTGATTTTACTTAAATGTCATGTCCTGGTTGTGAAAGTCAATTATCTCCCAGAGTTACTATTTTCTTTCACTCTTAAACATCCACTTCACCAGGGCTGCCCATTCATTTTTTCTCGATTAATCGATTAGTAGTTTGCTCCATAAAATGGTGAAAAATGTCAATCATGTTTCCCAAACCCCAAGATGATGTTTTGTATTGTCCTCTTACTGTCACAGATGAGCAAATAAACCAGAACCATTCACATTTAAGAAGCTGAAATCAGAGAATTTTGACTACTTGAACAGATTAATCAATTATCAAAATAGTTGGCGATTCATTTAGTAATTGATTACTAATCCATTAACTGTTGCAGCTCTACACTTCCCCCTTTGTTTTTTGTTTTGGTCTCTACATAGTACCGAGGGAAAAATTAGAAATGCTGTGCTGTGCTTATCATCAACTTTGTGTTTCTGTTGGTTCTTGGTAGGTACCATACTGATAGTTTAATAGAGCTTTTTATATGAAAACAACTGCCCTATGCCATTTTTGTATTGCTAATATAGAAAATACTAGAACACACAGCTCCTTTACAATATGCATCGCATATTAACAACACTCAATTTCTCTACACTAGTTTGGATAAATATTTTCATAAAATTATAGATTTCATTCACTAAAAGATCACATATTCCATTTCAAGATAGTCGTACTGTGAGTGCAGATTTTTATGTATTACCTTCTGCACATAAGTATATTTTGGAATGGTTAAGATCCAATGTGTTTTGATGACTGGCAAATGGTCGGGGGGGGGGGGGGGGGTAGAGACTGTAGAAAAATGACCCTCGTGATTCACAAGTACAAATGATGCAGAGTATTTGAAGCCTTGAGGAAAAATGTCCTAACATCTCACCTTGAGAACATCATGGGTGAAAATAATTAGGGTTCTTTGTGGTTAATTCAGCCTTGTAGCTGCAGGGTACATAGAGGTTGAATGTGAACAGCTTCCTGTGTCCCTTTGTGTCATTGCTATAATTTGTCCTTTCTCTCTAAAGCGTATTTTACCTTTTTGACATTGCGTCTCATATGGGCTCTATCTGTTGTAGTCTCTGTTGCCAGTTTGTGGAAGTGATGGCGCCATGCTAAAAAATAGCAGCTCCAGGTTCATGTCTAATGGAGGACCCCATTGCACATCAAAAATGGGCAATGTTCTTCAATGGCTGGCTAAATCCAGAGCCAGGAGCAGCCGCACCGAAAATGCTCTAAAGAGGGAAGACACGGAAGAGGTGATGATTTCTCCGCTAAAGATGCAACCGGATGTTTCGTGGCAAGGGTTTTTTTTGGGAGAATGTGTTCGCAAGAGCTGCCACGCTGAAGAATACATTCACGGCACCTCATTTTAGAGGAGCAAGGCCGCAATGGGATGTGTGAAAATAGGTGGAAACAGATGGACTTGTTAAAGATTGTTAACGCTGTCGGCACATTAGACGAAGGGATAATATTGGCATGTTGAATGATCCTTTCAGTAGTTTACGGGGATTAAGTGATTTGCTTTTGCTAATAAAGGTGTTATATCTCTCTGGATCGTGGACAATAACTAAAGCTGTAGAAAACAGACTATTGATTTTTGTTTCATTTTCTGTTAGAACTTAAATATCTCCATTTAGTGTATTCAAGTGCAGTGCAGAAATCTGTACACCTACTCTATACAGGAGTAAAAATGACCATTTCTGCTGCAGCCAAATGAGTTCACCTGATAATTTAAGGAGAAGAAAAACATTTTTGTCTCTGGATAACTACACTGGATGAGTCACATCTGAAATTGTAGGCTCAAAAGCAACCACAGCCTGCTACACAACAAATACAAACTCAAACAAAGGCGGGGAGGGGGGCTCGTTATTCATCCTCATTGTTGCGTTGCAATGGGGAAAATGCACTCACTTATGGCCCAGCAAACTCACACAAACAGACAAGAAGCAGAGGAAGCACTCGACACGCCACGAGGAGATTCACATTTCCTGTCAGCCTCCCTCCCTGCCCCACGCTGAGTTCTGGTCCCTGCCCTCATGTGACAAGCAGACAAATTGCTCCTGAAGAAGCCCAGAGGCAATCGGAGCACACCGCTCGCCCACAATTACTCGTCCTGTAACAAAACGATCAATGCACTCATCTCACTCAAGCTGGGACACGCTGAGATAGACTCTCTGTTTGGGTAAAGCTGCAGAATAATGATGAATAATCAGAGAGAGAAAAGGTACAGGTTTTTGTTTTTTTTAAAGAAAAGGCAGTGGGTTGCCTTCTGCTCGAAAGATCCTCAGGCTAAATTTGGAGTTCTTTAACTGAATAAAAACGGCTCGAAAGGTGTTATTCCCTAAAAACTAATGATTTCAGGGAATAGCACTTGTTTTTTCAGTCCTTGAGGAAAAGAGGGAAGATGACGGTAATTGGATCATCTGAATTTGGAAAATTCAAGCACCTTATAAATGTTATAAATGTGTTAGATTTTGCTTTCATTTCACTGAGATTGTGAGTAGGTTCACGTCACTGTGGCAGGGCCGCTGTTGCTTTTGCTTTTGCTGCTGCGGGTGGGGCATCTGTTTTGACAGAGCGGTGCAAAAATGCTTGTACATTTCAATGGGACTTGTGCATGTGTGGGCTGTGGAAATGCATCTCCCTGCCATCTCACCAGTCCAGATGATGATGGGTTTTCATACACAGATGCAATCTATTGCGTTTGGTCTAGGGGTGTTGTGAGGAGAAAAATAATTCAATCAGAAAGTAATGCGTTCACTCGGATCAGGTTACATCAGTCATTCAATAATTTCAGTATCGTACAAAACCCCAGTTAGGCTGCTTACTTTCCCCACTCCAAGTGGAGTGATCAGATTAATGTATTAGATCATTGAAAGTGCCTCTGCTGATTTCTTATTCATGACCGCAGCAGGACTCCACTCATCCAACACATCGACTTGCGCACACAAAACGCACAAGCTTCATGTTCACTATAAAGACAGTTGTGTTTTCATTTATTATTTCATATTTTGACCCTGTGCTGTTTTTGTACAAACAAACGGGGGGGGGGGGGGGGGGGGGGGGGGGGGGGGGCGGCTTGTCTGTCGCCTTATTTTGCACCTCCTGTTGAAGCACTGAATAACTTCAGCCATGAATCACTGATGATTTGTGTTCGCGCTGGGATTTTACTGGGTTTAAGTTCAATTCCCCACTTCTGGCAAAGAGAAGGATGTGAATAATTGATGCGTAAGCCATGTCTGAGGGCAAGAATAAAAGGGAGTGTGGACTTGACTGAGCTTAAAGGGTTTACAATCCTGCAGGCAATAAAGAAGATGTTGCTGTCTGCGATTCTCTCAGCGGTGGGCATTTGGTGTAAATCCATGCTCATTGTGGAACAGGCTCGCCCTATTAAAACTATAAATTAGATTTTCTTCATGTAAAACCGAAAAATAAAGTGTCAAGCTCAGGTGTAAAACATTTAAAATGAGAAATAAAGTCTACACATGAGATTTAAATGATTAATTTAAAACGTGAATGAACTTTGGGGAGACAAGGAGTATTTACCAAATGCATTCGAGGAAATATATCAGTTATATTTATTGAAGGTGGCATGAGGTTTGACCGTCTTTTGACATGGGATTCAATTAATCAATACAAATGAAAAAAATAAAGGAAAGTTTTGCTCATTGTTCCACAAGCTTAACATCCTTCCCATAGTCCTGCGCTGCCCGCCACACATACCTCACACACATTGTACGTCCTCAAGTGACTTTGGTCAATTTCTGTTGCTGAGCTATGAAGATGGAAAATGAAAATCATCGATTGTCTGCTGACCCCAAACCAAGAGAAGGAGCAGTGCCGCGACGCCACAGCTTGACCATGAAATTAGATTTTATGAGGCTTGCAGAGGCTGCACTGTGTGATGCAGATCTTAACCCGTTCTGCTCCGTTTCAGCAAAAGCAGGTGATTGGGGAATTCTGAAATGCTAATCGCAGTTGCGGGAGTTTTACTGTCTTGCTTTTTGTGTGTCAGGGGGGCTGTTGTCCAACATTACTGCAGCTGGAGGGCATTCTGTGCTTCAGACACCTTCCATAAGAGGGACTCCTCCGTTTGAAGAGCTGTCTGCTTACAGCTGCAATATATGATCATAACATTATCGAACTTATGAAAGGTTCAATTTGCTGTTGAATTGCTGTTAAACTGCAGGCAAATGTCTCAATACTCACAGCCCCTGAGACAATTTCAAAATGATTCATTCTGGAAATGAGAACACTTAGATTAGATCTTAAAGCAGTTTTAGCAATATGTACGATCACCTTTGTCGAGCAAAAAAACACCGGAAACTGTTTTTAAATCATTTGCTGCTTTACTCATTTTCAAAATATCATTCTAAACTTAATATCTCTATGACATCATTTCAACTGTCTGACACTGTAAAGGCAAAATGATTAATTAATCAGAAACATGCTTAACATACTCTGTGATTAAAGTTATGATCATTATCAGCATTAATATGGATTACATGAAGCCATTACACTTTCCAAACACTCGAAATTGAGATCATTGGCACAGATGTTCCTTAGTCCTGTTCATATTCCTGCACTTCTGACCTCAGACTTGTAGTTTCTCCCATTGTGTGTGGCCTGGTTTGTCCCTTTCCCTTCCAAAAAAGCAGAGGAAATGTTGGGCTATAAGCTGAGGCCATAGCAGAGACTTTCGGACTGGTGTGTGTCCTCCACTGAACTTGATGAAACAGTGAAGTAGTCCCTACAGTAACTGTGTTGGAAGACCCCCCCCTTTCCCCAGAGTCCATACAAATCTGAGCTCTCGGTGTATTACTGTTTGTATGTGTCCCCTGACACTTGTGTCTTTGCATTGATGCTGTTGCACACCACCAAATCGTCCTGTTCCCTGAAAATTAACATCATAATACTTGAGCTGAATTCACATGTACCGCTGAGACGTGTTGCAAGCTTAACACTGCGGGAATGCGCTGAGGCTTGTAGACCGGCAGAATAAGTTCCAATAATTTACTCCTGCACACAGCATAATCAAATTTAGTTGGGTAATCACAGAGAATGGAGATGGAAACTGAAACAGCGAAAAAAGCCTTCTACCACTGAGCAAGTGCTGACACAGCCCACAATGTTCTGGCGCCCGGCTGGGAAAATGAATCCATCCCTCAGGAGAGTGGAAACATTTCTGGAAGATATTTACCTGCTGTATTTGTCATACAGTTGTTGGTGGGGAGTAGGGAAGTAAAACAGTGAATCCGAAGGAAAATATAATGACAGCCCTATTTGTGTGTGTGCGTCTGTGCGTGTTTGTTGCACATAGGCCGAGCCCATGATTCAGAATGGGCACCAGCTTGACAAGTATCAGTGAGGGGAGAGATTGGCATGCCATGAATGATGAATTATTGGACCACTTGCCCGTCGGCATAGACATGTAGAAGGCCGCCAAACCCTCCTTCAGAAAAGAAAGGGAAAGACGCAAAACAGGTGTGTACTCGATGTGGATGCTTTAGGTGTCTTTAGTTTAGTCATTAGATTCAATTTTAGTCACGAAGACAGAAGTTGTTTGACAAAAAACAAAAGCACACAATCAAGACATTCCTGCAAGAGCTGTTCTCATTAAAGCAAAGTTTGAGTGGAAGTAGCTGTCCGCAAGTCATTGACGTTAAACATAACAAGAGATTCTGGCCAAGGTGCCCCCTGACCCCGGGGGCACTGGGGTGGGTGCCCAGAAGGCCCGTTAAGTAATCCATCCATGGCTGACTCGCACAATTTGACAATCCTTTTCATTTTCATAATCGCTCTCAACACATGTTCCCTCACATCAACATATGGATTATCAATGGCCCATGACTGCATAACTTAACAGCGCTTTGACAACCACAGCTGCCAGCATCGATATGGAAACACTGTTGTCCACCTTACTTCTCCAAATGATTTCTGAACCATTAAGTGCCTACACTGTTAGAGTGCAGTATTTACCAAGCAATGCATAATTCAGACCGACATTTCTGCCAGTCAAGTTAATTCCATGTAATTTTTATGAGCGGGACCACAACATAGTGCTGTAAGGTACTGTACACCATACACAGAGCGGTTCTGAAAATAGCTTCTGTAGGGTGAAAGTTCACTATCATGTGTAGACTTGAAGGTTATAGTATCATCTTGACTTTGAGCTTGAGAAAATGTGTTGGTTGGCGGCAGATGAATTAAACTGTGTGCTTTCGCAGTAACAGAGCAGAGGATGGCTGTGTGATTAATTCATAGTTGGGCCCTCAGTTCTGCATGGCTTGCATTGTATGGGATACATAAGTGGTTTACAGTACCTACAGTACTGTATCATCGTACGCACCATGTCTGTACCTAAAGTAAGCATCTGGAAAAGTAATTGGATTTTAATTCAGTTTGTAGTTGTCGGTTTGCCAAAAAGTTTGCCTAACTTTAATTTTCCCTTCAGCACCTTCAACGTTGGAGAAATGATCTTATTCTTTGATGTTTCAGAGGATCCTGTTCTTTATCATCTCATTACACCTCTTCACTGAGGCTGCAGTGAGTAAAATATTCAAGACTCCGTGTTTTTATGGCTGAACCATTCCATGAAATGGAAATATTCAGGATGTGTTGTGCATTATTTTATGCACATTTCTCAGAAAATTCGGCCCACCATATTTGGCATCTTTGTAAACTTTTGAAAAAAGCAGTGAACTAACTTTTTAGGGCTCAAACAGTATTTGGGCTGCACAGCTTGAGATTCAAGGTGGAGGAGAAAAATATTTTTGTTATTATTGTTTTTTGTATTACTTTTTTTACTGGCTGAAATATGAACAATATAGTCCGAATTTTTGCCAGATTTAAATCAGCGGCATTCTTGTCCCTAAATTTAAATTTAAGACAAAATGTATCCGTCATTTTGCCCTACGTTGCCCCCGCCACATCCACTTCCAACTCCACTATTGCTGAGATATTTCCTCGCGTGTATTTGTGAAAGAAGCACTTGTCTTTTCTTCGTCTCAGCTTGTGAAGAGACGCACAAGCACCATTTATCGCGGTGTTTGTTCCCCACTGTCAGTGCGACGTGTGTGTCACAGAATTATCCTGACAGTATGTTCTGTAGCATCCACTCAAAAGACGATCTGCGGCCAGCAGTTTCTGTCATTGCAGATTGAACACATTAGTGCAATAGCTTCTGAATATAAAGCCGTTAGAAACTAATAAGAGCATATTTCAGTAGAGCAGTCCTCAAGCACACATAATGGTAGATAATGTCTTAGGCTCTTAACATGAAAGTGCCTGCCCATGTGAGCTGAGCATTTTGTATGAGGTTGGTTGATACTTGTAGATTATGCATATCGATTGTCTTCTAGTTTGAGATCAAAGATGCAGGGAACCTCAGACGATCCACAGTCAGGATTCAAGTGTCTTAATGTGAGCAGACTTTAGTTATTTGGAGAGGCATGAAGCAGACGCGGTCTCGTATCCCCTCTCGATCTACAAGGATTTATGACCGAAGGCTGTTGGCTCGAGCTCGGCTTTTAAATTGGATAGTCAACACATGTTTTCGAGGAATCCTCGTCTAATCTCATTCTGCACTGCTGCTATTTACATTTTAATCATTTCCCTGCCTCCCCGCTGTATGTCAGATAAGACTTATAATAAAAGTAAATCGACTTATTCCTCCAAACCTCATCACTCTTTCTCAGCCCCTGATAGTGAACTCAGTTCTGGCATAACATGAGGCGACTCGCGCCTCATCTTCCCAGCACTGACACGTAATCTGGGCCTGATGTGGGAAACGTAAGAGAGATGGTGATACTCAAGTGTGAACCGAAGCCGCTGGCACAGATTTGGTTACAGGGTGCAGGTCTGTGTGATCTGCCCATTTTCCCGTGGAACAGGGTTTTCCCCTCCACTTAATGGTTCATTAATAGAGAGCTGATGTATGTCGAGAGGGTTTGCCGGAACGTCGCCGCAGTGTGAGCATCATCGCCACGGTTTCACCTGTCACCGCTGCTGATGAGTTGTCATCAGAGCCGGCGTAATAGACTTAAGATTAGATCAGGGCCCGAGACGGTTAATGAACGTATCCTTCACGGTGCCGTTTTTTTGACCTCGGATCAAGGTTGTCAATCCGAGGTTACACAATTTCTCAAACTGGTATTTGAACTTGTCTTTCTAAGGTACAGTAGAAAAACACAGTGTTCACACAGGGACACGCGCTCACACATTGACGACTCATAAAACATTTACTGCTTAACATATTGAAAGTGCCCAGACATATAAAACTTAGTTGACCATGAATAGAGTGTAAATCACTTTGGATTTGAAGACGGAGGTAATGTACCTAAATGCAGCACATTGTGTGTGACACACTGCATGTAATGGTATCTTACATCAAAGAAGCTTCAACTATTGTGTTTCATTTTTAATCAATCTGAGACTATGTCAATCATTCATAGGTAGGCAAATAGTGTAAGCACTAAAACAACTTTGTGCTGAACTGTCTAGATCTGGTGTTGGATCTGTTATTACTTTATGATCATTAAATCTAAAAGCAAGACAACAGAGAAACAATACAATCTTCCTGTCACAATTTAAAGTTGAAATTATGAAAAGTAAAACACACATTGCTCAGTTCAGTACCAGGGACATTTTCAAACAGGATATAGGTTGAGAAGATAATATGAATCTTTGAATATTAATGAAAAGAATCCGATTCGATTTGCATATTGGCATAACTCCAATATAGCAGCATATGTTTCTCATACATCAGACCAAAACGATCATCAGGACTCACTCATTTTGTTGTCCAGTGGAGCAGAGGTAACATTAAAGCCATCACCGCTCTTCTCAGTCTCCAACACGACCTCACATTCTCGATAAAATCCCACTCTCACCTCAACAAGATGTGTGACTGAAAGCGAGCAAGCTGATTAAACTGCATATTAAATAACAACTCAATACAATTTCTCCTGCAGAGGACTTAACTGCTCCCTATCTATCTCGAGCGGAGAATTACTGGATAAGCTAGTGTGTTGAATGATAACGGATATTGTACAATATTGCTAAAATGCGGTGGGGCTCAGGAGTTATGTTTATTACTACTGGGGTTTTCCGATGTCCCGGATTCAATCAGGGATTAAATTATGTTTTCATCTAGCATCTGGATTGTTTATTTCGATGTTTCGGTGCCCCCAAATAACTGCGGTAATCATACCACCGCAGTATTTTTTGGGATCATCCTAACATCTCGGCATATGTTTCAGTTAGTTTTTTCATTTGGAGATGAATATGGGTATGAGGAATATTATCACTTCTCATTGCACTGCTGTAACGCAATATCCACTGTTCGGCGATGAGATGGAGGCGAAAACAACACCAGAAATTTGATCTGTGCAGATTTTTATTACGTCGCGTGCTCGCTGCGATTTTCGATCCTGACTGGGTTTTGGCTTGACCTCGTGCATTTCGCACCCGGCCGCGTAGGGAAACGGCGAACACTCCGGCTTTGTTGTGACTTCTCGGCTGTTGGATTGGACACTCTGCGGTCCGGTGATCACTGATCTGTAACAGTGGGCTCGGCGTCGCACCGGCGGCAGCTACATGTCAGCGTGTAATGAAAGATTGTGACACAGGCCGGGCCTGCAGGGTGCACATGGCAGCAGGTGGGGCTGATGACAGATCGACTCGAGTGGGTGCCATTGAGACCGGCGCCCAACTGTAACTGCCTGGCCGCCGTCCATGTTCGACAGCCCTGTAGAACCACGGGTGCAGGATTTGAGACGGTTTGAAAATCGACGTGTTGCCAGACAACATATTAGTTTTCTGCTGTTTCTCCATGTCTGGCCAACTCCTGAGCTTCTTATTTTTTGTTGCGGCTTGAGGCTAAAGGTGCCGCTGGTTCCTACGCCACTTCTCTGTTCACAGTCACCAAGTGTTAAAAAAGGAAAACAAGGGGAGAAGTAAAAGGTGAGTGAAGATGAGAACGATAAGAAAGATATTGGCTTTTTGTTCGCACCCATACAGGGTTCTTCGTTATTTATTCGAAATGTCCCTGAACAACCGAGGACAATTAGTTAAGCCACAGTGCCAAATAGCAGATTCATTCTGTTTGATAAATAAAAAAAATTGTGTCTGGGCTGCCCTGCTGTGGAAATGAAGTGTTCTGTTTTTGTGCCCCCCCTTTGAAAGGAAATAACCTTTTCCCACTGGACCGTATTTGTGTGTGATTGATGGCAGTGAGGCGTGCGTGCGTGTGCGGTGCACACCACGAGGCCTGCGTCCCACCGATTCCGACCATCTGGGCAGGTAGTGCAGCCCGTCGCCACCGCAGCGACATATTGTAGTTAGACCGGCCTCAGGATGGCGATGTGCGTGGTTTTGGCGGCGGCAGAGGCTTTGGTGACTGTGCCCCAAAGAAAATGCTGAGTGTGCTGACATTTTTATTGTTGCATCATAATTGCGACCCGGTCCATTCTTCATTCTGAAAATGTTGTTAACTAAATAGTAACGCTTGGATGTGCGCGCGCACACACACACACACACACACACACACACACACTCACACACACACACACACTCTCTCTCTCTCTTACTGTCTCTCTCTCAATATCCCCTACTGCTGCAGTGCGGTTATGAAAATATGCCTCATGACAACACCTGCGCCCCCTTTGTTTCTTATGTTCTCTAAAGACGATTCATCCTTGATCACTTATATAAACAGCAGGTACCTTTGCCATGTGCTGCTTATTTTTTTTATTTTTTTCCCGACAATTTCAAAAGAAAGATTGCACTCGGATCAGTGACTGATTTTTCTCAGGTCCTTTTTTTATATCAAAAAAACTGCTTATTGCATCAGAGGATAACCACAAGACCGTTTCTGTTTTTCCTTTATACTGTGGCAGATTTTATTCCTTACATTGCTGCTTTCAGGAAACTGAAAGCAGCAATGCCCTCCTTGGGCAGGAACAAAAGAACTATTCATTAACAATTTCATATTTGGTCCTATGCTGATGATTTGCCACTGCAAAGGCTTAATTTTACACTCTCCATTTGATTTCCTGTTTAAGTAGTTCTGCTTTGCTTGCAGTTCTTGGATAACTTGATGAAAATGTTCCAGGAAATCAATCACTGCTTCCCAGAGATTTTCCTCTATTCTCAGCAGCAATCAAACACACTGGATCATCACAAGAATAAATTGTTATGTATATTATAAAATGAAGGATTTATTGTTTGTTTTAGATAGAGCTCTGACACCTTGCAGTGGGCTTTTGGCATGCTTCGTATTACGTCATGGAAAAAAAAAGGATGTCTGCTCTCCATTATTTACATTTTTTTCTTTTTGTCAAGGGTCCCTAATCTGTGTTGTAGAATCTCTGCTGTGTGAAATGTGCAGATGTTGAAAAACCCCGAGTGGTTTTGATGTCAGTAGTGTTTAGAAAGGAGAAATGGAAGAATTACATGGTTGCTTTTAGCAAGATAACACAAGATTTTTGTTAACTAAACTGCACAGTGCAGTTTACTTAGAGATGGAGGAGGCTGCATGAGTGATGATTGGTTTTTCAAGATAAATCAACTGCTCCCTCTACTGTCCAAAATATAACAGTGCACTTCCCATTTCTTATTAAGCATCTTAAAGTGGGGAAAAAACAGCCATTATAGGAAACATGTAATATTTTACTTTACTTTCTACAAATATCCATCTTAAGAAAAAGAAACTTGATAAAATTATAGATAATAAAGTTATGGTGAAAATGAGAGTAAAAATATATATTTTCTCTGCTAGAGATCCTCTTCTGTATTCCGTTATGATGGTTGTGGATTGTAAATTTAATAAACACACCAACCAGTGAATTTGAATTAGGGACATTCCTGATATTTAACCTTGTTTTACCTGAAAAGCGTCATGTTAAGAACTAATTTCAACTGGGGAAAAAAGAAGTTGAATCACCAGTTTTATCTCTAGTATTTTGGCCAGTGACTAGTCAATACGGTGTATGTCTTAAGAACAATGAAAGGGAGATATTTTGCTGAAGCATAGGAATTACAATGAAATTTTAAAAATTACAATAAGACTCTAAACCATTAAATCATATGTAATGGATAGAGATGGCAAATGTCCTTATGTGCAACTGAGTAATGGGCCTCACACCTGGCAATTAGAACAATCTGAAGAAGGGTACTTATATTTGGGATCTTGGTGTTGTAGATCAGTGACCCCAAGAGGTCTTAGTTAATGAATTGACTTGGAGCTCCTCTATGTATTTAAAACCACAGGCCCTGACATTTTTTATTGATTGGATGTCAGCTCCATGGCTTGTATGTGTCACTCTAGAAGGCCCTGATGGAGCACTGCAACTTACAGTAAGTTGTTGTTGTGCAAGAAAAACCAGCTTGACACTTTTAGAATCACTTTAGCTCAAAATTATTTTGAAAATAACTCACGTGTGACATGAATACAGAAGACAGCAGTGTAGAGGCTTTTGTAACATCTGGCCAGGGACTGTGGATGAAACTTAGTCTTTTGGCCAAATCTGGTATATTTACAGAAATGTTTATTTACATGCACTGCCCCTGTCAAATACAGTAAAGAGAAAGAGAAAGGCGACCATGTCGACATTCTGAAATGCAGAAGGTGATTAAGATGCATGCACTTACACTGTTTTGCTGCCACCTAATGGACATTAAAAAAGCCTCACAATGAGCAGTGTAACTTATGATCTCCAAAGAGTAAACTGGGTCAATTCAGAAAAAAATGTATATTCAAAGGTTTACACTAACTTACACAACTAGAAGAAACATTGACACCACACCAGTTTTAGATGCAAACAAGAAGTAGTGAGTCTAATGCAATTTTTCAGCATTCGTTGCATGAAACATAAATCTGCCGTTAGGAAAAGGAGAGCATCAGTGGATCTGCACATTGTGCAAAAAATGTGTTCTTACAAATCCTAAGCAGGGTACTGTTAATAATAATGTACACAAAATCCTCCGCAGTGTAGTTAGGATTTGATTACTTGGACTACTACTCTCATCAATAATCTGTATCTGTCCTGTAGGGTCCTATTGGTTAGTTATGCTATATATACAGGTTCATTCAGCTTTTTTCATTTTACCATGGTCATGGAAATGTGCTTTTTCTCCCATCCACTGAGTGTGGATTGACTGCGGGCAAAGCTGAAAACATTTGTCTTCTGAATGTTTTAAGCTTGTTTGACAGGGCTTTGATGATTCGCAAATAGTTTTTCACATTTCCACACACCACATTACCTCATGCGTCATACAGTAATGGAATTATCACAAATACAACACCATTGTGTGCTTTAATCATGTGCTTCCGTGTCAACTAAGGTTTTATCTTCTAATTGTTTTCGTTCAGTCAAGACTCAAACCATCACATCAGTCTCCAGAAAAGTTACAAGTATTTTTTGCATTTTGAACGACTTCAACTATGATTTGCTTGTCATTAGAATGAAATTGCAGGATTGAATATCTGATGCTGTTGATGCAGTTTACAGTTTTGATCTGTTGCATTTTTGGCTCGGGGGGGGGGGCATACAAGTGTTGCTCAGCACATTAAACCCCTTTTCCATATGTTACCTTGCCTGCAAGAAGGTCAACAAAGACCTGATGAAAGCGGAAAAGCTGATAACCTTTAAATGGCTTTTCTGCAGCTAATGGTTCTGTCAAGTTTGAGAGTTTTAAGCGTCAGCAATGTCTTCACCTAGAGCCACCTTTGCACAGTGGAACTTGTCGGATTCATTGCTCTCACCGTGCAGCCGCTGCAGTTTAAAAGCTTCCTGTGGTGATGGCCCAAATATGACTCCAAATATGCCCAGTAAGTTCAAAAGACAGCGGGGGCAACTACTCATCGATGGCTCGCAGGGTCTCCGTCTGAGTCATGCACACCTACGGTCTAATAGGAATTATTTTTAATGAAGTGCTGTACATGCCATCAAGTATACAGCAGGAGGAAGAAGGGTTATGTGGGGTGGAAGAAATAAAGGAGTGAAGTTCACCATCGAGGATAATGGACATCCATCTCAAGTGTGTAGGCGGGCAGCAGAGTGCATACCCGAGAGCTACAAGCATTTATACGTTTAAATAGATCTTTACATGATGTGTTGAACATCGGCCCCTTGAAATGACCAGGCCTGTTTGTCACCGGGGATTCTCCGTGTGAAAAATGTTCTCTGTGCTCTAAAATTCAACTTCATTCCACTTGTGAAAACACTTCTGCTGCCATTGCAAGTTCTCTCTCGAATCCCTTATACTCACTATAGTCAGATTGTTTTTTTTCGTCGTACCGTTTGAAAGAGCCATGCTCGGCTGATATGGACCAATTCTCAAAGTGGGACCAAAGCTTAAGAGTTCATGCTAAGTGACGCTTTCTCACAGTGACACTTTTGTTTACTATAACTTCATTTAACTTGCATATTCATGAGGTAATACACGTGCACATGCCAACTGAGCCAATTTTATAAGTTTGTCGAATAAGTGAATCATTGAAGGTTGAAGTGAGAAGGCAGTTCTCGAAACTCCAGAACCTTATAGCAGTGGCGCCCCCAAAAGTGTTTCACAGGGGTTGCCAGATGGGGCGCCTGAAAATCTCAGGGGTGGCACACCGTCTAGTGCCATCTGATCACCAGGTCATAATTTGAAATGATCAAATACTCTACGACCAGATATTGGTAAGTCGACCGAACTCTGCTGTACTGAACAGGCACAAGTTGAACCTGAATATTTTTCTGCGCCAGTAAAGAAATCTTTTTTTTACTTTATTTAATTTTTTCAAGGAGGTTGTTCGGATTATTATGCAGGTGTCACGCAGAAGTAATCGCATCCGTTGCTGGTCATGTTCCGCTAGGCGAACCCAATTACAGAAGAAATGGAGGGTACCTTGGTGATTCTGAGGTCCTTGACCCTCGGAGCGACTTTGGCAACGTCTCACGTTGGAGTGAGTGTGTGTGTGTTTTGTTATTACAGTGTGTGTAGGTGTACAGTCTACAGAGTCTGCCCCACAGTGAATTGAAGCATTGATGCTGTGTTTCCTTATCTTCTGTCTGAAAACCATGGGAGGCAGAGCAATGCGACTAACAGGAATCAAGCTAATGGGGTGGGTCCTGCAAATTGGTGCTTGATTGAAGTGGTTGGCCATTTTTATTTCTGACCGGGACTGCCGCCCCACGTTTTCATGAAATGAAGGAATTTCCCGTGGGTGGTACTGTACAGGGAGCGGGAGAATTTTTCATTCTGTTTTTACTCTTTTGATGGGTCACATCAGGCAAGTTGTATTTTTCACCCATACTGAGCAAAAAGATGGGAAAGGGAAAGGATGCAGGGTCTTAACATGAATCTGACCTCCAGACCTTCTCCATAATCCTGAGGATCTTCCCCACAGTAGGTCAGAGTCTGCAAAACAAGCAGCCGCAGGATCAGCTTTGAAGAGGCAATCTCTTTTTTTTTTTTTTTTTTTCAAAGGGTGTATGATGCTGGAAAGAACCCTTTCATTTGTATCAAGACATTTTGTGCATGGTTGCGAGCACGGACTCGGTATTGCATCAATTTTTCTGAAGGGTGGAGGGGTCAACACTCGACCCACTCTCGTTTTTGTTCACCTTATTTTCAGAGTATAGTCAGAGGGATTAGGTTGTTATTGAGCTGAAATGTCTTTTGGGAAACTGAGAGAAAGCCTTGTTAAATTATAAGGATGCCATTCCAATTATCATCTGATGATTTGAATGCATGTCTCCAACACGGCTTAAAAGACACTCGCTTAAGATGCTCATCAGTATTATATATATTTTTTAAATACATTTTAAATATTAAACCATCCACCGCCAACCTGACTTCTCAGTCAGTGTCGTGGACACGGAATGGTTTTCTCCTCTCATCCCCAGTAGGGTATGTACTTAAAAGGCAGCTAGTGAGGAATAATGGTAATGTGGAACGCCGGCTCTCTCTCCTTCCTCCAATCTGTCCCTCCCCGTGTGAGGAGAGATCGGCTTGAAACAACAGCAGTACCACTCTCTCCAGCATGCCACTGGCTCCCTCTCCAAGCGCTCAGTTAATCTAGGTGCTCAACTGGTACAAAGTAGCTTTTGCCGAGCAGAGATCAGCCTGCAAGCTTTCACTTGAGAATGGGAAAATAGGGGATGGGAGGGGGGCTGCGGAGGGTGCGCGTCCAGATTCAAAACTCAACAGAGGCACGCATGTTATACTCCCACTCTTTGCTGCTCGTCGTGCTGCCCACCTTGCCAGGGAGAATATAAAAGGAGAAGTTTAGACCGGAGACTTGACTCTTCACGTGAGGCTCCCCAGCAACCCTTTCCCTTTTTTACGGTTCTCCATTTTCACTCTCGAGCCATCCGAGGGTGAGAGTGAAAGTGTGTGAAATCTAGCAGGACTTCCAGATCACTAAGCGAGAAAGTCTGGATCATGGGGGCTTTAATGGTCATCTTCTCCCTCCAGCCGAAACAAAGACGCAAGACCACAGGTAGGCATGATGGGAAGGGGACGAGAGAGTTTAATCTGATAATGGTTTTTGAGAAATCTTTTACAAGTTAGCAGCTAAACTAGTTAACGAAGAAAGGATAGGGAAGAGTTTTTAATTTTGTTTTCCTTGTGCCAGTGGTCATATTGAAAAAAAATACTTTCACAGATAAATTGTTCATTCTGTGTTTAATCCATTATTTTCTGTACGCATGTTTTGGACTTCCGGAAGGTTCCCGGCTCTGAATTCTTGTTGTCACACTAGTAGTCCATGAAATTGACTTGAAATCTTCCATCTTTTGGTTGAACATTTCCATCTGAACTAAACACACACTTGCTTGACTTTTTTCCATTTGCTTTTCCCAGCCTTGATTTTAGAGTGGCAGCACGCACACACACACTGACACCACACAAACACGCGCACACAACACGCTGTATCGACTCTCTACCAGCGCAGTCACACGAGGTTAGGTTACATCTGTCCCCCTGCAATAATGTGCTGATCAGCCTCCCCGTCACTGTCACTGTAACAAAAGACCAGGACGTCCAGTCTTTATCAAAGAACAGTGAAATATTTAGTGGGTGCCTAGCAGACGATGACTGTCGTGGGTTATATTTAGTGGGGTGTGGTGGGAGAGGGACAGAATGGGTGACACACAAAGTGCAGTAAGTCATATTTCACTCGGCTACTTTGAGAAAGGCTTGAAAGCAAAATGAATGAGAGACTCTTTGTAACGCTCTGCAGCAATAGATCACAGAGCAGGCGGTTGTGTGCACTTGTAAGAACTTTTCACAGGGACCAGGAAAGGAGAACATGGGATGCAGATACACACAGCAGATTCTGAGCATGTACTGTGCAATATTGATGTATTTATTTGGAAATAATAATTAGTTAATATCGAATGAATAAGGGTAAATATGGAAATAGATAGTGATTGAGAAATATGGAACATCACAGTAATTGGTGTTTGGTGATAGCCTATGAATGGTTGTGATTCCTCAAAAAATTCCGCTAAACCTCATCCCCTCATCCTCTGCTGCTCTGCCTCCATTCTCGCAGTGTGTTTGGTGAATGTAATGTTGTCCGATAGTGAGTTTAGCTGGAATCACCGGAGTGTGTACTTCATTAAATCCAATAAAAAGCAGAGCAGAGCTGCTAACATTAACCTGCACCAGTTTCCGCACAGTGGATGAGTTTTTATGAAGAGTTTTTTTTAATTGCCTTGTAACATGTTGCCCCACAGCGTTCAGTGAGCTAAAGAAATGCAGATTGGCCCTCGAATAATCTGCTTTTGGTTACTATTGTCGCTAGTTATCTGCTTTGGAAAAATCAAAGCTTAATCAAGTTGTTATGCCAAATTTTTGTTACTAAAATAGGATTAGAAAATTGCTGATCAGTCGAGCGGTTTAAAAAATACAGAACTAACTGGTTATCTGGGGAATTGATAGATTCGTTTATCAACTAATTTAAATATACTCTTTCTAAAATATATTTGAGTTTTTGATTGTTTGTCAGGAAAAATGTATTTTTTTGAAATCGTCGTCTTGGTCTCCTGGAAATAGTGTAGATCTTCAAATGTATGGATAATGACAGTTGTTGTTGTTGTTACAGTAACAGCAGTCGTGTGGGTTGACCATTGCTTTGCTATGCACATGTAGAGTTGCGGCAAAAAAACTGTAACATCATTTCCATCTTTGGAGCAGATGAAATTCAATGATATTATTTTTGTGCAGATTTTATGTCAAAATTCCGACAATATTTTGTCAAATGATGTAACGCACTGATTCACGCCATGCAGGGTTCTTTAGATGAGGACAAAGTAATAAAACATGCTCTGTCAGAGAGCCCTCAGTGCTACTCCACTACCCACTCTAATGCTGTCCATTAATTTTCATAGCCGCATTCATCTACATGACAAGAGATGATGGTCCAATAAACACCCGTAAGAACTTTGCCTTCCGACTATTTTTCAAGCTCAGCCAGTCCGGCTTTTGAGTGCCCCCACGGGGTTTCAAATGTCCCAAGGATAAAGGACTGCAGCGTTGTAGTGGTACTTGCTGATATGTTTGGCCTTGTGCTTTCTGTCAGCATTTTAAAATGCCTCGCCTGTTTGTGTTATCGGGACTTGTTATGAGTAGATTTTGTGTAGGAGTTGGGCAAGATCATTTAGAGGTAGAGCTCCACAAATGGTAACGGCAAAACATCAACTATGACTCAGGCTCCCACCTGGTAAATGGATGTTGATGTTGCTTGTGAGAACAGAACCACATTGAAACTTGTTCAGCAAAGTTAAAATATAATTACGACATTGAGCTGGACTCATAACTGATGCGGATTAAGTTGAGGTCCAAGCTGTTTTCTTTCCTTGTCACATTAAGGCAACTATTTGCTGGCCCCGTCTCCATCCAGGCCTTCTGGTGTTTACCAAACTGAGTGGAGACTGCGGCCGACCACAGGGACAGCAGCTGTCGTTTGTGGAGGAAGCCATGCTGCCAATCACCATGCTCGCTTCTGGCCAATTCACATGAAAAACAAGATATCTTCTGTTGAAAATGCAAACCTGTGCAGCTGATTACTATTCTCTTTACATTTCAAAGTGCGTCACACAGCAAGTGCTGTGTTTTTTAACCTATAATAACACGGCGATAAGAGACCAAAAGTATGAAACAAAGCAGATTTAAAAGAATGGCAAAACCCATAAATGAAATAATAACTAGACTCTGATTAAATCAGTGTGATAAAAGTACGTGCAAAGCTTGGATTTAAAAGACGACAGTAACTCAACCTTCCATATTTCCCCAGGCAGGGTATTCCAGTGCCTCTGGGCTGCTATTTCAAAAGCTCTGTCCCCCTTAGTCTTCAGCCAAGAGTGTGAAACAGATATAAGGGCCCTGCCTGTGGATCTCAAGGTGCAATCTAGATTATAGTAAGGAACTAAAAGAACCGGAAAATCAATTGTTTAGGCATGTAAAAAAGCTGTTATAGTAATCCAGGAAAGACTAGATGAAGGCATGTCAAATATTTTTGCTCAGGATTCATTCTGAAAACAGGTTAAATTCAACCGGATCTGTCTGTCAGTCCAAAATAATTCTCATCTTCATGAGTCTGAAAAAAACACCAAGAATAAATAATTGTACTGTGTGGTCGAAAAGAAAAAAAAATGCTGCAAAAATGAAATATCTGCTCATCTCTGAATCTGTCTCATTATTTTTTCCAAACCCATCTGTCGCACAAAGCCTGTCTCACAGGACTCGGCTCATCTTGTCGAGTGGACGTCTGAGTGTGACAAAGATTTGAGAGAACATTTCGTACGCACTCGCACATTCCTCTTTAGCACTCCATTCGTCTCACCATTGGGTACAAGTCTACTGCAACATATCACAGTATTAACTACCAGCCAATGAGAAGTCCTCGGAGGACTCAGGTTAATGCCCAGATGATATTCAGAATGCAATGGTCCCTTATGAATTAATCTGAACTTACCTAGACTCCAGAGGAGCACTTTGCATTTTAAAGAGGCATATGGATGAATCTATAGTCTCCCAATGAAATGGAACAGCTGGAACATATCATTGATTCTTATTAAGCTACATGGAATGTAAAATACCTCTGATATTCCTATTCTTTCATATGCATATGTACAAAAGGTGCCCTTACATGAGGAAATGAGGAGGGGGTCACCTATGCAGCTTTCACTTCCCTTTCACTTCTTTTTCTTCCATCTGAAACATGTAATCTCAGCCCTCTTTAAAGTCAGTGTGTCATATGCTGTGTTGGTTTTTCAGATCTCTAAATTAGCATTTAAATTGAAAAGCAAAGGCACATCAGTCGGCTTTTGGGCTACACAAGCTTGATTTTGAGTTTCCCACAGCGGCATGGCACTCTTTGCTCTGGGAAATTAATCACTCCATGGCCACAGGGCACGGTGACCGGTATTAAGAGAGCTCACTTGGAACTGGATTAATGGCCAGTATCCTGCTCAGGGGAGTGGGTGGTAGCATGTACAGACACTGATCTGGCTCACAGTGAATCATGGCAGCACACACTGAAGTTACTTGCTGACACCCCAGGGTGCAGACCTGGTTCACTCCAAACCATAACGCAGTGTTTAGGTCGGTGATAATACTCTATAATATAAGTTGGTTGAATGTCAGTGTAATGTTTGTAGCCGAAGTGCATTTTTATTTTGTCGGCCATTAAAATTCTGAATGAGAACCAACCAAGGGGCCAACTATGAGGCTGAGAAATGAAGCCTATGCGGAAGTGCTATAAACTGCAGTTCACTAGATGCCCGCTTGAGGAAACAGAAAGGAGCAAATCCCCATAGAGCCCCATGTTAAAATGCCCAACTTTACAGCATAATTAAACATGTTAACAGCCTGGTTCAAAAAATGGTTTTGGTCCCAATGGCTAATTCCCCTTAGTGACAACTCTGGGGGGGGGGGGGGTGAATGTTTTTGTAACTCGACAATATATATTATATGTCTGATTATATGTTTGAAATTCTGCATAATTAGGGGTTTGGTCTATTTGATTGACAGCCGGGGCTCGCTCACTCGGCGTTTGCCGGAAAAAAAAACAACAAAACTATAAATCCACTAATACTCACCACATATAACTGCTCGTAAATTATTTTTGCATTAACTTATTAGAATAAGTTACGTCCATGTTTATATACAGTCTATGGAAACAACACATCTTTACTCTAAAGCCACAGGCTGAATCACCCAATTAATATGGAAAAGAAAATCTCAAACATCTGAGCCTAACATTAATACAAAAAATAGGAAAATAAATATTTGAAAAACATGTTTTTTTCTGTTATTCATTATTAGATTGTTAATGTTAAATATGTAATTTTATTCACAAAAGATATTTCAATTAAGCAGAAAACGTTGAAGAAAGACATCATACATCATTTAATGAAGACTGGGACCATTGAATCAATTATATTGATTACAAATAGATGAATATAAAGTAAATGGTATCATGTTGGACAACATGGACAATAATCCAATGCACAGATAATAAAGACAAATGTAAAACCTGAACAGTTGTCTCAAGTTTAATATTTTGATCCATTCATCAGTTGTCCAGCTGGTTCAGAGCTTCGGCTTGTCTACTCTTGCTTTTTCCACTCGATGGCAGCAAAATCAAAGAAGGTTCTTCAGTGAAAAGTGGTTAAAGGAGTTTGATGGAAGAGTTGAAAGAGTTGTAGTCTTTCTTGTAAGTGGTTGTAAGAGTCGATAGTGAACTCTAATATTCACAGACCGGCATGTTTCATTCTGTTATCAGTTAAATCGGAGTCCAAAAAATTGGGTGTTGTCAGTAACGACCTTTTCAGTGTGGTGAAAAATGTCAAACGATGGCGCCTCTTTTGATGCATCTAAATGTGATTGGCCATCGGTGACTACAACCTGTTGAATATGAACAAACAGACTCAAGGATTTATATAATGGGTAGTTCTGTTGGGAATATTCATGCCTTATATTTATTTAGTATTTCACTCTTCATTTATGTCTTGCATAGCAGGACCCCCAATTCCCCTTCAGTCTTCTTGTCTGTAAAACCAACTTACCGTTTGATTTGATTGCCTGTGAGCATTTTTTATTAGGTGATGTTCTCCTTCCAAGAAAATGTCTTGCACAACAAATTTGACTGCAAACTCATTGTACCACAATCCATATCAGGCAGTTTAACAAGGCCCTGGTCATATTCATTTGCAATTAAGCATATTGTTTGAAGGTTACAGGCTACGGGGGCCTTCTTGTGTAATAATATCCCCAAACAAATGGTGGACATCATTTTTTTTTATTGCCACGTTGCAGCTTTGCTCTTTGTCTGGAGATGGAAATTCAATTGTAAGTTAATTTAACATAAAGAAACAGTTTCTCCCTTCCACTGTTTTTACTTTTCCTGCATTTACCTGCAGGCCCACTAATCACAACTGTAATCACTTTAAGAAGAAGAAGAAGAAGATGATGTGAGGGCTGTTAAAGTGGATTATCCCTTGTTAAGAAATTGCACATGACAAGAAATTTTCCATCTCTCCCCAGCTGATTCAGGAAACAGCTGGGCACTGTAGAGTGAAAGAAACAAAAAAAGAACAACATCAAAAAAGCTACTGTGCCCATGTTCATTGTTCTGAAGACACATGTCGCAGTGATATAATAAAAAAGTGCAATGATGATAATATAAAGCGCAATGATGAGACTGATTTTTTATTGTTTTTGGCCAATAAACGCGCTATATGCCACATAGAGATTAATAGGTGTGATGAGCTTTTTCTATACAGGCATTACTTGGTAATTTAATATATATATAATTTTGATATTGGACTGATCAACTGCTCATAGCAGACTCTTGTATCTCCCACGTCCCACAATACAGTGTGAGCTTGAATCTTTACCCGACACACCGCAATGCTCAACACTGCCAATTACCTTCATCACCAGTCACCCACTGATTGATACAGCCTACTGTGTGCTGCTGATGACGTGCAGAAAAACCTTGATTGTTTTCATAACCATGAACCAAGAGTGTTGATTACACCCTGTGCAAAGTTCTGAGGGGATTGGAGAGCAAGCGTTGGAAGTTTCTGCGAGAATAGATCATAGTTCTGATACTGGATTTAAAATAGAAACACGAAAAAAAATCTTACATCAACTTGAAATTTAAACACCTGGAAATTGTTTTCCTCCCTGTCTTGCTAAATCTTTTTCCAGAGAAACTTCTGTCACACCTTATATTCACCTTTATAAACCCTGTTCTCTAAGAGCTTCCTACACAGTTTGCTGTCCTGTCTTGACCAAAGACACACACACACACACACACACACACACACACACACACACACACACACACACACACACACACACACTCTCACTCACTCTCTCTCTCGGGGGCTCAGGAGCTATATTTGTCTCTTGCTCAGCTGCCACAAATAAAGGAAAGTAACCGATAGTGGGCTAAATGAGCTGCCCAGTAGCATCCACAGCACAGAGGTTGTTTCCATGATTAATCACCGTCCTTAAAATTCTCTTTGAGCCGACGGACTGTGAAGGAGGAACGTGGGATCAGTAATTCTTACGCTACAAGTTTAAGAAGTCAATAGTGGTGGTTACAAGTGGGATCCCTTGGGATCTGCAAGAGCTTTTAATTATGCACCATTGTCACTTTTTTTTTCTTGACAGGCATGCAAAGAGAGTCTTGGAAGGAATCATCTCCCTGTGTTTTTGTATTAGGCTGTGGTGGTTATTGCTCTGTGTGAAAGAAATGCATTTATATTGGTAAAGGAAAATCAATAGAAGCCACACGCTCCTTTGAATCTGTTTGTGGCAAAGGAATATCGTTTTTTTGTCCTTTATCTGTAGGATGTGAGCGAGGCAGTGAGGAATTTGGGCATCATTTTTCTGGATTCCATCTGGAATAGACTGATATTTTTTCCATGTTAACATTATGATACCGTATCGTATAATGCACATCACAAAATGCAGAATATGCGGTTTAGAAACTGAGAGAATCAGGACACACTACATGAACTCGTATCCTTTGTGTCCAGCAGCCACCTGCTGCAGACTGCAGGCACAGTTCCACTGGCTTCCTCCGGGTCCGCTCTCCTCTGCCGTGTTGTCTTTCTCTCTGACCTCTCCCTCGTCGTCTCTCCCTTCAGGTTTCCAGCTTTATTTCAAGTCCGGGTGATGGGGAGGGCAGGGACGCAGTTGATGGCTTGAGCTGACACTTTACGATGATCGGTCCGCCCACAGCTTCTTTGTTGAGTCCCGACTCAGCCATACCCGTTTTTTTTTGTTCTTTAACAGAGTAAATATTGGAAGAAAAAAAAAGCTGGGAAATATTGGAAATCTTTCCACGTCGTTGGTTGAGGTGGGAACTGCAAGGTGTTCTTTCTGTCTGTGAAATAACGACAGCAATTCTGCTTTAATCTTCTGCTATTATTTGGACAAATATAAGTATTCATACTGCGATTTCAGCCATTTCAACCTTCCTTTTTTTCTCTTGGGGATCATAGAGATAATATGTGGAATGTTATCTCTTCACAGGTTGTCTGTTCAGCTCGTCAGTGTTTCTGTCTTGATACGGAAGTACTTTGCGACTTTCTCTTTAAAACTGTGTTTATTATAGAAATCCTCAATATAAGGAGACGATGCTAGCTTTGCTCATAATTCACATCTGCAGAAGTTTTATAAATATTGCGTGAATTGTGTGAAATGAAAATTACCATATTTTTGTGTGTGTTATGAAACAAGAATGTCCAAGTGGCGTGCTGTTTGTCCACATTTGTGCAAATAAAACAAGATTTCGTCAATTACAGGATCAATCCTCTGGGGACCATGACTGTCTGTACAAAGTACTGCAGTTGTTGACACGTTTCAGTCTCGACCAACATGGTGGCGACAGACCAGATTTGTGCAGAGATTTAATATACTGATAACTCTAGTATAGATGAGTGTTTGGTCTAGTATAGATGAATGTGAGTGCAATTAGAACTCCATTGGTGAGATACGATTTTTTTGTTTCTATCGTTGCCGTGGTGAGGGGAAAAAAGCACACCGGGAAAAAAAAAGCCCTTCAATGCCTTTGACCTTTTCACTCATCCAATCCCAAACAGCATTCAGTATTCGACAGCAACTGGTGGATGGCCACTATCTCTCATTTTCCTTTTTTTTTTTGCATTCTGTCCATCATTTCTCTTTGTCACCGTGTTCAGGTTCACCCCCTCCTCTCCCCTCTTTCCTCCCCGTGTTTTTCCATTCTCTCCTCGCGCCCCCTCGTCTTTACCCCCCCCCCCCTCCTTCCCTCTCTCTTCCACACCTCTCCCCCTCCCTGCCTCTCTGACTTGTGCCGGTCTCTTCTCAGAGCCAGAGATGCAGGGCTCCTAAGTGGCGTTAAATGGCCTGCAGACTGCCGCGCACTGAGCTCCACCGTCTTGAGCCATGGGCTGCCTGCGACCTGTCTGACATGTTGACTATGAACTTGGAGGGACTGGAGATGATTGCTGTGCTGGTGGTTGTGGTCGTGTTTGTTAAGGTGCTGGAGCAGTTTGGTTTGTTAGAGGCCGGCTATGACGGTAAGGAAAAAAGCGACATCCATTCTCGTTCAGAAAGGATGCTTTTTATTCTCATTTTAGTTGCCATCAACCGCTGGTTGCCCGAGTGGCATCTGCAGTAAAGGTTACTGTAAATGTGTTAATGAAATGCGCGTGTCTGGATACAGTGCATCGATCTGTTGCTCTCCTCTTTGTTTTGGTTCAAATAAATGATAGTTTACACCTCCCACAATAAAATAGAACTACAATTATTTTAGCATATATCCTGAACACAGCCTTGTAAACAATAAAAAAGGGTATGTTTGACAAAATATCACAGAACCTAATCTAATTATGGAGATGCTCTTTTTTTGTGAACTCCTATGTTTTCCTCACTTCTGAGCATTGCTTGGTGAACTTTCAGTGTGAAACTCATTGAACCAAAGTATTTGGCAGCCTCTGCATCTGCCCTTAAATCTAGTTCATTCATTGCCTCTTTGCATGATTCACTGGACTTTGCTGCTAATTGGCTCAGCTATGATGATGCCACATCACTGCACATATGGCCAAATTAGGAATAAACTTTTTTTCCCCCCCATTTCGTTTTGAAAATGTCACTCTATCTCACTCTCCAATCGTTGTCCTTGCAACTTGGCACCCTGCTTCCACTTTGACAGTCTGTTTATTTCATTTGAATGAAATCTGATCGCATGTGAAAGCTTGCAGCATCTGTGCGTTGGCTAACTTGTTTATCCAAATGAGCGTGGAACAGTCCAGCACTGAATATGACTCAGTCGGCAGCAGCTGGAACCTGGAGCTGAAACAGTGAGAGCCTGCGAGTGGTATCGGGACATTTCCTGTGTTAGCTTGGAGTGAAAAGGGTTGAAATTAAAAATGAGATTTAGATATTAAACATGCTGCCCCTTGAAATGCGGGGTTAATTTGTCAGTTGCAGTGGAACAGTGAAGGAAAAGTTAATATGGTTTTCGCAAAAGGCTAAAAGTTTGGTAGTAGTGTAGTTTTCTGTAAATACTGCATATTTGACTGCAGTTACTGTGAAAGACAGCTTCTCCTTGGTGATCAAACTTTGTTTTGGTTTTAAACTTTCCGTCCCATGTTTTTGTATTCAGGCGTATATTCATACACTCTACTTTGTCTACAGCAAAAGTCTTTTAATTAGTTCCAATCGGCAAAAGTAAAGTGATCATGCTGCCTATTTGACATTTCAATTTTGCTTGTATTTCTTAATGTTTACGTAATACAAAGTTGGGAATGTTTTTCTTTCTAACAGTCTAGTCCTTGGTTTTTAATGTAGCGATACAATTCCATTTTCCTCAGCAATATGTTGAAATGAACGCCCACTGAAAAGATGCAAACGGCTACATAAGTTAGTGAAAGTTCGACAAACGCCACTTTCCTTCATTCTGTTCCCTGCTGTTAGTGTGTGGACGAACTGACACGCATGCAGTTTGGTCTTCTTGTCTGGCTTTTTGGGGGAAAAAGTTAAATAGCTGAAGAAACAACAACAACTCTTGATGATGATTGATTTCTGACATTCAGGAATTTCATCTGCAAATTTTTAAATCCGCTCCATATAAGTCTATTATAATCACCGTTATTGATTTAAAATGTGTAGATTAATTGATAAATGAATAAGTCATGTGCTTCTTTGACTTACCAATACATTTTAACCAGAACTATTAGAATACGTCAAAAAGGGAGGAAAAAGCTTAATTATTGTAATAAATCTGATATTGTTTTTTTTAAGTTATGACCGGAGCGATGGACTATGGCCTCCGCATGGCCACTTACGGATCTAATATTATCGTTTGTTTTTCGAAAATTGAATCTGACTTGAAATAAAAGCGAAATTTGTGGAGATGCTCATCAGCCTGTGGTTTTCTCCCACTGGATGGATTTTGGTTAAAAATAGACTAACAACTTAGCCGGACGCAAATGGCTCTTTTCAGCGTCTTCAGTGGCGTGACAGTGAGTGATGGTAGTGTGGCACCGGCCAACTGGGATGTGAAAGCTGACGAGAGCAGCTTTTTTTGATGTGGCAGTTTTTGCAAATTATTCCAATCCTAAATGCGAAGTGTTCATCAGCTACAAATTACAAGTGGTCAAATGCATATTGTTGCTTCTAACTTAGTATGCACACCTTTAAAATACCCTCTAAAAGACCACGATGCATTGCTTTTTTGGAGATCATTATTCAGCTGCACACCACTGAATAAAAATAATTGTACATAAAGAGTTTTAAACAATGCCATTACAAATGTTTGTATTTTATTCTTCTAAAGAAAATGTATCGTTTGCTGCAAAGTTGGTGCAACAGAGAAACGTTTGCATCCAAATGCATCAAACCCAAGTGTGCCACTTCTGTGCCCCTGAGTGTATGTTATTGTGTTTGTGGAGCTACACTATATTCCAAGACATGACTGGAACACATCATCCTACAATTGTTGCAGGTTTTTGGACTGTAAATCTCAGCTGAAGCGACTGTGCCATGTTTAGGGATCAGGCTAGAGATTCTGTGTCTTTAACTCAGTCAGTGTGTGTGTTTTTTATCCAGCAGGGGTCTGGTACATTGTGATATGAAGCTGTGACCGAACACGCTTAGCGTTTCTGCCGTTAGGTAGGGAACTGGGAGTGAACAGAATTATAAATGGATCCAGTTCAAACATATGTGATGTTTTGAACAAAGGCCTAGGCTACACATGGCTCCAGCAGCAGCCTCAATTTCCTCATTCCTGTTTGTCGCAGGGAGCACACGGTTTGGATTCATAAAGGGAGCTAATATTTTCCAGTTTGAATTCACAATGGAGTCAAATTTAGTTTGCATCATAATGATATTCGATAAGGGGATGTCTTAATGCACATAGGTGCACATACTGTACGGTAGGAGGAGAAGTATCTGAAAGAAAGCTCATGAAAGGCATTGTGTCACATTCCTGCTGCCATGAAGTGGCTTTTAGAAATTGTAGATGCTTTTTTAAGACATTATGTCAAGTTCTGTTATTTTAATAGCATATAAAATGAAATGGTACAATAGTTTTGTGCACCGAATAGCAAAAATAAAATGCCAAACTTTGAACTTATACCCAATAAAAATGCAAAAAATATATATTTCACTGTTTGCGTTAAACTATTTGTGCAAAATAGCAAATTTTTTGGTTAGAAAAGAAAATGTTACATTACTATTGTTTTTAGTAGCAGTGATGCCTATTTATGTATATGGATATATAACTGAACCATGAACTTTGCCATCGTTGTTTCACTGACGTACATGTGAGAGTGAGCAGGTTGGCCAGCAGAGGGAACCAACCAGCCACACCAGCTGCCTGTTCCACTCTCAAACAAATTTATAAACAGCAGTCATGTGTTGACCAAAATAATGTCTGTTGAGTTATTAGGCAGTGGTTGTAAATTAAATTGATTAACTTTATATTGCTGAAAATCTACCGTACACAGGTAAAATCCACTGTGCAGCTCAATCGAAAGTCCAATGACTGTGAACCACGTCGACAAATCTCAGAGACTAGGTGCATAAAATGTAAAAGTAACCACCACCACATCACAAAGGTAGTGATTATGGGAGTAAATGAGGCCCTAGTGTTGTCATCGAATGTGCAGACATATGAAAGCAGCGGAGGGCAGAAGGTGAAACAGCGATCGGCTTTAAGTAGATATCTGTAAGCTGAGCCTGGCTGATCCAGGTGATCTTGCTTTGTACTTTGCTGGGGAATAAAAAAAAGAATACACAGTTTAGGGATGAGCAAAGAGGGGATCTGTTGAAAAGCCCAACATTTTAGGAATGGTGTTACAGTTAAAGCGAAATGAAAGAAAATATGACGGATGGATGTTACAGTTACGCTACAAGTTTAAGAAGTCAATAGTGGTGGTTAAATGAGGAAAAAAAGGTAGATAATGGGATGTAGATTGAATAAACTTGACTTGATGTTAACACTTATGGAATAGTATGTTCATACATCTCTGGAGTTAGTGATCAAACTCATCCGTCTCCATTTTTAATATTTGTAACATGAATTCCTATTCATGTTCGTGTGCTCCTTATTGCCCTTCTTTTTAAACCCCAAACAAATAAAAGATTAAAAACTCTACAATTTAATATGTATTTCTTAAATTGCGCAGGGTCTCAGACAGGTATTGCAGGCAGACTTCTGTGCTTCATATCTTTCTGCCGAATTAATCACAGTTAGTCGTGTTTCCACAGGCATTGGATTCACTCCATCATCAATCACAGCAATAATAAAGGAGCCGCTGCCGACTGATTTTCAGCATCCACGTCCGCAGACGCACTTGTGAGAGGGCAGGTTGCTTTCTTGCTTGATTGAGAATCACTTAAGTTGCAACTGTTGAGCTTTATAAAGTAATGCCACATTCTTGATTTGCATTTCGTGAAGGTAATTTCAAGGCGATGGAATACATAAGCGAACGGTAACGGCCTTTATATGAGCCAAGATGAGATGAAACACTAAGTCGTTACATCTTTGAAGTGAAAACTTCAAACATAATGCAAGTACGCTTTAGACTTGGGCTTTAGTATTTTAAGAACCTTGACCTCAGTCTGTTTGCATATTGAACATTGGTAGAGTAGGGAGCCTCTCCTCTACTGCTCCGAGGAACATTTTTGATTTGGATTGTCGAGTTAGTTGACGTCTTCACGTCTCTGCTGGCTTTGAAAATGCTCTCTCCAAATCATCTCTTTTATAATCTCTGTGAGTTGCAGAAAGAGTTTACGAGGACTTGGTTTTGACTGCGTTTTTTTTGTCCAAAGATGTATACAACCAAGAATCGGCTCATGGAAAATGTAGATCAGCTAAACTTTTTGTTGTTGTTCTCTCAGTTTGTGTATTCGTGCAAAATCCCCACACGTAATTTTGCCACTTCCTAATATAACGCTGAATGTGTGCCACACAAAATACATGGTGCCATTTATCGTTGTTCAGTAACACAAGGGACAGTAATGCCAAACTTCACAAGAGACTGCAACTATAAGACTGTAGATCACCTTTTTAAATCCTGTTTAGAAGGGGGGACGGCTAATTATATAATTTCCTAGAAATATAGTATACAGTATATACACCTCATATTTTATTATCGTGTATAGTTGCAATTTACCTCTATTACCTTTAATTAAATTTCACCTATGCCAATTTGCATGTCCTATATAAGGGTTTCATGGGTTTGTGTTTTTAATTTCTACCCTTTTTTACTGCAAAGCTCTTTGCACTTAAGCTTGAAAAGTGCTTTATAAATAAAATGTATTATTATAGGAAAAGATATTATTATTGGAAAGAAATAGGATGGTGATTACAATCTAGGGGATCCTGCTGTCGAGTGAAGGCTGACCTTATGAATAAAATGTATTTGATATTATTATTAATCCCCATATTGTCAGTGTGTACCAACTGATTTCAAACCTGTTCATTTACACGCATTGGATATCAAAATTTGTGTGACAATAATTTCAGCTATCCATGGGATGTCAAGCATTTTATTGAACTTACTCGCTGACATTTAATGATGGTGTGTGTGAATTACCTTTAATTCTCTGCATTTTCCTTCAGGGTTATTAAAACATTCTTTATTCTACTGCCTGCTCTGCTGCCAAGTGATATCTAGATATCAGCTTCATAGATCTGTGAACCAAACAATTCTGTTAAATAATTAAATCACATTTAATACTATTATTGTGAAGGATGTCTCCACACAATTAACACGGACTGAGGTGCAGTTCTCAATGCCTGAAAATGTGGAAACTGGATTTATTATTATTGTGCACCCACATGCATGTGCATAAGCATGTGGGTGTGGAATTACACTTTCCTGCCAGTTTTTACATGATTCTATTGAAGGTAAAAAAAAAAAGAAGAAACTATAGGGAAACTTGAAGATATTTTGAAGCTGCATTTCCCTTTTTTTTGGTCAAACAAGGAAGAATGTGATTCTGAAACGCTCCCTGTCGCAGTTCCGCAAGTTAACATGAGGCAATATGTCTTTCACATCAAGCCGAAAATCTGAGTTTGTTTTCCTTACCTGTTGTCCAATCCATCAAATTACGGTCTCTATGGTTGCTTAACGCAGCAGTGCTTCATATTCTATATGCCGTTCAAGTTTTAGTGTGTTTTTATAAGATTGGACAAGGTATTTGCATTAATATATTCTAGGGCCTTAAGTCAGTCTCTAACGCGACAGGGAAGATGAAACTTGCCCATTGTTCTCATATCAAAGAGGCTAGAAAACGTTTTCGCTCTCACACACCGCTTCAACAATTCATACCCACGATTGTTCCTGTAAGAAACAACCGCCCGTATCGATTTTTTTCTCAGCGCACCCTCTTTGCAGATGAACCATGTTCGCCGTATCTCATCCTCTGGACAGTGGCTCCAGTCGTCTTGTGTTCTGTCTGCCATTTTTATGTCCTCCCCCTTGTCTCCTCTCCTTTTACTGTTCCTGCTAATGCATATCCACTGTCGACCTTTGCACTTGAAGTCGCGTTTGACTGGCACGCCACTGCTGAAGGAGAGCGCGCCTTAAATCCGATGACGGGCCGGCTGAGCGAAAGGCAACCCGTGTCCTGCTCTTTGCCTCTACACGCCGTCCACAGTGAGCTGTCACGTTGCTGCGCCGGAGCTCATATGGCTAAGACAAGCGTAAAAGCAGATCAATGTTATCAGCTCCAGCACACTGCCCTCAGCTTTGTGGCACTGTCCGTCCACACACAATGCCATTGACTTTTCCCTTTTACACTCCGAGTAATCGTATGGAAAGAATTAGGATGGCGATAACAATCTAGGGGGTCCTTCTTACACAAGGTACATCACACGACACCAAGAGTGTTAACCAGCATACAAAGCAGCTGCAGGCTGCTATTATTCTATTTGAATAAGAATATGTTTGTTATGATCACATCCTGCAGTGTATAGTTCTATAGTATATAGTTATACAAGGAGGAAACATCCAGATGAACGCTGTTATAACTTTTGGTGAAAAACCTTTTGAAAAAATGTTGATTGTTTGTTAAGGTGAGAACAGTCTTTTCATCATTGATTGATCCAGCAATTATTTTCCCAACAAATCATTCGGTTTATAAAATGTCTGATGTCACAACCAAGACATTTTCACATGTAGTAGGAAAAGTAAAGGTGATACTGATGACTGTCCCAGTACGACTTACGTAAGTGAAGCCAAATGGGGGGGTGGGTACATTACAAAATATATAACATTGATCATTACATTGATTTCAACCCTGTTCATTAGCTTTGTAGTTATTGCCACACACTTTTTTTTTTAATATTCAGCCACCAGAGATTTAATTTTCTTATTTTATTGGGCTTACTTCACTGATATTAAATTTGTATTTGTGAAATTCTTCATTTCTCCTCAGGGCCATAGATCTGTAAAACGACTCATGAAACTGATTTAAATGTTACGGTGAGGGATGTCTCCAAACAATTAAATAGGAATGAGGCAGTGCTCACTGCAATACCAGAATATTTAATATCTGATCATTATTTTACACTAGGACAAAACATTGCCTCAGGAATGCCTCTTAATTGAGATATCAAGCTGACGAGTCCACGTCATGCAATGTCTTTAAATTTTTTTCATTGTGTACTTGAAGACTGCGGTTTATCCCGACTTTAGAGGTGAATGCAAGTGAATCAGGATACAATATTGGTTTTCTCGAAGGTTTAGTGTTAATTTTAGATTTGAAATTAGATTTTCATCATTGGAGATTGAAATTCTGAGAAGCAGAAAGTCTGGTTGCCTGTTTCTGTGGGATGCTTCAATTGTGGGTTTTCTGCATCCTTCCACTAACAGATGAGAAATATATATATATAATTGTTTTTACAAAATATTATAAAAGATTCACCAAGACTTCCCATTAATCACTGTGGCTTATTTCATTCTCCTGTGCTTCAACGCCAGTATGTTGACCACCAGTAGCACTATGGAGCGTTGATTCAATCAATGGGCTCCCATTTTGTTTGTTTGTCATGCACACTCAAAGATGCACACACGACTGCAGATTGAAACATTATATTACAATACATTCACTTAGCAGACGCTTTTGTCCAAAGCGACTTACAATAAGTGCATTCAACCATGAAGATATTACCCAAAAGTGCAAGAATCGAGTACATAAACATTTATCAAATAGGCAGGTTGAAGGACCAACCGGGCCCCAGCATTGTGGGTGAGCTGCAGAGGTCGAATGGCACATGTCGGCAGACCAGTCTGGTCGTATCTCACATGTTTGCTAAATACTGAAACTGAAGCAGCTAAATGGATTTAGCCATTGTTTGTTCAATGTTTCATACCGTTTTTTTTCCCAAAGTGACAAAATATCTGCTATGTAAAAGGCCCACAGTGTACAATGCCTTTGTCAATTTTATGTTTTTTTTTATCGTCATACTAATTTTGCTATTTTGTCAAAAGCAACAACAGATATTTTCGTCTACTTTCACATAATGCACAGAAAAACAAAGCAAATCCTCATATTTGATGAGCTGGAAAAAAATATCATGTAAAACTTTTTTTTGCTGAAAATTGACCTATATGATGAATCAAAATTGTTGTCGATTTATTTTCCGTGGAACGATGAATGATTGATATTGCCTTGCTTGCACATTTGGTGTGAAAGCTAGAATGTTTGGTCCTTTACAGGTCATTCAAGTGCAAAAATGATCAACGCAGAGACGACTGGCAGGCTTGTGTGTTTATTACCAAACCAACCTTGAATAATGTGCATTCAGGATGTGCAAATCTACATTTATTATAATCTAACATCAACTGAACTGATTGACAGGGAGTTAAAACAAGTTGACAACGAATACTGTACATGTCAGTACATATTTGTGGTGTACGTGTGTTTGCGTCGGGGTTGAGGTGTTGAAAAAAACGGCGACATTCCTGTAAATGCATTCGATACGCACCTGGCAGAGTGAGTCCGCAAAGTTGGTCCTCAGTACCAGAATCACCCCGTGGCACTCTGCGGCTGATTGCTCATGCCGTTTCACTGAGGGTCGCCCCGGTTCACAGCTCATAATTGCCTTCCCCTTCACGGGCTCCGCTTCAGTAAATATGACAGCCTCATTCTAATGTGCCCTGGCAAACACACGCCAAACACTAATGCCGCTCTGCATGCCGGAGCACATCGCTGCAGGTGTCGCCTAATTACATCACCCTCTTGTAGCCCGAGCCGATCTGTAAACAGCGGGACGATCTCATGTTCGCCTCGCTTTGATTGATGATGGTAACATCAGCACCAGCTCCCCCACAGTACTTTCCCGTCCTGCACTTCCGCAGAGACTCACAGAAATATTGAGAACATTTGTCCAATATTTAATGAAAGATCCGTTCTCATGGGTAGGAACGTCACAGTTTTAGATTCACAGGAAAATAATCATTTAAATGACTCCTGCGGTGTTCAGTTTACTGTTCTACGCTGTTTCTAAAGGGTTTGGATTCGTTGACCTCTACTGTTGGTCATGTCCTCTGTGTCAAATCCCCTCAGACAAGAGTCGATAAGATCCTCCCGCCCCTTGTGAATACTGAGGGTGGAGAGTGGCGAGGCAGGTGGCAGTGATGAGTGAGGAAAAAAAATGCGTAATCTTTCCCAGGATCAGTGTCTATCGGTCTGCGGAGGCAGAGGAACAAAAAAGGCTGTAGGTTTGTCACTCAGACCTGTTCATTACACAGATAAGGAGGCGGCGAACACATCCAGACCTCAGTGCAGCCTGACATTTCCGACTCGGATCAGGTCGAGATGTCGTCAAGCAGAGGTGACGGAGGATGGGCGAGGTCTTTGTGAAACCCCTCAGCGAAGACATGATGGCATGTAGTGATCTACGTGGTGTGAACTATCATCAAGTGATTGTTGGGGGGGGGGGGGGGGTTTGGTGTAACTTTGAAAAGTTCTCAATTCTTATCCTTGAAACTGATCATTTTGTCTAACTGTTAACACCAGAACATCCTTTTTAAAATGGCTTCTTTCAAATCTAATGAAAACTAATGGCAGTAATTTTGTGTGATTTTAGCTTTATCACCAATGTTATTAAAGATATCTATCTGGTCTAGACGAGGACACAGTGTTCCAGGATAACAGTAGATACACCTTTTGTTTTATCAGCTCAATAGATGAACTAGAAACAGAACAACAATGTACAAAATATATCTAAGAATTTCTTTCAGGCTTTTCTCCTTACACTTGTGATTATGCCGAGTATAATATTTAAATCTTCTTTTGATATGAGGCGAAAAATTAACCACAAGTCACAGATCGTCTTTGCACAGTTGCATTCAGGTACTTTATCATTAGCTTTGGAAACAGGTCCTGTGGTTCTCTGAAAAAGAAAAAAAGGCAATGTTAATGGCATTTCAGTCAGACTGAAGACAAAGTGCTGTATAGCATCATTGCTCTAATATTCAGCAAGAAATAACACTGTAGCCCCTCATGCAATATCACTTACGACCTCCATTTTACTCAAAACTGTTTTGTACATAATAGCAATGTCAATGTCTACCACTCCTTCTTTTTGATTTTAACACAAAACAATTTTGTAAATTTAATCTCCCCAGAACAAAGTAGCCCTGTCAGGTCTCTAAATGCTGAATTTTTAGGATAGCCATCTGTCAGAGCTGCCAAGCTGTAACCGCGTTAGAGCAGTGATTGTCCAGAATTTGTGTGACATTAATGGAGCAAGATGTGTGGTGTCATATTTACCTGTCAGCAGCAGATGATAGAATCCTCCTCTAATAGTTGGGATGGATGATCTGGGCACAGAAACCCTACCCCCACTCTCCCCCCCCCCCCCCCCCCCCCCCTTACTTTAACCTCCACCCTCATTTCTTCAATAATTCATTGATTGGATATAGTATCACTAGGCTGAAGAAAAAAAGGTTATGATTGGTCAATTATTCCTACATGTTTTATTAACCATCCGGCTTCCAGGGACCAGTTGGAGAGCTGTGGCAGAGTGAGGCCTGAGGGCGTACGTCCCCGTGGCTTTGGGGAAACTTGGCTGCGTTCAGGGAAAAGGAAGCCACTGCTGGCCACCGTGCTGTACATGTGGCTTGAATGGCTTTGTGATGTGACTGTGGCTTCACTGATGTTCTGCCAGTGGCCGCGTGTTGGCAATATGCACACGTGTACGTGGCAGCTGGGATAATGCTTTGAACCAAACCACCAACTCTTCCACATGGGAGTTTGTGCCACATTATGGGAAAAATGGGAAATGTATTTTGCCTTTTGGCACTCGAGGTGCTTTTTGAGTCGTACCATTTTAATTTCTTGTTTCACAAGCAGTTAAGTCTGCAGAACCTGGTTATTCTGCCACTTTGGAGCAGCAGAAACGAGCTGTAAACACACATGCTGACTTATTGATTAATGTGGTTTGATGCAAGCAAACGGTTGCTTACAGTATTTACACATCCAGGAGATATGCAGAAGCGTTGTCACTCATTTGGAGCTGTGTTTTTGACCACCTGATGAATTTAAGTCTAGTATTTACCCTCCGCCAAATCAGTAAATACATATCTGACTCTTTTACCTGCTGAATTCCTTTTTTATGTTCACAAACTAGTTGCTGACTTTCTGTGTTTGTTGCTGGGCACGAACCATAAAGTGGATTTCCAGAGCTTTTCTGCTGAAAACAGCTGGCGGCTGCTGGGGAAGGAAACAACGCTGAAGAGATTAGTGAGAATGAATTAATACGGTAAAGCTGCAGGACCTAAAAGAGTGAATTAGATTATAGATGTATTAGATGATACAATGCAGAGTTGCCCGGGTTTGTCAATATGAGTGACCCCCTTTTACCCACACATTAAAATTATCTATTTCTAATGTGAAAAATATTGATGATAGCTGCTTAAATGTTTAATGGACATTTCCATTGTATCCACTGAACTGCCTTACAATCTCAGAAGGATGATTTCCTGGCCAATAAAATAAAGTGAATGTGTTGTCTAATGAGTGTCAATAACAACGGAAGTTTTTACTGGAATCAGCTGATAACTAAACTAATTGGGAGAGGGAGAGGAAGCACATGTCATTGTCTTAAAGTGCACATTCAAGTCCATTTTAAGAATAACACACCTGAATTTTACTGAACAAGCGCAATCTGTCCTTAGTCTTTATACACAATACAAAATGATGAGATGAGTCCCCCATCGTATATGCCACTGATCTATACAGTCATATTTTCTGTGGGTATTTCCCATTCTCTATGGATGAGACTCACATACCAGTGCTAACTCACATGTCCCGGGGCGAGTCAGATTAAGTAGGACGTGTCTGCTGAATAATATTTTCTTTTTCAAACAGCATAGTTCTAAATTATTCAATGTGTGTGTGTGTGTGTGTGTGTGTGTGTGTGTGTGTGTGTGTGTGTGTGTGTGTGTGTGTGTGTGTGTGTGTGTGTGTGTGTGTGTGTGTGTGTGTGTGTGTGTGTGTGTGTGTGTGTGTGTGTGTGTGTGTGTGTGTGTGTGTGTGTGTGTGTGTGGGGCGCGTCACAGTGTGACCGGCGCGTCACAGTTTCTTTCAAAACAATACGCCGGTGTGATGATTGTAATTACAGTAAAGTGGCTTTGTGCATTTACATCGACGATACACTCTCGACTTGAAGTCAGTATTTGAGTATTAAAAACTGTTTACAGCTGCCAATGAGCCGAAGAAAAGTGATGTAAAAAATTGAGCTTGTACTCTGTCACGTTGATCATCTGTAATGTCGAGGGCGGTTATTGATTGATCAAATACTACTACTATTTATTTAATGAAATTCAGTTATTTTAGATGCTGTTTTTATATATGTGATGAATTAGACTCATGGTGGATGGATATAATTATGAAAGTCTGCACAAGGCCAGTAGATGGTGGTATCTCACTCATTTGCTGCAAACACTGACCACATGAATCAAACATGCACTCGCACACACGCAAGCATGCACACCTACCTTGTAAGTGCTCTTCATTACTCCACTACATCTCAGACACATTAAACTCCCTTTGAAAAGAAGTGGTTACACCTAATGAAGCAGTGTGATCAATACTGTACACTTCATATGCTCTTAAATTGTCTGAAGACCACCGAGACATATTGACTAATTCTTCTTCTTCAACAAAAGGTAGAATCAGATGGCTGATTTTTCTTCTTCTACCTAATTCTAGTTTTATGTAAGAAAGCACTGGAGTTTCCTCATATCTCTAATCCTCTTTTGAAAAATTACCATATTGCATAAACAGTAGTTTAAAGCATGACAGATGATCAAAGTTGATTACAGTCAGTATCTTATTAGAAAGCTATTGTTTTGCCTATCCATCCAGCTTTTCTGGGTGGAATTGTTGTTCCCTCTTTCTTTCTCCAACTCAAGTTCTTTCTGTAGCTTGAAAATAAGAGTTATTTTCATGATTTAATCATATGAGTGCAATATAACAGTACTGTGTGAACACAGTAACTCAAAATGACTCTATTACCAATCAGAGACACATTCTGCCCGTGTGTTTCACTGCCGTATTTGCATTTCACGATTTGTATTTCTGTGCTTGAACGTGAACATGTGCAGCGTAGAACATGAGAGGCAGTGCATCTTCTATAGCGCCACACATCCCCTCCGCCTCTGTCTCAACATCCCCCACCCTCCCCACTCCCTCACTCATATCCACTCCCTCTCATCTTCCCTCCCTTTACTTAGCAGTGAGGCAATCGGAGCGGCTGAAAGAGCGAGAGAGCTGCAAACTATCAGAGAAGCGCGGAATTCGCTCTCCCAGCTTTCCCACTGCTTTCACCTGACTCCTCATCTGTGAGGAGGGGAAAGAGGAAAAAGGAGGACGCTTTGAGATCTGCATGCCTGGACTTTATTGCACTTTGCAAATTCTCATTGACTCCCTTGATCAGGGAGACCCTAAATGACTTCAGGCTCCTCACGGACCCGAGACCACCTCTCGCACTTCTGATTCTTAACCTCGCCCCAGTTTAACCCTCACCCAGACTGCTTTTAGTGAGCAAACAGGCAGTAGGCGGGTGCCGGGAGGCGTCCGGCCCCTGCGTGTGGGCCGGCGTAGCGCTGGAGTGGGTGCAGGGGAACTGGAGTGCGGGGCCGGGTGACAGCGCAGGTCCTGGCGGGGGTCCTGAGGGCGAGGAGGCCGGCTCGGGCTCCGGGCTCGGGTCGGGGTATGGTGGCACGGAGTGGACCGAGGGTGGAGCAATGCTGAATGCAATCTGGGAGACGGAGGGGCTGCAAACGGTCGGAATCGTGGTGCTGGTGTTCGCTTCGATCAAGCTGCTGCACCTTCTGGGGCTCATCAGCTTCTCGGAGGGTAAGACACTGGTGGAGAGATGAGAAAATCGCAGGAGAGTTTGACAGGAATTAGGAGAAGGCGGGGAGGAATAGAGAAATCACATTCGCAATGAAAATGACTAGTTAATAGATCTTTTATGTGAAACTCGTTCAATACATTTGTCATTTTTCTCAAATTTTCAGTTTCTGTTCCGTTGACTCATCAACAGAGTTGCTAGAACTCCTCCGAAACAGACCTGACGTTTCTGAAACAGCAATTTGAAAACGTTAATTGTGGTCACCTTATCAAAGCAGAAAAAGCACCGCCTTCATTTTCAAGCTGAAGGTATGAAAACAACAGACAAAGCGACAGAAATATGTGTGAGCTTGAGTTGTGACTGGAGGCAGGGAGAGCTCCAGTCGGAAATATGTGTCAGTTCAGAAAGAATTACAAAGCTTGGGAGGAATTTGAATTTCAAGAGTTGCGGAAGAGAGAAACGAGTGACGACTTCTGTCATTTTCAAAGCCTCTGAGATCAATTCCATTTTGTTGTGCACATCATTTATAAATGTGGGTACGGGCATATATGTTTAGTAGCAATGAAATCACAATGAAATCTTTATGTATATGCATCACATTGTGCACTCAAGGGAAACCCATCAGACTCCTGTGTTCAAGGGCACAGTCTGGCCCACTAAGCACAGAATGAGTTAGGCCAAAATAAACTGTTTAGTTTGGATCCACTGCAGTTGTCTCATTAAATGAAGTAGAGCAGCAGAGTAAGCAGTTTGAGATGAAAACCAGCCCATTCATCAGATCAATGTTTAGCAAACACGCCTTATCTCCTAATTAGGATCATCCGTCAGAAGTCTCTAAAGCTGTATCCATATTCAGAGACATATGACGTAAACAGAAGACGGAAAAAAAAAAAAAAAAAGGGATTGTGTGCGAAAGCAAGTAGCTGGAAAAAGCTGACCTGACCTGAGAATGATGCTTAGATGGAGATGTTGGCGTCTGTCTTTTGGCTGTGACTGTGTTATTCCAAAGGCACATGGGAGCAGTGTTTTCATTTTTGGGAACGGTGAACCTCACGCTCAGCGTCACAGTTTACACGCTTCACTAAACAGCGGTGAGACACACCGTGTCTCCAAAAGCGCACGACATGATATTGATTGTTTTACCACGGTGAGATGATAGAGATGTCAGAGCCAGGCGGTTTTTTGCCCGTTGATTTGATCTGTATTCCACACAGGCGTCCCGGGGTATAATTATTTACACAATATCGTCTCTCTGAGCTGACGAGCAGTCAATGCAGGTATTGACGCGGCGCATGTGTTTGAGATCATGTTCGGGGGAAGAAGCATGGGCATAGAAAGAAATGGAGATGAGTAGAGTTAATCTACTTGCTTTAAAGTTGACAGTCCTGACCACTGAGCCGCTGCTTCATTTTTAGCCCGACAGTCAAACAGATTTACCTTTCGCTTCCATTTTTTGTGACACAAATCTCTTTTTTTGCATATTTGTAAAGACCTTCGAGGGAAAGTCTTTCACAGAGTGTGCACGCTCTGCTTAACACTCGTGCCGTCAGACATGTTCACAGCTGGGAGCTGCCCAGTACGATCACATCCCTCTGCCACGGGCCACCTGAGCATCTCCACTGGGGCATCTGGGGGGGGGGGAAATGTCTTGCGTTAAAAGCCTCTGTTTGAGGTAGTTCCTCAGCTGTGCATCACTTCCACTGCACAGATTGTACCAACTTCAGGCGTGGAGACATCGTATTGCATGGAACCACGTACAATCACCAGAGCATTGTCGTGTGAGCGTGTGCAAGGCGAGAAGCATAAGAGTCACGTTCAGTTTAATTATGAACGTAGACTGCACTGATGTCTGCAGGTATTCATGCAAACAATCCCCAGACTTTCAGTATTTCACTGCAGCTGTGTAAGTGTGGCTCAACTTGACAAGAAAAATAATCAAATGGACTGACCCCGCCCTAAACTCTCTTCCCCTGTACAGTATATTTCTACTTACACTGATATAACACAGTCTTTTGTGCAAACTGCTTATCAGAGGCTCATAGGCTCAGACTAATCATCAGTAATTCTGTTTCAACCCGATACCCCCTCAATCTCACTCTCTCACTCACACACACACACACACACACACACACACACACACACACACACACCACAACCAGGACAGAATGCTGTGTCAGTTGAGACACGCCTTTTGTTATTATCGTGTGGGAGCACAGAGTGTCTTAGTGCTGATATTTATCTTCTACCAATGTTCTCGTGTTCTCTGTGTCTTTGATGGGGATTTATGGCCTGGCAGCAGAGAGAGTTGGCGTCTGCACTAAGCTGCATCATTTATTTTGTTGGGGGGGGTTTTTTGGGGGGGGGGGTTGTGCAGATTGTCTGTTTTCACTCACTGTAAAGGTTTTGCGGTATCTCCGGTAATGACAAGATCACAGCTGTTGTGGGCCAGCAAAAATGTGATTGGTTCAACTGTAGTTGTCTCTGCATGTACTTTAAACCTCATATATATATTTGTATTAGACAACCTCCGGCAAGAAGTTGAGGTCTGTCACGACCAAAACCTCCCATCACAAAGAGAGTTTCTTCCCTTCTGCCGTCAGCCTCATCAACAAGGTCCGGGACCCCCACTGACACCTTCCTTCCTTCCCCATGAACATAACACGCTATATTAACGTAATCCACCACACACACATTTAGCCATCTGTGACCCCGATATTTATTGTCCATTTATTGTAAATAAATAGTGTGAATTTAATTTAATTTTGTCTAATTTTATTAAATTTTATTTTATTTTATTCTATGTTTTTTTTCTAATTCTGTGTATATATGTTGACTGCACCTTAATAACACGCCAAAAAATTCCTCGTATGTAACCTGTTACTTACCTGGCAATAAAACTGATTCTGATTCTGATGACCTAAAGTCTACATCAGCATTAGGTGTCATACAAAGTTTGGAACCAATAGATGTCATGTGTTGTTTCACTTCTAATATTTGCATCTGACATGCTGTATCTGGCCGCATCACACCAATGTAGCCAGCGTTGCAAATGAGCAAGACCATTTTATGATGATATTACACATTTCTATGGCCTACGCACTGTGTTGCATTTGCAATGCACTTAATGTTTTCACGCATGATTTTTTCGTTTGGTGTGCTAACTGGTCTGAACAAGGTGGCAAACCTAATGCAGACTGAGACTATTGGTCATCCAACAAGCCTGTTGAATTTTTCTGATACAAAATTAAGCATGACCTTTCTTATGTTGTTGGGTGGCATTTAGTTGTGATCTAGCAGTTCTGACGTGCCTGTCATTGATAATCACGTCGCGTGGGTGCAAAGCTGACCTACAGGGTGAGAATCGGTTGCGAGGAGACCAACGCTGACTGTTACAGTCAGACTCAACTGTGCGTAGGGCTAGGCATACATTATGGTGTTGTTTAAAGTGGGCTATCGGTGAGAAATGTGAAACACTTTAAGTGTGTTCTTCATTTTGTTAAGTGCAGAAGTGTGTACCCCCCCCAATACACACACGCACGCACGATGTTTTATGTCCGTGGTATAAGCTGCACTGCACCTTTATGGGATTGTTTTTCTTCGTGGAGTCGCACATTCATTATGGAAGTTGAGTCCGTAGAAGTGTTGGCATCTTTGTCATTGCTTCAGATAGAACAATTGAACATCCTCTCCACTTAATTTAATTGGCAACTTTCAACGTGGAAATAAATCTCATTATAACAGGAGCAAGGATTGAAAATATTGAGACACTGACTCCGTTGCCATCTTGTTCATGCACCTACATGTAAAGGACAACGATCAACCGGTCCGATTACCCTCTGGCTATTTTCCATGATGGCTATTTAGAGTGGCGACATGATTGACTTAACCTTTGCCTGAGTGTCCCAAGTTATTGGTCCCTCTGGTGTCTTTTAAGGATGGAAGGTGCACAGTGGAGGAGCTTATTGGAAGTAAGAGGACTCGACCCGTCAATTTGAGACAGGGAAGCAAGGGCAAGTATCACTCAAGTAATCAATTTTGATGAAAACATCGCAGGTGATACATTCTGATAGGAGCCGGATGGCAGATGCTTCTGAGTCACGAATCTGATACGGATGATTGCACTTGCTTAAAGGCTCCCTGTGGAAGAGGGAGCTGCAGGCAGGTTTGTATTCTTAAAGACGTATTTAATTATGAGCTCTTTGCCATATAGCTGTGCAATGCACAGTGTCTCCGAAGCAGCAGCTTGTGATGCACTCTCAGTTCTTATTAAATGTGAAAAACGCTTGTTGGGTTCTGTGATATTCATTAATTCAAAATCTCACACAGTGGTGTGCAGATTGTTAGTCTTATTAAAATAAAATAATACACGATTAAAGCTGATGTTATAAAAAGAAAGAAATCAACTCTTTCATAAACCTTCGACTGTCTCTAGAGCTTTGAAGCTGCACATGTGGTATTTATTTTCAATCAAGGCTGTTCACCGATTATGCTCATTCAGCATGTTCTGACTTTAATTAGCCAACAAAATTAATAACCATGTCGCCATGTGAATCCGGTAACAATATTTTCCATAATTAAACCAAGGACAAAGGTTCTCATGCATAATGCAGCACTATAGCTATTTGAATTCTGTCCTGTTTTTTTTTTTCTTTTTCCAGATGAACTGACTGTACCAGGCTTTAAAGTTGAGTGTTTCTTTTGTGAAATCTGCACACTGTCTTTTTGGTTCAGATACTTCTTTGTGTCCAACTCTGGCCAAATTGCATTAAGTCGCTGGAGTGGTGGAGAAAACTTGCAATCTTCAGTTGGGTGAACTAATGTAAAGAGAACTGGGACATTGGAATAGAAAGTGCTGACTTATGTGAACCAATCTCATTACCAGTGACTTCTATAGTACATGGACACTTTTTGCTGTGCAGGGATGGGTTTTAATTTGCAGTGAGTCTGATAAAATATCACCCGTCATCAACCGTGAAAGCCAGAAGGAATGACAAAGGTTAAGTGTTCCATCTTGTGAAGTAATAATTATCCTTTATTGAGTTATCAAGGAAAATCAACCAACAAGTTTTAGATACACAAAAAGAAAAAAATCAAAAACACAGGCCTGGGTTTGATCAGATTTGATGGTGTTGCAGACCATAAATCATGATGTAGAAACAACAACTGGTTTGCAATGACCTTTTAATTACAAAAGGGAGTGAGAGCCTCATTGTCATGAAAGTAATTAAGTAGAAAAGGAAAGCAGCCCTCGGAGCCAATTGTGTTTCACTATGGGTGATCCTGCTGAGGAATGTTTCCACACAGATACTATATTAGCTTCATTTGGATATCTTGTTAGTCTTTGTCCTCTTAGCTAGAGAGAAAATTAGATTCAGTCCCTAAAGTCCAAAGGGTTGTTTTGGGATCCCAGGCTGTTTATGTGAAATACAAACAGTGGATATCTTGTCAGAAACAAAGCCATTAATGAATTTTGTTTTCTGTGGGACTGGTAGCATTGGTGTGATTTTTCTGTCAGCGTCTGGAATACGGGGGATTAATTCGGAAGGAAGTCGTTCAGAGTTGCTCCCTTTCGAGCCCATTATTTTTTTGGGTGCCATTAAAGCTCTATCCTTCGAGGCTGAATTTGGATAAAAGGTTCCTTCTTTGTTCCACCTTATGATTTTAAAAATAATATGGGAAGAAAGGCCAGAGAAAAGGGGCCGGCATATTGAAACACTTCAAAGTGACAAATGATTACAGTTAAAAGCACGGACTGGCCTTTGCCTGAGATTCCAAGAAATGCCTCTAACCTCTGAATGTGTGTCATTATGGCCAGTGTGAGAGCATGCTCGCCCTTACAAAGAACCTAGGCATCCGGCCCCCAGTGCGTCAGTCACTGGCACTCACGGCTGAAAATCTTTGCTTCTTGGACTTGAAGACTCCAACATTTCCTACATTTAAAATTGGCTTCTATAAACTGGTTAGTAACTACTGTAAGTGCATGAGGCGAAAACACAAACTGGAGCAAATTGCTCTAATGGTGGAAAGCACTTTTTTTGCTCCTTTGCTCTCTGTCTTGCATAACTAACCCCATGACGAGTAGGGATATATATAAAATGCAAATCAGTTTTTATTCAGGACTGTTGCACAGACAGTCGGTCTCAGTCGGTCAATGTGCCCAATTGTTTTGTTTTTTGTTTTAATACAGGCCATGCAGTGACCCTGCCTTCCCTTCTGTTCCTTTTCTGTTCTTAAGTCGATTTCACTGCCATCTTCCTGCCTGCCATAAGGAACTGGAGGCTCTTTTATTAAATAACAGGGTGACACATCGCTCTCCTCGGCTTCAATCTTCGGGCTTATTTGTATTTGGGCCCACTAAATGGGAACAAATGGCAGATCCGTATCTCCCTCCCTCGTGATTTATCTGATATAAAACAAGCATTTCTCATAACACAATGGGGACTGTGTTTGAATAACTTGTCTTCTCTTGACTTGGAGCTGCAGATCTACTGTAAGACTTGCAAAAGCTGAATAGTAACCAGCAAATGTCCACCACTGGCAGCTCTGGTATCATGGATATCGGCTATAATTTGTTTTTGGAGCATTCGAAAATATTTGGTGCCACAAAGGGAATTTATTACACCTCCGGGAAGACAAAGTCAACCTTTGCGAAGATGCTTCATGTTTTATCTTTTGTCTTCAGGCGAATCTGGATATGCAGGCATTATATATGCTATTGCACTTCCATTCACCCTCACAGTTGAGTTATTTGATATCATTTGGCATATTTCCATAGGGTTTTTCATTCTGGAGATGTGGGTGTACCTCCACTGTACACATACAGTGAAAAAACTTCATGTAAACAAACAAGGCTGAAAACTTGAAGGGTAAAAGATGCTGAGCTCACAGTATTATGCATTGCCTTCAAATTTAGACAGAGTTGAAGAGTATGTAAATCTTAAAGTTCCCACTCAAGTGAAGCACAAGTTAAGGCAATCCCCTCTGCTGTTGGACAAGTATTGAACTGCAACTGATTTCCCCTAAATATTTTTGCTCCAGACTATGTATGAAATGCCTTTTCAGTCACCTGCAGTACAATCTGGACTTGCTCCAAGTCTTTACAGGCTGTATGTAAGCATTACATCAATTTATTGTCCTCGTGTTTTAACTTTACAATGAGCCATAGGGTTAGACTACAGGCACCCGTCCCTCCGGCTGTAATTTCTGTTAATTGTTTTTGCTCGAAAAACAACAGGGACTTAAAAACTGGAATGAGGTGGTAAAGCGAACCTGCTGTTTGCACATTTACACAGCAAATATTGGGCTTGAAAAGCAGCCTCTTGGCCCCTGGCTCTTCTTGCCGATTGGCTTAGATTTAATTGGCCTTTGTGTAACTGACAATATGACACATGAAATGTTCTTCGTGTACTCTGCACACTAATACTGAGATGACCTGTAGAGAAATGGGAGAGCTAAAATTCAAAAGTGAAAGAGGTATTGACCAGTCAACATAGCATCTGGCAAATCATTCGCTTTGACTTGCAATCAGGCAATTAAACAAGTTTTGTTTTTTTTCAAATGCATATCCATAGTTTTTTTAATGGAATATTATTTCTCTATGTGCAAGAGCAAATAGTCTTTTCAAACTAAGTTTCTTCAAAGATTTATTGGTAAGTTTATGTAAAAAGTTATTCTTTATTTATCAATAAATTAATTCTTCAATCAATTCATCAGTTTAACTCTGGTGTTACAATGAAATAGTGTTTGATTTTTTTTCAAATATATTCTTCCCAAAGTGACAGTAATCCCCTTTGATACCATCTGTGTCGAGATCTGCGGGAGACAGATTAAGGAGTTAAGAGATTAGCACCTGGTGTGAGAACACTAAAAACATGTCAAAATATTCCATCATTCACTGTTCAATAAATCAATTCAGTCAAGTCAGAAAGAAGTTAGAAAGAGTCACTGGTTGTTGAAAAAGCCAAAAAAAGAGGAGCCAATACATCAAAAACCTAGTCATTTTAATAATTTATATATTCATAAGGCAATTATCTGTGGGTATAGTGGGTGGGAAATTTCACATGGAGTAAGACAAATTTCTCGTGACTACTTTGAACCATGACCAAAGAGAAATATGAAGATGCTGAGAGATGGGAGGGCAGTGCCGGGGTCCGCTACCAGATAAAATCGCTCATATGCGGGACTTGAAATGTCCCAGAAAATTACTGCTGATTATTACGCTAATGCCTAAAGCAATGATTAACCCAAGAGATTCATTTCCAATTTGAATTTTCCAGAGATAATAATACTAAAATCAGTTTAAAGCATCTAAGTTATTTCTAACCAATGCTGTTTTTGTCATCCATATACCTGACCATGTATATGTGTACATATTTTGCCCTTACATGGACGGAAGTAGACACAGTGCAGCCATGCGATGTACTCGAAACCCACAGATTGGTGTTTGATTGTTCTTTGTTGTTTTGCCAGGACTTTAAAACGGCCTATATTAGGAGTGAGCTGAGGCTGAGATAAGATCCGTTTTGAGTTTGGTTCAGGTTTTGAGTTTGTCGGGATGGCGTGTCATCAGCCGGGTGGGAGCCTTTTGATGGGTAGACCTCACAGTGTTCGCTTGAAGAAATCTCATTCACGTCAGTTTCATTTGACCGTTAGGAATGTTCTTATTAATCAGACACAAATCATAGTAAAACCAGGAACGTTCTTATCTGGTCAGCAGTGACTGAGCCGAACCTCTTGTAACAGCTGTGTTTCCATAGAAGTGTTGTCCGATAACTCATGATGAGACCAGAAAATCAGGTAACTAACCTGTGAATAAGGTTGATAAGTGTCAACATGCTAAAATGTATTTAAGTGCAGTCAACAGCTTCTGCAGAAAATTGTATCTATTTTGATTTTATGTTTGTGGTGTATATACATTTAAGATAGTATTTCCTCTTTTTGTTTCCGAAGTTTTTGCAGTGTTACAGGTATAAACGCTGTAATCCAAGGTGGTGAAAATGTCATCTGCTAAACATAAGCACATTGTGAGCATATTACACTAACCCTTAGCTCAAAGCATCAGTCTGTCTAAATGCAGCCTCACGATGCTCCTGGCGAGGCTGTGGACTCTTTGTCGAAATTAGCCTGACACTTCAACCATTCAGTTTGGGAGGATACAAGTAACGGCAGTGATACGCTTGCGGCATAGAGTCAGCTGAATCACTGACAAAAATAATTGTGTTAGTGTGTCTTTCAGGGTATTCGTGTCACTCATGGCGTGGCAAAGTGGAGGATGATGGGCCGGTACTCGGGTAATGTTTTTTAAGACCTAAAAACTACGCTATTTCATTATTTACAGCAGTTTCCACATCACCTGCGTGGTAAAATGCCTTTCTATTCCCAAAGTTGAACCGAGAGAGGTCACTGAGGCTAAAGTCAATTACACTAACTCAGCCATTAAAGGTAACACGGAGCCGCCGTCCAATTGTGGCTGAACATCTTTAGATCACTGCCGAAGCTGTGCAGGCTCCCGTAACTCTATCGTGTCAACCGCGAGGTAAGATAAGTCTGCCCCGTCCGAGTCGTGGCCTACTTCTGTGAGCCCCGCCTCCTTTGGCGCCGTGGCGCTAAAGGGACAGAGAGCAACTGAATTGCACAAGTCAAGACCTCGTCTTAGACACACACACACACACACACACACACACACACAGAAACGCACACAAGCAGTAGCTCTTGAGAAAAGATACACGGCCTGGTCCCCCAGGCCATCAACACTTTCTTCACATATAGCCCCATCACACGACTGAGAAGCAGCGAGCTCAGCAGATCTCAGGTCAATTCTTGATTTCTTGATTTTCTTTTTACGAAGCCATCCATTGTTAAATGAAGACATTGCAGTTTGTACACGTAATAGATTCATCAAATATTTATTTTCCTCCTTTTTTTTTTTTTTTGTTCATGGATCCGATCCATACAGGCCTCGTGAGGTTTTACCCTCTGGCTTGACTTAACTGTTGAGATAAATGACTCCTGAATCACAAACCCTGAGGAAATGTAACAGCTGAGCCACGATTGATCAGACCAGACTCCTTATTCTCACATGGCTTCAAGTGTTTGTTTTGTTTTGGATTGATAACGAAGATAATGTGTAGTATACCTTTTTTTTATTGTCTACGAGCCACACCCTATCGCTTGGCAATTATATTTTGCCGAGGCATGTTTCTCTGTGTATAACCCTCACAGGGCATTCAATTTCATTCGCTTGTATTGCTGCATGGCAAAATGGCTAAGGCAGCGCTGTTTCTCTGAGGTGCCAATGAAGGAAATTTCTGATGTGCTGTTCCCCCAGCGACAACCTGCCATTATAGTCGGAGTCACTCAACAAGCGGGGGGGGGGGTTTTTTCCCTTTTTTTTTCGAAGAAGGCAAAAGTATGGCATGACAATATTTATGTGTGCACGTGATGACTGGATTGGTAACATGTAAAATGTTTAGAAACTTCACAGAATCCTCGATTCTTCAGGACAACAACACCCATCTATGTTTTTTTTTAATAATTTGGACCCAAGTGACGCAACACCAGCAAAAATAGAGTGAACCTTGATCTTTATGGCGAAGCTTGCGCAGCGCAAGCAGCTCCCTGCACAAACACACTCAGGCATCAGATCGATTTTGTCAATAAACTAAAAGGGCAAACATTAATCAGACAGGCATGGCTGCATGCTCTATTCCTGCTTGATTAAGCGCCGTGTCACTCATCCTATTTTATTCCACTTTAGAGATCAGTTTTTATTGCCTTCATGTTGGCTCCGCTTCCTACCGACAGCCATGCTTTCAACTCTATTAGTGACGGTGTTGGTGCAGATTGTTTGATTTCGCTCTCTCAATCAGTGTCCGCGCTGCGTCCCCGACTCAATGTTTAAGTGCTAAAGGATGCACTGAGGCTCACCACGCTGTCCTTGAGCCAGAAACGACGTCTCCGTAGTACAGTAACACTTCTAAATAAAGGCAGCTTGCTGTCAAGACTAATATATCTTGGTAACAAAAGCAACATCTGTCTAGTTTAACCTTAGCGAGGGCACTCGGATGTCCCCTCTCCACTCATGAAGGAAGGTGTGTGTGTGTGTGTGTGTGTGTGTGCACGTGTGTGTGCGCGTGCGTGTGTGTGCGTGTGTGTGTGTGTGTGTGTCAGTCAGGTAAGAGGAACAGATGAGAGCTTTGCAGAGTCTCTTCATCCTGAAAAGTTATTGAGTCATTATAGAGGGTGATAAGTACTGGCCTGAAGCTGACAGCAACAGTCAACAGTGCTGTGCACCATAATGTTGGTCGGCGTGTACACTTTGCCAGTTCTGAGCCAAGAGCTTTTAACCATCTGCTCTTTGTCTGTGCAGTGTTTAACTTAAGACTCTGTTAAGGTTGGGAAGAAAAAGCTGGGGCCACGGAAGATGTTGACTGTGGAACGTTTCTGCAGGGGTCTTTGCCCGCATGCTGAAGGAAAAAATATTTAATACATATTTGCCAAAAGTTTGAAACAAGAAATCGTACCCGAAGCCAAATATGGTCAGGCTTTATTAACATCTGATCAAACACACCCAAACATTAATGTGAAATATTAATCATTGCACTCAGGCAATGTCATTTGCTGCCACGGGGAGGGACATTGTTCGGCCTTTTAGCTCAACAGCTATTAGATAGGATGCAAACATTCGGTACTTACATTAATACCGGCTCATTGTGCTCGAAACACTGCTCTGCTTGAGTTTAGTTTTTTCTTTTGCAGCCTTGTTCCTTGCCCTACTGATCGTGTGAACTCAATCTTCTCACTCAATGCACTACTGGGGATCGTTTTTCCCTTGCTCAGTAGTCTCACACTGAGCTATTTTACAGCTCACAGCCAGTTTTCTGCTGGACCGCAAATTAATTAGGCCCTTTTCACGGCCTCTGTTCAATGATGTAACCATCACAACTTCTTCCCTTTATAGCCTCTGGTTTACAAGAGGCCCCTCACCACTCCCATAGGCCGTTTTGACGTCAGGCTTACTCGTCATAAACGTGGCGTGAGCTCCAGCTCTGCTATTATTTTTACCTGCAGTCGGAGCCTTGACACGAGTGCTGGTTTGATTGACACATGGTTTTCAGCACTCGGGGGGCTCGTCTGAACGCCCGCTGCTGCCAACAAACCGCACACTAAATTTTTTAGAATAGCCCAGATCGAGATGGCGAAATTGACTTGTGCTTTTAGCCAAACGTCTTAGTTAATGGCTTTCATACGTACATCTACGCTGCATACAGTGTATAGCATGAGAGGGTCATTCGTGATTGGCCACCTTTTATGATGGGGACAGGGGGGAAATACACTATTGTTTGACTGTGTTAAAAGGGTTGACACCTGAGATATTAAATTACCCTGACGTGAGGTCAATGGCACCATATCATATTCAGAGGCCGTCGTTGACACTGGTGACCTACAGTGTGTTCGGAGGCTTGTTAATAAGTCATGTAACCCAGTGCACTACTTTTTTCATGACTCCCAGTGACAATGAACGTGGTAAACATTTCCCACTGCAACGTCACCAATGTCATTGTGCGCCTATTACTGTAGCAGGCTGATAGCTCGAAGCTCTGCCGTGCCAGCTTCACAGATCTGCTAACATGGCTGCAGAAAAACTCTGCAATGCTGGTTGTCAGACAAATATCAGTTAATTTTTTAAACTTTGCACAAATAATAACTACTGTAGGCTACTGCAGATGTACCGCAGATGTTGCAGCAATTCATGTTCCAATCTCGATCAAATGTGTGTACTTGCGTTCGGGTTGCTGCGCTTGATAAGTTGACTTACAAAGTCTGCCAACTTGGAGACTTTGTCGAAGTCTCCTGCTGCCTTCCGCAGCTTTAAACGTACAGTGCAAAATGCTGTGTTGTTGTCCTGAAGAACCGACCATGAGAGGAACTGTAGCCCTGTGGTCTACATGAACTTCAATCTATCCTCACCACTTGCATGTCCGAATGTTCCCAGAATGCACTACTGAGGCTGTCAGTTGTCTGGGTAAGACCTAATGCTGTATTTCCCAGGTTACCCTCAGATTGTCCACAACCGCGGGGTGAGAGCTCGGCTCATGAGGCTCTTTCCATGCTCCACATCCAAAAAGTCATCCTCCAGTAATCAAAGCAAGTGGCTCTTCCAAGGCTGTCTTACTCTCTCTTGTCTCTCTCCCTGGTTTTGTGTTGTTACACATGCAAATTAAAGGACCTGCTATCTTGAGGCCTCAGAATTGGTTCACTTGAATGAGTTTTCTTTGCTATTGGGAAGGTCAACTAGAATTTCTGAACCAGTCATCGAAAAATGTTGTATTTTGGGTAGACAAGTTGCGAATGTCCGTGTTTGTTTCCCTTAGCTGTTGGTGATATATTTGCGGGCCTCAAATTCATGCTAATTTGCCAAGACGTCAAGCATCTGTGCTCATCTGACCTTCTACCTCCTGCTTTCCAGACAGCGTTGAAGATGAGCTTGAACTGTCTGCAGTCCGCCATCGCCCCGAGGGCCTGGAACAGCTTGAAGCCCAGACACGTTTCTCCCGAAAGGAGCTACAGATCCTTTACCGCGGATTCAAGAACGTAAGTGTCAAGGCCACCGTATATACACCGTGTATACAGCCTCAGCACCATATATAATGTACAGCTCTGTGGGGTTTTGTTCTCTTCTGGACACCTCTCCCACTCTTGGACATCAAAAAACCTTTGATTTTGTTTGATTCATTCTTTCACAGCCTTCTGCAGTTGGCAGGGGTGTTTCTACTCGAGTCTCCTCAAACAACTCCACTTCCCTCTAGTTCTCGTCGCTATTTCGCTTTCACCCTGCTTGTGTTTGCAACAAAATACTAACCAAGCGTTCGAGCATTCTTATTTTGCCGAGTCATCTGCATCTCGCTCAAAATGTTATCGAGGCGAATTGTGCTTACCTCGGCAAACCGGAATTTTCTGTACATTGTTCACTGTGCCCTGGGATAATTGGGTCATACCTCGGACCGATTCAGCAAGATTGGTGATGAGCAATCCAGTTCATGCTCCTCGAGAGCAGCACATAGGAAATCACCTCACTCCATTGTCCTCTCTAGTATGAGCCGTAATGAGGAGACCCAGAATTAACTCGGCCCAAATTGTCTGGCGATATAAGAGGGGAGAATGGCGCTTAGTCCTGTGGTAGTGAAGTCCCCGTGAGGCTTCAGTTTCCTGTTGAGGCTGCACTGTGCTCCAGCCATGTCCCTGCAAAGCCTGCCCATTAGTCTGCTTCCACATGAGACGGAATAAGAGGTAAGAAGTCCACTAATGAAGCCTTTAATTTGCCCTGCACACTTTGCCTGTCCGCCTGTGACGACGAGGGAGTCGATGTGCCATATGTTTATAAACACACTTCCATTTTTTTGTACATTAGAAGATTTTACCTTTTTATTTTTAGCCTTTTGACTGGTGTAGCCCGGGGGGATGGCAACATCACTTAATTGGTCAGTCCATCACTTTGGTCCAGCTAGAAATATCTTAAAAACGACACTATTGGATTCATGTGTAATTCTGCACAGACACTCTTGGTGATGAGATGTTGAAGCCTAATGACTCTGGTGATGCCCTGGCTTTCCTGAAGTGCCACCAGCAGATCATACTTTTCAAATCTATCCAATGAAATCTCTCTGTGTCTACTAGATACTTAGCACAACATTCGAGATCCCCTCAGGATGAATTGTACAGACTAACTGTTACATTTTTATCAAAGTTACTTATGTCTTCTGTGTAATTAGAGAGATGCTGATGAGCCAGAAGTCCAAATTCGGACAAAGAATGAGTCATTGCATTTCGATTACAGCTTTTGTCCATCACTAGGTCCATAGTGAAGCCTTTTTTTTTTTTTTAACCGTCAGGGTCAAACGGCTCATGTCTGCCGTGGCCCAACCCAAGCTTTTAAGGCCAACCAGACTAATTGAAGCTGGCATGGTTCCCACAATGACAAATCCGGCCCTTTGTCCTTCACGTCCAGGGTTTCGGATCAAATGCCTCTAATGCAGGTGGCAGGCTGAGGTAGTTTGTCCTGACAACAAACTTCACGAGTCACTTGCTTGTAGTGCAGGTGCTCAAAGTCTTAGATCAGCAATATGTCAAGCAGGGAGCAAAACAAGACCTCTTGCTCTGGATCTGGGTCTCAGGGTGGAGCCAAAGGAGCAAAGTTCAATCCATTGTTTAACAAGTTCCTTGACCCTTGACTACAGGGAATAACACTGTATTTATTTTCATGTCTGGCTAAATTGGCTGGGCTTTCACAGGGCGTTGCCTCGGGCATTAGATTAAGACCTCACAGTTTCTATCAGTGATGATGCCTCTATTCACAGGTTTATTAAATTCCCCGCACTGCTCATCGCTTCATGATTCTCGCAAAGGAGATTCACGTCTGGCTGGTTTCGCATTTCACAGATTGTATTTGTGATTTTATTTTCATGGATGAGCTAATTTTACAAGCGTGTCAAATGAATACAAATGCGTTTTCTGACCCCTCTCTCTGAGACTGGCACTGAGTAATGAGAAAAACGAAACATCATCCAAGGGCAAGTGGAAGACTACAGCTTCATTTGTCTTCATTGAACTGCATACCGCTTGTGTCTTTTATTGTGTCCGCTATTTAAGTTTTCATTTAGAAATGTATAAACAAATGTATAGATATATCAAAGTCCAAATGAAATGATAGAAAATCAATAACTTCATACCAGGGCTCCAGAGTGCAACCAAAAATCTGTAAAGTGCGAAAAATGTCCTTTTCCCAGCAGCATCCAGGGAACAATAATGCCACGGTCTGAGCCAATCAGAGGCAGAGAAGGGGCGGGCCTTTGCGGGTCTCTGATCCTGGTATTCTTCTTCGCTGAATGTTAGGACCTGGGAAAAATGGATCAGGCGTAGTTGGGGATGGGATTGGAAATACGGTATTTATTAACTGGCCCAGGGGCAAAATTCTGAAAGGGAGTAGAAACGATAAGCTCCGGTGTTATCGCTGCTGCCAGAGTTAGCAGTGTCGGAGCGGTGGATGTTTCCAAAAAGCTTTATATTTATGACCTGTGCAAGGAACAGTGTGTGACCGACACATTTTTGGCTTTTAATTTACTCTGATTGGGCCTTAAGGCAGTTATCAAATCAGTGTAAAAATGTCAAAACACCCTTTGTCGTCAATGTCACCATGACGCTGAAAGGAGAAGGTGAAATACAGTTACATGAATCGTGCCGTCAGTGTGAGACCCGGGTTCAACAATCACAAAATTGGGCTGACCTTTAATTTTCCTTCAGATTCGGGAGGACGAGTTTACAAGGTTAGAAGGAAAAGCTGACTTGGAACTTAGCCATTCAAATATTGCTGTCCCACTTAATCAGTATGTTATAAGGGTTGACAGCTGTTATTGCCCATCTGTGTACAAAGACACACACGTACACACACAGAGGCAGGCGTGGACAGACTCTACAAGTGAAGAGAAATGATCTGTAAAAAAATTAAAAAATAAGAGCCCTCATCATTTCACGAGCTTCATTACATGACATTTTCTTGTGCTGAGCTCAACAAAAGTCTGACTGCTGCCGGTCCATTCGCTGTGACATTACACAACGTAATTAACTAAACAAAATATTAACAAAGATGTGATTTGATTTTTCCCCCCCGGGTGCTGAACACCTCTGCAGTCTATGCTAGAGTATAATATTTGAAGTTGTTCATTTAACTGGGGGACGTAACTGATTAATTGGAACTTTTGGGAAATACACCGGTGTGTTGGGTGAGAAGATTGATATCGCTCTGACACTCGTTTTTGAAAAATGAAAAGCTTCAGCCAGGACGCGGTTTGTGTACCTGAGCAGCCAGCTGCGTTTCTGAGGAGTGTTTGAATCTCATTTGTTTAATCTGAGGTTTAGTGTTTATTAGTGAGCTATAGAGATGTGGACGAGCGAGTCTCTCCCCAGCACTTCTTTTCACTTTCCTCTATCGCCCTCACCAGGTCACAACTCTAACTTTATGAAACAATTAGGGATGAACCTAGTGACATTTCCATCGGACTCGGTTGAACTTTGTGTTCATTGCTAATTAGCCAGTGAGAGCATGAGGAGACTCTTAACTGCGATGGTGAGCCAGTCTAATTAACAAATGTTGGCGTGCTAAAAAGAAAAGCATCAGAGGGACAATGCATACTCACTAACTATACCCCAGCTAACTTTTTGATTGTAATAATACCCTTTCATAATGATGTCATTATGCCGTCATTTATTATGCTGAATAATTGAATCTGTGAAAGCTGTGGATCATGTTTTTAATGTTATTGGTTGCAAAAGTGAATGCATTAATACACTGTATGATGTACTTTTCTGACTTCATAGTTGGAAAAAAAAATATGAGTTCACCCTTTTCAGGGATTCATTTGCAGAAAGCTGTGGAAGAGGAAGTGACTGAAGCCTTGAACATGAATGCAGACATTTCCTACAGGTTTCCCAGCTTTTGTGGATTGCTTTCGCACTCTCTGTCTACTGTGTGTTTTACTACACCCTCTGATGCATCATTTCAACAATATTGTTCTGCACAGTTAGTACTGTATATTGCCTTCAGACTGGTGAACAAAAAAAAACAAGTCACAAAAGAAGGCAGACTGGTTGGTCAGGAAGATAATGACCCAGATCATGAGGAGAACAGAACCAGACTGGGGCTTCAAAGGATGGACGAGCAGGACAGAGGGTGAAAGGAAAAGCAAACCACTAGTGCAACGCGTTTGTGGAAAATTCTGCAACGTTGTTCGGATGAACTCTCTGAAGAGTAATTGATTTACATTGCAGAAAGAACATCGTGAGCTCAAGTTTTCTCCCTGCTACATCGTTCGAATCTATATGCTGGTGCATCCTGAACATCATCACAAACTACACAGACTTCATGTGATCGCTCGCCATGACATGTCGTCATTCTGTTACCCCTGCACTTCCCCAAAAATTATCATTCTCAAATGATCATTCTCACCCCGCAACATATGTAACTGCGCCTGTGAGGCAACAGAAGAACATTGTCAAGGGGACCCGTGCAGGCAAAACTTGCAGCGTCCTTTTACTGTAGCTTGAAACACAAGGCGGCTGTTTGAAGCGAGACGAGGTTCCATCTTTACTTTTCTCACACCTTCCGCTCCGTTTTCCCAAAGTTCTTCTTTGATTTCCTACAGCGGCGTCCGTCACACGTTTGCCTTCTGGTTTGGATATATGGGTTTTTTTTAAATTCAGGATCCGGCCTGTATCCTGTGTGCAGTGTTGCAGCCTCACGCCACGCAGAAGCTCAACGTTCAAATCGACCCGCCTTGACCACCACGCTGGTATGAGCAAGGTCATCCACCATGTCTTTGCATGGCACCTTTTCTTTGAAAAGACACGGGCCGTTGTCTTCGTGGAAGTGTTGCATAAGAGCATTCAGTCTGTTCCACCGAATGCTGCGAGGCAACCACAAGTGGGTGACTTTGAATGGCTGTGGACGCGATATATATTGAGGCTTGGGTGGTTTGCGGTTTGAATACCACCACACTGAGCACGAGTCGGAGTCTCAAAACAATTCAGTGCGATTCTTAATGATTCAGGTCAGATAAATATCAATGTTGTGTGAAGCATTTCTCAGGATTTATCCAGGAAACTTTATTCCACTTTCAACAAGTGAGAAACACTTTAAACCATTTTATGTTCAAAGAAAGACACATTATAGGGTAAACTGTTTACGCATTTCCAGGTTATAAAACCGAATTGAGTATTTTCTTTTCCCTTGGCAAATGCAAAATTAATAAAACATGAAAAATAGTTTTAGGCCTACGTGTGACTATAACAGTTGCGCAACAAAAGTGAAAGAAACCTGCACCACCGAGAATAGCGCCATCATTATGCATATTTAACTAAATCATTGCTCTGTACAGTTACTCTTGGAAATTTCAGCTAAGCACAGAGCAGCGTGTGGAATCCTCACACTGCTCAGTCGACCTCCACAGATTCACATCAGATTCACATCTCTTTAACTTGCAGCTACTTCTTTCCCCTCATATACGGATGTGCAAATATTGGCCATTGGACTGTTTGATATTTTAACTCCAGGCATCACGATGCCTCGTTCTACACTGAGATCTGTAACGCATATGCAGTGCCAGTTTGAAGTTTCACACTTGTGTAAGTTGTATATTCGACCATGATTGGCACATCCTGAACTCAGATGAGAGGCTTTAACATGGAGGGAAGTTTTAATAAAGATGCTGACTGACCTGTGCAATTCTGTTTCGTCTGGCAGGAATGCCCCAGTGGAGTCGTCAACGAAGAAACTTTCAAAGACATCTACTCACAGTTCTTCCCGCAAGGAGGTTTGTGCCCATTGCTTTGTCTCTGTCGCGTGCTGCCCGTTACATTCTGCTTCCTATCTCCTCTGTGCGCTGGACTGACACAGACTTTCACCCGTTTTTACAATTTATTTTACCCCTGAAGTCTGAAGTACCTAAAGTAGAAGTTCCATCAAAGAACATGCAGGGACGGTGGGACACAGGGAGAAAGCAGCATGTATTTATGAAGCCAGGGGTCTCTCACTGTTGGCTCTCATCACTATGTTTGTCTGAAGTTGTCCAGAAAAGTGACAAAAATGTCCTATGAACCAGTTTCCTTTTTGCTGTAGGTGTTATGGCAAAGTCATGTTGGAGTTTTGTTAACTTCATGTGTGTTTTTGTTCCCCAACAGATGCTTCCACATATGCACATTTCCTGTTCAATGCATTTGACACGGATCACAATGGCTCCATAAGTTTTGAGGTAGGTCGAAGTGTTATTTCATATTCTCTCTGTCAAACAAATGACTCTAACTATTTGACAAAGTATCGGGTATTAGGAGGCATGCGGGTTACCCCATTCCCAAAAGAGGCAAACTCTGTCCAGCAGTACAAACTCCACATCCAACTTAAGTTTCAGCGCTGCAAGCCCCTTAATACATTCCACTGGAGTCTTATGTAACAACCACAGTCATTTTAATTTAGCCCAAGCGAGTCGTCTTGAAATGCCGTCAACATGTGCTGAATATTCATGGGGGGCGTGTGTTTGCTTATACGGGCAGAAATCATCGGTGTCATTAACCAAAGCTTCAGTGGCTAATGTCTGTTCAAAAGCATGGAGATTATGAGACGGCTAATAATTTGTATAATTACGTATTTTAATTTATTTTGTCTGCACTCTTGCTGTTTCATCATTTGGCTGAAAAATGTTAAATTTCGTGCATTATGTGTCCATGGTGAATATTGTTGTCACTTACACTGATTTTGTTTGCTGCATAAACTTTAAAGTACTTTTAGGTTTTCAGAATGCAAGTTTTTAAATGTGTGTATCATATACAAACATCAGTGCCTCATGTTACTCACTGCAGGATTTTGTGATGGGCCTTTCTATCCTTTTGCGAGGCACGGTCCAGGAAAAGCTCAACTGGGCTTTCAACCTTTACGATATCAATAAAGACGGCTATATCACTAAAGAGGTACGTCTCTTCAAACGGAAGGCCATGAAACAAATATCCCACCTTATCCACATATTTATATTCAGACCTCATTTGAAGGCAGCATTTCGACACACAGCGGCAATGTTAACGTGCAGATTTTTTGGAAATATATGCATGATATAATTCTTAATTATGTATAGATGTATTAAGTGTTACGTTCACCGTCTTATCTTATGAGCCTTGAAAAAAATACCCGAGATCACCAAAGTCAGCAGCATTCATCCTCTGAGGATCATCAATAACTGCACAATATGTCATGGCAATCTATCAAATGGATGTTGTGATTTTTTTTCTTTTTTTTTCCAAAAAAAAAGAGATTGGGATACTTCAAAACCCCACCATGTATTGTAAAAACCCAAATTATCTGAATGAGGGGTTAAGTGAGGCGTATTGAATGAACTGACCCTTTCCCGTGTGTCCCAGGAAATGCTGGACATCATGAAGGCCATCTACGACATGATGGGAAAATGCACGTACCCTGTCCTCAAAGACGAGGCACCACGTCAGCACGTAGAAGTGTTCTTTCAGGCAAGTCCCCTGTCGGCAGCATTCGCAGTGCAGGGAACAGCATGTCTGCCACAGTAAGAATGCTTTAAAAGAAAAATGAGCCTTCATCCTTCTTGCCTCTGTCTCCAACAGAAGATGGATAAGAATAAGGACGGAGTCGTAACCATAGACGAGTTCATCGACTGCTGCCAAAATGTAAGCCGGATGCCCCGACACGTCTGCTCCCCACTGCTGCTGCTGCTGTCAACACTTCTGCATCTTCTCACTGCATTGTTTCTCTCTGTCTGCAGGATGAAAACATCATGAGATCAATGCACCTCTTTGAAAATGTTCTTTAACTTTTGGCTGATTGTGGAGGCGTCGGGAAAAGGACATCATCTTAGGCTTGGCCGGATAACTGACTGGGACTCTTACTGTGTACAGTGTGCTATGCAGACTTTTGAATATAGATACAATACTGGTCATTACTGTGGGCCACAGGTGGGAGGGGGCAATGTGGTGTGAACACTCTGGAATTATGCGCCTTTTTAACATTATATTAACTAAGTTAGACAATTGTATGAGCGAAAAAATGAATAGAAAGGACAAAAAAAATGCAACTATGGTTGAATTTTTCCAAAAAACTAACATACTTCAAGGTTTATTTCCACCATCTGTCTCTGTAGTGTCTTTCTATTTGCTGCACACCAGGTCCTGTAAACTGTGTTCGCCTTCCATCATCTAAAACCACCGGGAGTAGGAGATTTGCGATGAAAGGGTTCAGACAGGTTTTTCTTCTGTCTCTGTTGCAGCTGACTTGTTTCATGTACTGCCAAGTGGAATCACTGTGACTTTCTACAGTATCACAAAAACAAAAAATGAACAGGATACCTGAGGGGACTTCATATCCGTCTATGTTTTTACATTGCAGGCCGGCTCCCGATTCCAGTGCGCTCACCCCGGCTTGGTTTACCAGTGTGGTTTGTCTTTTTGCTCTTTGAAGGAAGCATTTAGAGAAAAAGTAAAACACACACACACACACACACACACACACACACACACTGTACCATTTTAAATTGTATATACTATAGGTGAAGCGATTTATGAGAACTCTATGAGAAACGATTCAACTTGGTTCATGTTTACTTGCCAACTAGAATGAGACACCACAAGGATATCGATGTCAAAACCTGACCATAATGCGGCTGGTTTGTCTACAGAAGCACACAGGTAGCTACATTTACCGCGGGTACACAACATTCGGCGTCATCTTCGTTAACGAAATAAAAGCTGCTTTCCGTGTATTTCATTTAACCCTATGTTATGTATATTATGTGCAAAGTTAATCATCTATCAGTATGTTGTGGAGTTTACACTCAGAGCAGTGTCGGAGGTTATTTATATGGTATTATGGTCGTTTTATAAAACAGTGTCAGTTGTACAGTATTAAAATGAAAACTCGCTCTCAGCTGAATTTCCGGACTTAATATGTGTTCGTGTAATTCACTGTTTTTAATAAGAGAGGGCAGTGGGGTGAGGTTGTTGGTACAAACTTTGTATTATACAATTTTTGTGGGGGTTGTAAGCTCATATGTTCCCTGCTGTTTCCCTTTCCCTCGTCCTGTGGCCTCAACTCCACGTGCCCACATCCGTTCAGCCTGTTTGGGGTCTGCTGTCTTTGATTAAAGCATCGATTAGCCCCAACCGTGAGCAAACACACAGCACGCTGGGTAGAAGCCACACTCACTGACTGCGTCTCGCTCATTGGAAACTACTGGATGACTGACAGAAGTGTCTGAACATTGTGTAAGTAAGTTACTGAATGTTTCAGCTTTTTTTTTTTGAGGGGTGGTGGGGGTGTTGGATATAGGAAGTATCCATCGAAGACGCCGCAAATCTGACTTATACTTGATAATCGGTTTATATGTTGTGAATATTTCGATGCATTTGACAGTTTATCATGTTGTTTGTTTCCATTCAGTGTTATTACAGAATATCACAACACTGGTTTACTGGAAATTGCAGTCACAAACCCCAAATATATAGATATCTATATCTATCTACAGATATAGATATCTATTTCTATCGATATATATATATATATATATATATCCTCAGTGAGGCATGTTGGTCATTCAATAATTTAGTGAAGTTGTATTCTTTTTACTCATGTTACTGGGGATGATGTGTATATTTCCATAACGAAAAAACAAACATCAAACCTGACTTATTTGTTTTTGTACCTGTGTTTGTGAGCCTTGCTGTTTGTAAAACTATGTTCATGTTTGGTTGACAACTTGGTTTTTATCGTCAGTATGTTTATGAAAAAGAAACTATAGAATTAGGGAAAACAAGTCCCCCATGACAACTTAGTTTTGAACATCCCAGCGGATGCAGAGACTATTTTCTGAAAATATGAAGTCATTTTTATGTTCCTTCTGTAAATAATTATCCAAAGCATCAGAGTCGCTGATCTCTCATAAGAATGAAAAAATAAAATGGCCACCACACAAAAAGTGTTATCTTTGAGGGAGAATATTTTATAGGACTGTGACGGTCTATACACAATATTGGTTTTCATCAAACCAATACTGCAATGCACAATGAACCAAATGTTTTCATATGAATGGGCAAAGTAAAACATATGTTATACTATACATCACAATACTACTCTTATCCAGCCACTGTTTTCCCTTAGCTGTACATTTCATAAAATAGTGTATGTTGAATTAGTTTAAAATGATTTCCATCATGAGATTTCTGTTTCTGACTAGATTCAGACATTTTTTTTAATCAAATTAAATTTGTGAAGTTAAAAGTATCTATGAAGATAAAAATCATTATCCAGCGAAAGCAAGGCATGTTGAGGATGAAAAAGGCTTAATGCTTAATTGTGTCTGAAGAACAGTCATCTGACGCCCCCTCATGGTCACAAGAAGATAACACAATCGGCAAAATCCTTTTTTCAACCTGGACTGGATTAAAGAACAGACAAAACAATAAATTCTAGATCTACAGAAGTGTTATGTATGTTTGCTGAATTAAAAATTAAAGCGTAAAAGGGGCAAAGCAAATATCCATTTTATCTTTAACAAAGTATTTTATGTAGATACAAAAAAATATTTTCTTAATATGTACAAAAATGGACTTAAATTTGAACTCCAAGGCTATTGCAGTATTCTTAAAACAAGACAAGATACACTGGAACTTATAAAAATACTGTAATGTATCTGTAATGCTAATATAAATGTAACAGAACTGAATGTGAATGCTTGCAGTGCTTGCTTAAGTAAAGATATGAATCTCAATCCATTTCTTTTAATTTCTTTATTTGTCTTCAAGCTGCAGATTAAAATGAAAAGGCTGTATGTGAAGATAATGCAAACAGTGCCTGAAACCTTATAAGAACAAACACCCTTTTTTTTTTCTTTAAAAAAACAACAACTACATATACTGTCCTGTTTAACTCAATCAGGCAGTGGCTGCGTCAAGGGGGGGGGGCTACGGCCACCCCGATACAGTTGCAGTTGCATAATATGCTTCTCTTAAAGGACACCTTCTTTAAATCAGGGGAGCAGAGTTAAAAACCAAGCAGGAGACATAACTCAATGAAGCTGAATGAACAGTCTGCTGCTCCCAAGTCCCTCTCCTCGCCAGCTGCTCGGGCTCTCCAACCCTGCTGGATCTGGGGGGAGGACAGACCATGGAGCAACTAGTGTGTTCTCAGCTGGATTAACTACCCCAGTCCCAGCTCAAGCTTCTTCTGGCCTGCGTCCGTTGTCTTTCCCTGGACGGCATGATGACCAACTGCCGACCCAGCCAGGCCAGGGTGAAACCGCGTTGGCCGACACCGGATGCTGCGTGTAGTCACTGATGGCTGTTGGGGGAACAGCTCCATTGTGTGTCCTCCTCAGCTGCATGGTTCCCTCTTTAAATAATGGGACCATTAGATTAAAAAAAATCAATCTGTTCTTTAAGTGAAAACTTTTTTGACTCATAAAACCAAGTGAGGGAGTGACGATCCTAGTTATTATTTCTTCAGTTCAATGCAAAAAGGAAAGTCACCTGATTTGGCAAAGAAGTTGGTACAAAATGTTTGATGCATTGTTGACACGACACATTACACCTTGTTAAAATATGTATCTTTTTAAATTGTGCTTTGCTGCCTTGTGTTGGGAAAAAGGGGTTCCTGAAGCAGTTGTGGAGCCATTTGCCTATTTGCATGCTAACTCCACTAGGGGGAGGCAGAGGTCATGAAAAGATGTTAACAGTTAAGGTTTTTATGCAAGTTGCTGATTTAGTTGCTTGGTGTTTGAGTTGTGTTTCGTACAGGTGTTAATGGTTGATATTGGCGTTTAGCTGAGCTTCTCCCCATTTTGGTGCATATGCTGTGTGGCCATATTGCTTCATCTTTAGCATAAATATTAGATTTATTTCACCTGGTCAAAATTTGGTCCCCAATTGTCATCGTTCATGTTTTTTTTTCTTTTGTCTTGTCGTTATTTTTAGGTTTCTCAGAAAACTTTCTTGCTTCTAACCCATAGATATACATTTATGTTGTAACCCCACTCATTCTGTCATTTTAGATTCATTTGTCGAGTTTTAATACTAATCAACCAGGAGAGTTTTGGACTCTATGCCACCATCTTGCAGCGCCTACCCGACTCTCACAGAAACACATTCATATATATTTAATGTTATTTATCTCCTTGGATGATTAAATTGTGTTTGCCAACAAACTGTAGGTGTTAAAGTAAAAAAAGTTGGTGGCAACAGTTAAGACTCAAAGATTTAATTAGACAAAAGGTTTGTTTATGTTTTGGAATAAGTGTACATGATGCACCAATCTTAACAATAGTAAAGGGATTGAAATTACCTGAGATACGTTTGCATATAACCAAATACTGCTGATTGAAATCAGCCATAGTCATCGAGGACATATACATTTTAACATATTTCACAACTACATCAAATTAAGGCAGATAGTTATATATTGAAAAACAAGTTGTGCATTTCATGTACAAAAAGACCTTGTAGGCCACACACACACAAGATGGTACAATATTTATCAAATGAAGAATATGTATTACACAGAAACATTTGTTTCTATAAAAACAAGCAAGGCAATACAGTATGATGCTGTCACTGTACCGCAACTCATGGCTGAAATGTTGCATGCTATCATGAAAGACAATTTTTTCAGATTATAGTTGCTAGTGTAAAAAGACTAAATTTGGGGAGTTGAACTGTGAGCTGAAGTCTGATTGTCAGAAGTTTACTCTGAAAGTGCAACATAAATAATGTTTAATGTGACAGTTTGACGGAAAAGCTTTCGACATTTGGTCCCTGTCACTACTTCGCTTTAATGCCTCCCTGCAAAGTGAACATTTACAGTATGGCCCACAAATAAGCCCTTGTCATATCCAGAGCCTGTAAATCTACATAGTGAAATGAAAAATGCTTTTTTGTTTTTTATTTATTTAAAAACACAGTGGAGATATATGCTGTATTCCTGATTCCAGTGGGCTTCATGCCAAAATGCATGTCAGCCACAGGCACTGATGTTATTCCAGTCTCCACTGTCCATCACGCAAAGAATCTGTGCGGGGAATTGCTGGATGTGTTGTCCAGTTCATTCCGACAGATTCACTCGGAAGCTCCTCAAGTGACAAGTCGTTATTTGAGGATCATACTGTGTGTGTGTGTTCACTCAAAGGCATGAGGGAAAGGCAGCTGTGGACACTGGAAGTTGAGTCTCCTGGGTCCTTGTTCCCTCTCCTGTCTTGTTATATTTAAAAATGGAACCACGTGAGACTGACCCTCTGAGATTTGAGCATGGTCCATTAGATCTCCGTGTCTGTCCCGGGCCAGTCTGGAGGGCAACGCTGAGGACCGAGTGTTTGAAGTTAAGTGAGCAGCTGCCTGATCTCTCGGTAAACGTAGCAGAGGAAGTCCATGTAGGAGGAACCGCCGTGCATACTTTTGTCCTCCACCAGGCTCTGACGGAACAAAATCTCTGGCTTGTCCCTCTGCCGCACGACGACGAGCTGAGTGGAGCAGAGAGAAGTTCTGGTTAAAATGCTCTCGTAAATCTGTACATCAAAATGTTTGCTGCAATGTTGACACGACAAACAACACCTGGTTAAAATATGTATTTTCTAAATTGTGCTTTGCAGCCTTGTGGAAAAGGTTTCCTGAAGCAGTTGTGGGACGAATTGTGCATTTGCTTACTAACTCCACTAGGGAGAGGCAGAGGTCAGGAAAAGCTGCATGGCAGTTCTCTTATAACAATTCTCCTCAAACAAAGTGTTTTGTAATGAGTATTGAAATCTTTAACTGTAAGAGAACAAAGTTGTGTTTTAAGCAGTATAATGACTTTTGGTCAACATTGTGTTGTAACGACTGGGTTTACACATCTTACCTTCATGGAGTTTGGCCTCTTTTCAAGCAGGACACCGATGATGGACCGGACCTTCACTGACAGTGGGTTGTCCAGCTTTGGCAGCACACACTGAAAAACACAATTTCAAAATTAACGTAGTGGTCAGTGTCACGGGTTCATTACCTTTATTTCACTTTGAAAATTGATACGTCACAATCACAAATTTGAGAATGGGAAAGCCTTGATGTAAAAAAGAGAAAATTTCACACTTTCTTTGAAACACTGGTACAGACCACATGAAGAAGCATTTTCTGAGTTTTGGCTTGAAAATAAATCTTTCTTTCAACTTAGTTTACATTTTTCAGTAACACATTAGAGGTTAAACTTGTGAAGCTGTTCTTCTTTTTGGATAAATGAAATAACGCTTATCAAAATATGTTCTGATTGTGATATTTTCCTACCAACTCAGCTTCCAGACATTCTCTCACTATACTTTAATACCTCCAGGCTTCACAGAAGAAAATAAATGTCTGTTTCACGTGGTTCAGAAATATGTTGATCTCAGTGCGATTTGATGAATTCTCACCACATGTTCCTGCAGGTGGGCGAGCGATGGCAGGTTGAACATACTCTGGACTAGGTCGGGTGGGCTCGCTTGGCCCAGCCACAGAAACATGGAGTGGCCGTTCTCCAGCAGGAACATGCCGGAGTCTGCAAGAGACTCCTCTGAACAGCGCACCGGAGCGGGCAGAGCATCGCTGTTAAGGTCCATGTTGTGCTAAAAACAAACACACACACAAAAAAACCCCATTTGATATTAGATATCTTAGGATTACAATCATACTTTAACTCCTCCAACTCAGTGGGAGACACTTGTATGAGTGGTCTTATCTCAGCAGTGCTAACTGAAAATTGTCCCCCTCACCAGTGGCATGAGGCGTGGGTAGAGCAGCAACTGTGTGTCCTCCACCCCCATGGCCATGACCGAGAGCCTCTGATGGGCTCGGTCATCTGTGGCGAGCTCCGTGCTGCCCACCAAGGGGGCAGTTTTCATCAAGCTGTTGATGTAGACTGGGAACACCTTCATGGTTTTAGGCAGGATCAGCTTAATATGGATTCATGCAGGGGAAAAGAATGTTGCCGTTACTTTCGGAGAGATGTATTTATGAAATTACAGGCACACGGCTCCCAAATCCTTCGTGTCGGTGTCCTTTAAAAGCAGGGCCTGATTTTGATAGTTTGCGTTGCAGACGCTGTTCGTAACTGACCTGGCTGGCGACGGACTGGCTGGCGCAGTTCTTCCTGTAACAGGCCAACATGTGGGCCGTCTGGTTGACCAGGATATCCCTCACGTTCTTTAGAGGCTGGTTCAATATGGCACGGTAAGCTGAGTGGGCATGAAAATAAAAAATTAGAAGACTGGAGAGGAGATCATGGGCCTAACCGGCAGATAAGAAAAAGGAATAAACAAAAAAGGCTTTTAAAAAGAAATCATGCCAAAAAAAAAAGAGATGAGGAGTAGCTGGACCAGTGAAAGCAGTTAGCTGAAGGTCAGTGATACAACAGTTTAAGTTTCATGATATTCAATGCCTTATCTGTTCTTAATGTTAAACATGTGTTCCTTACTCTCACAGCTCATTCTTCTTCTACTCATGAGTCCCTGAGCGTATGAAGACTATCAAATTCAACAAAGGTCAGGGTGACACTGCAGGACATCAGCAGGCTCTGTATGCAGTACATTACGATGGCCAAATAACGAGAGACGACTATAAAGGACGGTTCCCTCCTTAAAATAATGGACTGTTCATAGCCCATTAGGTAAAAATTCTGCTTTATGCAGCAGTGTATCAATCTGTTCATTGAGTGCGGGAGAGACAGTCTTAGTTAATTTCTCTCCAGCTACATGTAAGAAGGACAGTCACCTGATTTGGCAAAGAAGTTGATGAGTGAGTCGGTCTCGCAGTTCTTGTACAGCTCTGACAACTGCGAGCTGCAGTTCAGACTCATGTTGTGGATACGCAGGCGACGCTGGCCACTGGTGGTGGTGTACAGCAAGGCACACTGGGAAAAGAGGCGCAAACATAAGTTAGAACCAGACTTTGGGAATTTAACTTCATTTACATTTTTAAGAGGTACATACCTGCATGAATGCCCCAGACTCCTCACTGAGCGTGTCGTCGTGCTTGAACTCAACCGTCAGAGCCTTGTCGCAGTCCACAGCTGCCATCTCGATGTCTGTGGTGTTGTTCATATGGATGGCGCCGAAGAAGTCTGTGGCTCTGAAGCCTAGAGACGAACACACTGGGAGGTCACCTCCTATAACTTGTCCGGTTTCACACCAACATGGAAAATCTTGCGCTATTCCTCACCTGTGCTGGTACGAACACGCATGATGGCATCAAATCCAATGCTCTTCTGCACGTCTTTCCTTAGGTCTCTCAGGAAATGCTCCCCATCTGTCTCCACCTGACAAGAGGAAGAAGTGCATTAGCGTGAGCAGCACGTGTGTTCAAACTCTAACCAGCAGATGGCAGTATAGTCAATATTCGGTCTCTAATGCCAAAGGACAAGCATGACCACTGGGCTTCATAAATGTACCTCAGCACAAGTAATTCATCTCATGCAAAGAAATATATTTGAAAGAAATGTCAGTTTGGGCAAAAGTAAGAAAAAGAAATGAACATTTAAAGACAAGATTGAGTTTTCATGGAGTGTTAAATTGCTGTAGCTATTAGTTTTATGTCTAATGCCTACATTGTAGTGCTATTTATGAAGTATTTCAGTGTAGGTTTAGCCTATGTGTGTTCAACGGTTTAGCGTGTGGTGTGTTTTTAGTCTGGAGCATTAGTCCCATGCGTGTTGCAGTTCTACATTAGACTGTGGGTACTGTACCAAAGTTGTATGTTTAGTTAACGTTATTATGTGAACACAGTAAAATTTTATTAAGCTACAAATGGCTTTGCCCATTTTTTAAATTATCTCTTCATGGTAATTACAAGACATAAAAACTGAAACGATGGTGTGTTTTTTTCACATTGTACTGTATCTTGCATGCATCTCCTTGCAACCTACTCTGTATTTTTAAGTAGTTTTCACTAAAAAGGGTATTGCCTCCCAAATGTTGTACCTGAAAGTTGTTGTACTTGTAGACGGAGCCTCCGGTGTGCGCGGGCACATCAGCCATGGTCGCCAAGTCGACGTACTGGCTGGGGAAGAGGAAGAGATCGACGCAGCATCCCTGTGCCACACAGTCCTTCGACAGCTGCTCGTACACTCCCTTCTGAGGCAGGAACAGGATCTATGGAAGAAAAACAACGACGCACATTTGAACTGGATTCAGCAGTCAGCAGTCCCCTAAGTTTAAATTTAACAATTTGAAATACTAATGTTTAATAAATGCTGAATTTCTAGGAAGTCCTTTTTTTGTCTTCATAAGTTATAAAAAAAACTCCTTCTGGACTCAATCTACTTGCTTCCTGCAAGTAGATTGAGTCCAGGCTTACCCCCTTTGTTTACTTAATCAACAACTGCCAGCAGTCAAATCCATTCTAGACAACAGCCAACTCACTTTCTCTTTCTCTGTGTTGACCAGCTTTTTATCATCCCTGTTCTTCAGTTTGCCGGGAGCTTCGGCGGTGGGCAGGGACGAGTGGAAGATGAAGATCTTTCCACTACATTCTGCAGCCTGGAGGGGGACAGAATGACAGGAAAAAATATTTTTAAAATAACTCTGAGGTCAAACCAAGGTATGTAATGTGTTCCTGACGTGTTGTTTGTAGCATTACAGTTGGTCAGAGGGGGCAACAAGGATCAAATTATCCTCAAAAATAATGATCTCTATGTACAGAGCACTTCCCTGTGTTGCCAGATAAACTGAGACAAGAAAAGATTCAGATGTGAGCAATACTCATGAAAATATGAACAGCAACAGGCATGAAAAAATAAACAGTTTGCTGTTGTGTGATCTAACAACTGTTTCCAATTAAAAGCTGTGTGTGAAGTTCTCCTTAACTCTGCGCCAAAACACTGACCTCATATCTCTCAAAATTTATTGGACTTTATAAGTAAACACAAACATATCGGGGGGGAGGAAAGAAACGCGTTGCTTCGCTGAGTTGATATGCTGAGCGAGTTTAGATGACAGTGGCAAAGTTGGCATGAGCAACACATCTGAATTATTTTTGACAAACTGAAGCAATCTTATGTGGGTGGTTGCGATGTTTACAATTAAATTGGTTGGACTTTTTAGGGGAAAAAACATTGTGTATTTTGGCATTTGTATGTTTTATGGGAAGCCAGGAGTATAGAAAAAAAAAAAAATTTGAAGAGACACTGCTGCTGCTTAATGTTGCTTGTCAAATATAAAGCTTCCCACAGACCTGATTTTTTTTTTTTAAACGTTTTACTTTATATCTAAACCTACTGCAGCCGCACACAGTTCAAGGTGGTTGCTTTCAGCCCCTAATCTTCCACTTCACGTTGACAGATGTCACCCTTGTGGCTGACCTTAAATGCCTCGACGCCGGCCTGGATGACCGGAGCAAAGACCGTTTCACTCTCATTGGTGTCTGCAAACATGTCAGGGATCTGGTCCAGGAGGCTGCAGACAAAGGCACAGGGTTATGGTCAGCTCAGGTTGTCCCACAACCAGTGAAGGTGCAGTAAGACTCATCACTGTATATTCTTGTACCAAAGACACTGTGTTCCATTGACCTCGCTGCCTTTTTGAATACTTTTTACTTGATATCAAGTAAAAACCTCCATATCGTTACTTCATGGTTGCTCATTAAATATTAGACAGAAGCCATGTTAATCTCTATGCAAAATGAAGCAGTCGCCCATCAACAGATATAAAAACAAACTCCAGAAAAGTCTTGGGGTTAACATGCCCTGTTCTCTACATGAAAACTAACAATGAGCTGCATCTTACTTGTAGATAACAGCCCTCGACTCCTGGTAGTCGACGAGGAAGCCATCCAGCAGTGGGACGAACATCTCAGCCGTGTCTGACACCACCATCATCTGGGGCTGGGCCAGCGCGCTCTTCACGTTGTAGAAGTGGAGGACCTTGTTGTAGGTGACAAAGCCGACCTTGATCGCCGAGCTCTCCGCACCTTCCACTCTGGTAAGGGGGAGACAAGCACCTGTGAACTCCAGGGTGTTTCTACTACGTCATTTGAAACCTTAATTCAAACTGTGCAGAGTGTAAAATCAATTTTGTGCAAAGATGTCAAAGCTGTGTTTGAGGAATCCACTGTTATCCCGTTTTCACTGCTGAGATCCATTTGCGTGTGAGCCATATTTCTACTACCATAATTACTTTTACTAAAATAATATGATGAAATGGGCACTTTGTGGATGCAAAAGAAAACATGAGACAAGAATCTGGTTTCCACATGACTTTCAAGAACCATTTCACCCATTAAAAAGTCCATTTCCCATCCATGGCAAATCGTCAAGTATAAACATCCTTCCAGGATTCAAAAGAAAGAACATCCAATATGGCCTTGTTTATTAATGTTTGTGTGTGTGCGCGCGTGTGTCTATGTTACAAAATCCAAGCAATTTTCAGGTAGCTCAGGAGAACAATTCAATTACACCCATTTACCTTGGTGCCATGCCTGCTGTTTTCTTTTGCTCTTTCTCTGCTTCTCTCACTATTACAACTTGCTATAGATTATCTATACGGGAAAAAACAAACACGTTTGGCTTTAGTAGATAGGTGCTACTGAAAAAAAAACTCCCTGACATTTACCAGAACACTCAGGATTTGGCTATGGAACTGGTAGCTGCACTGAACCAAAGCCATACATCAAAACCCTTCACTATCATAGTAATTTAAAAGCATTCTTCACTGACACTGCCAACTGCAGTTTGTCAGTCCCTCTTCTTAAATCATGCAGACACACTAAGGAACATGTCATGTGGCTTAGAGCAGAAGGTATGCCACTGGTTAACTGTGATCCCACTCCTATGTTAACATTAGTCATGGGTGCTGTTGGGAATTACAGATTCAGGTTTTATTCTACCCTTTCTAAGACCGAACGGGGATTAGAAATAACATCATGCAGAGAAAAAAAAATGTCACTGCCTTCCTTGGTCTACATCTGCATTTAGTTAAACCAGACCCGGGCTGTGTTTTGAGTGAATACTGCAGAATTATAAGAACCTTATAAAAATGCAGTGTGTCATATTAATTTACGGCCTGTAAAAACAAAAAACTAAAAACATTCAAACACAGCTGAAGGAGGTTAAAATAATGATGTCATGGCATCAGACGAATATGGAAATATTGTTCCTGGTGCTAACGCAGCAAAGGGAGGAAAGAGTAACCAGGTGGAGTGAATCATCGTCTCCCGACATGATAAATCCAAAAACTCTTTTCGAAACAATGGTTAGTGCCAGAGTCGTCTGCACAACAAATGTTTTTGCTTGGTTTCTATTTCAGATGCCTGCGCTATATTTTTCCATTCTTGGCAGTCTCTGCGCCCTCCTTGACCGATACCGACCATCTGCAAAACGTCACGCAAGAAAGTTAAGCCTGATGAGATCAAATAGTTGGCGTGATGTTCAGGTCTTGAGGGATGTCCTATTCTGGCAAGACATACGTTGGATGTGAGCAGCATTTAGTTTTCTAAACAGATTCTGGTACCTTTTGATGAGGATTTGGTCAATGTGGAAAAGTGGAAGTTCTGCAAAAAACCCTGAATTTCTTCTTGTGGGCTCAACAAGTATATAGCACTTATAGTATCATATTCCTACCTGTACTGTGTTTGTGTGTGTGTGAGTGAGTGAGTGTCTGTGATTTTCTGAGGTATTGTGTACCTTGGCAGCTTCTCCAGCACAGTCTTCAGCTCATCACATATCAGTCTGACCAGGCCACTTTTAATGTTGCTATAGGACACGTCAATCATAAAGATGTAGGCGGGAGGATTCGGAGGCTTGTTGTTCTGTAGGAAAAGAAGGTGGCAGGTGAAATTAATTTGTTGCTTTATTTTAGAAATATATTTCCAGGCTATCTGGACTTGACAAGCATAAAACATTTTATCTCAAAATGAAATGAGGAAAAACAATGTTCCTTGGGCAAACTTCAGTTATTCACGAACTAAGAAATGATTCCTCTTATCTGTCCTGTATTCTGTATTTTTTTTTTTTTGTCATAGCTTATCACCAGAGAGCCCAAAACCTGCAGTCTACCTGGACTTAAAGGATCTCTGCCAACATAAGTTTCTGTTATTAGTTCCCAGAGTGACAGAGAAGTTTCCAGTTGGGCTTGCTCACAACTTTGGGCACTAATGAGGAGACCATGGCAGGTATGAATTCTTGAATGGAGGTCAACGGAGTGTGTGTAAGGAGGTCAGTAAGACACTGTTATGTTTCCGCAGTTACGATCCCTAAAAAGACACTCACCTTGTCAGTTTTTGTTTAATCGCTGGCCCGCAGAGTGTTTATAAGTCATAATAAACGGAGCAAAAAGTAGGCCAGCGGAGTGACTCAGCTCTGCCAATGCACTCTGACCGTCTAATGTTGTTCTCAACAGCCGCAGCCTCCATGGGGACAGTTTATTGGCATCACTTAATTTTTTTCTTTAAGTGTTAACAATAGAACTGAGCTGCCTTCATAAAAATCTGTGAAGCTGCAAATCTCCTGCACCGTATTAGACAGACCTCTGTGAGAAATCTTTGATATTTATCTGCTCAAACGTTACGGCGAGCAAACGATTCCCTGGATGTAGGTTTTCATCTCTCTATCCTCCCTAGTCTCTATTGATCAATTAAATGCACCCTGCATAATGTGTTTCGAGTTGTCCTGTACCTTGCAGTAGTCCAGGGTGGCTACGAACTCATAGGATCCCAAAGACAGCTCTGGCCGCTCGTAGAAGTCCACCCTGCGGCCCATGTGGTCAAGATGTTGGAAAAAGAAGACTGGCACTAGGGTAAGACAAAGAAATTAAGTTGAATGTAAAGCTGTGCATGATAAGACAGAATTGTTTACCTTTTTTTTTTCTTCTTGTTATTTGGATTAAATACATAACTTGATTTTCCTTGTGCTTAAAATGATTTAAGATGAAATATATATATTGTTTTATGCACAGTACAGTACCTTCATTGACACAGTTGCAGAAGCAGCACTGGTAGCGACGACCGCCATCAATGAATTGCATGTAGGGACACATGTAGGCCTTGCATCGATTGCAGCGGATGGGGCCGGTCTCACCGTGGTTCACAACATATAGAGGAGTCTACACAGACACACACACAAAATACATTGCAGTCAACTGTTCCCAAATGAGTTTACATGAAATAAATAATGTTCCTCAGGATGTAATTGATGACTGAACTACACAAAAGCACATCGTTTGTAAAACGCTGCTGTTGTCTACGTTCTTGGTGACGCTTCCCATGTTTTCAGCAAGGCAACATTTACCGTACATGGGCCGTACTAAATTCTGCTCTCAAGCATCAGTGATTCCATGGCACCTGAACAGTACACATTGCTCTTTCATATACAGAACACTTGTCTCTCAAGTTGTTTATTATATACGACAGCACTGTCACTAAGTACCATTTACCAGCCGTACACTATGTAACACTTTTAAGTCCCCTGCGTGCTTTGACACAAAATAAATTGAAAATGTTTGCTTCCATGAACGCAGACAACTATAATAATAGACCTGTCATGATAACTAGTTTTTGTCAGACTATATATTAACCCAGAAATGATTTTGTTGAACGATATTATTGTCATTTTTTTGCAACTGAATTGTGAGCTTTTAGTAAAGGCCTATTGGTTGTCTTCTACGTGATTTGTGTTGCTCGCTGCTGAGAATTTTTCTTTTCTAAAAGCAGATGATAATGGCAGTTAGTGAGCTGCGCTTGCGACACAGAGCAGAAAAGAGGATTGAAGCAGCGTGACTGGCTATGTCAACAAACACGCATGTAATCACAAAGGCGGTTATCGAGGTCAAAAGAAATGATCGAGTTCATGTTCATGTATCGCACGATAAGTCGATAACATTTATCGAGGCCTACAATAAAACACATCAAGGGTTCAAGGGTTCAAGGCAGCAAGTAGGTTTATTATTAGACTGAGGGCTGAAAGGTGGAGAGAAAAGTGTTTACAGTCGTGGTTCTCTCACTTTTGCTGGCATGTCTCTGCTTTAGAAGCTGAAAAATCTTCTCAAATCGAATTTGATCAACTATTCATAACGGGGAAGGTAAAAAAAAAGTTGAACTTTACTGACACAAAAATCAGCACAATAGCATATCTCTCTCTCTGCAGTGGCTCTGTGCGTCCCCCAGAGGGGCCGGCCCCTCTGGTTGAGAACCACAACTGTATCGTTGGGCTGTATACCCAGTGCAATAACCAAAGTATGCTGGATGAGTAAACAATGAATTTAAAATTCAAGCACAACACGGCCCCTTTGAGTTGTTTATACTTATGATTTAGTTTTTACTGTTTTGTTATATTTCTGGTGGGAATATGCTCCATGCCGCACTGAGCGCTATCAAAGCACCAAAAAGTGCAATACTCTTGCGTTTGATTGCTTTTGTATAAACCCACTTTCTCCTCCAGTGGTTCCCTGCCGATCTGACATTAGCTAATTAGCCAGATGAGAGAAAGCTAACATTGCCTAAAAAGGCCAAGTAGTTGCTGGGACAAGGCGAGTGGGGGGGGGGGGGGGGGGGGGGGGGGGGTATCTAAGAAAGGATTCTTGGACCACACATGATCCAAGAGGAGGTCATTAACTGGACAAAATAACATTTTTTTTAGAACTATGACACATCTTTCAAAGAATTACATTTAGAAGATTCTCCCAAAACAAGGCTGAGCGCCTGAGACACTGGCATATATCAGCGGGTATTACTCCATGCAAGAGTTGGGCATGTTTTAGGGTTGTTGTTTTTTTATCTGTGTTTCTCTCTTTTTTTGACTGATATTAATGCGTGATTATGTATCGCTGATATAATTGAACATTTAGATCGGGGAAACTACTTTCAAGTTATATATATAAAAAAAAACACAACTTACCTCATTCTTTGGCAAACTGGCAAAGGGTTTAATGATGCAAGCCAGGGGCACTTGGCACTGTTTGGCCAGATCGGCGGTGCAGGGTAGAGTGTAGGTGGTGCAGCGGATGAACCGAGGACTGGCATTGCCTGGCATTAGCAAAAAGAAGGTGAAATCATGACAGAGCAGACTAAGCAGAACATGCTAGTTTGCTTTCATGTAGTTCTGCATGTTGAAATTATCATGATAATAAATAGTCAATATTAATAAACCTCAAGGAAATATGTATATTTTAAGTACAAAAAAAGCCTATAACTTACAAAGTGTATTCCACAAACAACATTAAAAGCACTGAACTTGATATGCTAAACTTTTAACAAAAACACACCCTTTAGGTTGACACATTAGACACATAGAAATTATTATTATTAGGTATTAATTGTTATTTTGGGTTACCTTGGTCCTGCACTGTGAAGTCCGTGGTGACCAGAGGTGGAACCTGTCCCCTGATGTTTGTGCTGAAGACTTGTCCTCCTTGGTTTGTTTGGTCATCCTGAATGATTTGGGTCTAAAATAGACAAGTTATGCATTACAGTCCAATCTGACAGAATTGTTCGTTAAAAAACATAATACGTAATTGATGCAGACGTTTGATCATATGAGCAAATGTGATGAAAACATCGTCACCAACCACTTTTCTGTTAACAAAGATCTTTTGCTTCATCGTTTTTCCATAAGCCAATATATACTTGGTAAATAATTGTTGAAAATACCCAGTAATGTTGAGTACATGGCTTTGTCACACACCTTTTGAGGAATTAATAAGCCGCTGGTTTAGGGCAGAAAATTTGGTATGACGTGGGGTATGTCGGTATATGAAGGAGGTCCGAGGAGGATTAGTTGTCAACTCACTATGCTTGGGATAGAGTCAAGGTCCAGTTTCTTCTGCTGTGGGCCAGCCATGGAAGCTGGAGCTCCAGGGAAGGCCCCTGGCATGCCTGGCTGGGGCCCAGCCATGTGCCCCCCGAACTGACCTGTACATTGAATGGGTATTTGTTGGCTGTAGTGTAAAATATAAACTGTGATGGAAGCTTTGTTTTGTTGTTTGCAGAGTCTGATTTACCAGCTTGCTGTGGGTATCCTGGTGGACCAGCAGCTCCAAGACCAGGCTGCTGGAAACCTCCGGGGCCCTGAGGAGGTGGCCCGCCGAATGGGCTAACCATGCCTGCCATGCTTACAGGGGGGGACTGTGGTGGAGACATCTGGGGGGACATTTGATGGGATAGATGGAGTGACTGCGTGCCTGGAGGCATCTGTGGCTGGCCCATTGCTGGTGGAGGAGGTCCCTGGAAACGCTGCTGGGCTACAGAGCTTGTTGGTGGAGGAGGGCCCTGCATCGGCCCTGCAGCTACACCACGAAGAGAGTGGTAATGAAGTATCAATCATAGAACTGTTTTTCTGATCTGTTTTTGTTTTGTTTACAATTACAGGATATCTAATAATTTAGACCCTGAGGCACCAGTTGTTGGGCCATTGACAGATAATATCGAAAGCCATCAATGTTTCACCAAACAGTGAATATGTTTGTTTTTAAGTATGCCACACCCTGCTAGTTATAAGCAAACTTACCATAGCCACCCAAGTTCATAGCACTCATCTGATTGGTGAGCTGCTGTGCTGCAGGCGGGCCAGGAGAGGCCATGCTGTTGTACAGGGAATGTGGAGGTTGTCCATAAGCAGCACCTACAGCTGGTGGAGCAGGGTACCTGAGGAGTATAAGAAACATGAGTATATATACACTATATACACTCATATTGATAGTATCTTATGCTTTCAGCTGCTTATAACACAATGACCAGCACTTGTGCCTGTAATCTTTGCTGTTACGACTATTTTAGCAGTGAGCAGATGATTTAAATGTCTGTTGTAGTACATCATCACTAAATGTCTGTACTGTTTAGGGAAGCTGTGGCTCAGGAGGTAGAGTCAGTCGTCCGCATGCGGTTGTGTCCTCGGGCGAGACGCTTAACCCTAAATTGCCTCTGACGGCCCTTATGACAGTGTTTGAATGTGACAGAAAAAGCGCGGTAAACAGAAGCGCTGTATGAATGTGTTTGATTGTGACTTTGAGTTTTGAGTGGTCAATAAGACTAGAAAAGCACTTTATAAATATAGTCCATTTACCATTCAAGCAGCTGGGAAATTTGAACTAACAATTGATCAATACTTCCTTTTCTCATTCTTAACCTATTTGTGTTTATTTCAGTGATAATGAGCCGTTCCAAGTGGTACCTTTTGGGTGAAAATTGTTACCTTTGTGAGTGAGCGCCATTCTGCTGGACATTTGGACTGTAGGAACTGCCCGCTGGAGGCGGAGGCATGCCGGCAGCAGAGGAAACTGTCGATTTCATCATACCTGAAGTGAGTAGATGACAACATCGTTCCAGCATAATTCACCACAACTGAAAGGCACACTCTCCGGTGGCAAGAGCAGACCTGTTAAATGAAGGCCTGAGAAGCACGTAATATGACAAAGCGATCCACGTACGAGGGCGGACGTTATTTACCTGTTGGTGGAGCGGCGAATGCCTGAGGTGGTCCCCCATAGTGCCCATAGGGGGGCTGCGCGGGGCCACTCCCAAATCCACCTTGGTAGCCCCCCATCCCTGGCTGGGCCTGGGAGTACGGGGGCGCAGCGACGTAACCCTGTTGACTCATTTCGACGGAACGGCGGTTACTTTCTTCTCATTCCAAGGTGAATGAGTTTTGTGACAACCTGTGGAGTTGAAAAGATAACGTTAAAAAAACAACAAACATTAAAAAGAGATCTTGTTCATATTGGGGTAGTTTGAATCAGGTACTCATAACTGTACTTATGGAAATAATCTAATACATTAACATGCCAAAATAGGCAACTGGTATTTGACCTCATGCAATCATGAACACTGGTGCAACGTGAGACCTTTGGTGTTGCTCACTGAGAGATAAGGTGCTCATATCTGTTCCACAATCTTCAGCATGAGTTGCCGTTTCTGTTACGCTGTCAGCCTTTAAAAAACACATTTTACTTCTCTAAGTTGGTGTTTTTTTCTTCTTCCTCCCAGTTGTCATTTAGGACGCAGCACAAAATGAGAAGTGGACTTGTTCTTTTCTTTTTCTTTCACTTTGGCACAGCTGGGTCGACAAAAACTCCAAAGACACCCCGTTTATTACTACTATGCAATAAATCAGTTGAACACATTTGACCCAGACAAAATACAGAAAGAGAAAAAAAAGAAAAGAATTGGCCGTGGTGATGTGCTCAGTTGTAATAGTTTAAACTCGATCGTCCACTTCCGAGATCTGCCACGTCAAAGACCGTTATGACGGCTACAAGCCTGAGCATCCCTGCCTCCTTTTCTTTTTTTTGTCCTCAGGTCACACGCAGCTGACAAACACACGTATTAATGACACATGTTGCTCATGACGTGTAGCCTAATATCGCATGGAGAGAGCGCGGTGACGTGACAGCCGCCGATTAGCACACCTATTGACAGAAAACCTCATGCTAGCTACGCGGACATCACGACAAACTTTTTTTTCTTCTTCCACCAGAGGCGAATAATTTCCCCCCCTCCCATGGAGATGAAGAATTGTACCATTAATTGTAAAAACATGTGCACTGGCTACGGGTGTAAATACTGTCGCGGTGGTATTTACCTGAATATTGGGCAAAGTCCTCTCCTCTGCGTGTCGCCCTCAGTGGAAGCAGAGTGCCACGTCAAACTCCAACACCGCGCCGGTCGCTACGTTACGAGCGAAGAGCGAACCGGTGTCGAGACGAGCAGAAATACAGAGTTTCCGGTTGTAGATTTCAAAATAAATCCCCGTAGGGGGAATGAACCGCCTTAAACGCTGTCCAATGAGGGGGGAAACAATATCTGCTTTTAAATGTGTATTTCTTGTCACAGCTTCGAAAGTTATTTGACATTCTATACGGCAACGTGTTTTGTTCAAAACATCACATTATGCTTTTACTGTGAAGAACAGATAGCTGAATTCCTGGTTTGCGCCTGTCTGTTTTCAGCCCACTTGACGGGGGTTTGCGCTGTGACCGACGCATGCGTGAAGCAGAGGGATCCCATACACGTCAGCACGGGGTATGTGAACCTGCGTGGTCCCTGCGATCAGTCGCGGCAGCGCCTCATCTGAAGTTTGAGGGGGGAAATTATAAATGTGACATGTGAAGACAATAAAACGCCACGCAGTTTGGGATTCAGCTGTGTATCAGCTGAACAAATATTGTGCAATTTCGTTCAGGTTATTGCCGGGTGTGGTCTCGTCTCCTGTCGTGGCGGACGTCCCTGCGTGAGATCAAACCAGCCACCAAAGGCATGGATCTATCAATCAAATGATCAGAGGATGCTTGACACGGCTTTGCCTCCCGTACCCAATTAGAATTAAGTTCATTGCTGTTGTCAGGTAGAAAACAAAAATGAGTTGAGGGGTGGTCAGCCGAGTCTGACCTTTCGACCAATGGGTCACAAAACCTTCATACTGTATATAATGAATTGGGATACCATACATATATAGTCAATAAACATTTGTGTGTGTGGGGGGGGGGGGGCAACATTTTAATTGATTTTGTGAAATTATTTCCTGGACTAGTCCCAATTTTCTAGGGATGGTGGTTTTATTTTGACTCCCAGATGATAATGTGTCTGAAGAAGAAACAATACAAATAGCCTAATATAGGGTATTAAGCTTAAAAGCGATATGAAGGATAATAAAAAAAAAGGACGAGATATAGGTGTGCCACTGCTCTCTGCTGCAGTAACGTAACACTAAGAAAGTTATCACGTGAATATGCGTTGATACGCAATAAGATTCCTCATGCTGCTGATGATTTGCGCTTGGACGCTTTGGCCGATCCTTGAGTCGAGTGTGACGTTCATGTCCCGCAGGACGAACCACATGGCTTGCCATAGAACCACCAGTTGCATGATGTCGACGCCCGCGGGCGGGTCCGTGCGCCGTGACGTCTCCAAAGCGGGCTGGACTCGGGGAGAACTCAAGACGATGGGGATTGTACAGCGGAGCGGTGGAGGCGGTTTTGGTAAAGTGCTGTCGGTCTGGCTGTCAGCTTGATGATAGCGCTGCGGAGGCTTGGCTGAAGAGCTGCGCGCAGCATGGGTACCGGGGATTACATCTGCGTGACGCTGCGTGGTGGTGCACCCTGGGGATTCACCCTGCGAGAAGGAGAGGGGGACACCCACAGACCTTTCCTAATTTCCCAGGTATCTATCTATCTATCTATCTATCTTTTTTTTTTTGGATTGATTGCTGATTGATGTTTCATCTGCGATTCTTGGAGTCACCCATCAAAGATGAGGAAACTAATGAAAGCTTTACCCATGTTACTGTTGGATATTGGAGATTATATGAATTCCCTAGTTTTGGTTACAAGAGCCATATCTATATGCTCTCGATTTTGGTGGAAATTTGTCGAATCGTTCCCTGGAGAATAGAAGAATCTTAAGTTTTTTGTTTGTTTTGTCCCTGGTGGGAGAAACTTCATTCGGAGCAGTGCGCGTGTGTGTGTGTGTGTGTTTCTGCATTTTTGTGCGCGCTGGCTGTGTTTTGGTGCGAGATTCCTCGGGACCCTTATATGGTCAAGGCCGAGGGAGAGTGTGAAGCTGAGGCCAGTGTGATCTGTTATCACTCACAAAGATTATAGCAAAAAAAGCAAAGCATTGTTCAAACGAGTAAAAGAGCCTCCGAGTGAAGTGTGTGTGTGTGTGTGTGTGTGTGTGTGTGTGTTATGTAGGAACGACAATGCGAACTAATGTAAGTGTATCTTGAAGGTCCTGCAAAAACAATAGAGCTAAAAGAATGAACAGATATCTTACAGGAGGTCAGGCAAATGTAGGTTCAGTTATAATAACCCTTTTACAACATGGCGTGTGTTTAACCTGATAGTGTGGTCATATACCTAAAGAGCATTTACATACATGGTATTAGGAACATGTACTGTAATGTTGATAGAATATTCTGTTGTACATATAATTTCCATGTTAACTCTTATCACCTTGGTTGAAATTATGCCACCCAAGCGGGGCTTCAATAATCTACTGTTATAGCGAATGAGCATTTGTGTAAACCTCTGAACAAATAGCTTTCTTTCAGGTTTTCATAAATGTGAGTATTGTCAGGTTGACAATCATTTTTAAAGGCACACATTCGGTTTTAAATGCTAAAGTAAAAATAATCCCTGTCTCCCTTTTCTGACAATGTGATGAAAGCGTGTTGGTGTGTTAACCCGAGTTTCAGGACATTTCTTTGTGATGTACTGTTTCTGCACACAGAGAATGGTAAAGCCAGGTGCCTTTATTTTGAAGAGTGGAGCGACTCTATATATGGCATAGTTCTCAAGCTGCACACATCTCTCATCAACTTGCCCTCCGCGTAGTGAAGATGTAAATGTTTTTCTTAAGCTGCATTCCTGTGACATCAAAGCTCCAGCAAACAGAAGAGCACCCTGAGAGCATCAATAGATCATTTTAATAGCAGAGAGTTAGCCTGTTCAAAACAACTGAAAGTTAAATTCTGGAGTTTATTTGTAACTTTTAAATAGATTCTTTTGGTTAGACTGTAGATATTATCTCCACACATCTCAGCATGAAAGTCTATTTATATTGAATTGGTGGATGTTCAGCCACCTCAAATGGGCTCATGCACATCTGGACTAAGAGGAAATCCTTTATCATTGAGTCATTTGACTCAAATAAAAATAAAAAAAATTCTTACTTGCCCTTTACTCTCTGTTAAAGTTATTCCTATGAGTTATATTTATAATTAAATGTAAACAATTGGACATAAAGACAACATCACACAAGTAGTCTACAAACTTCTAATCAAGATCCAATCAAATACTATTCATGGCTATCTTACAAGCCTGAAAATATTAATGTAAGCAAATACCCAACAGAGTCATGTCAACTGTAACATTTTTGCATGAGTCAAAATAACCCTTACAAAATGCTTTGCCAGAAGGTAGCAGCATCAGTGAGGTTTAGAAGGCAAAATAACTGTAAAAGTCCTCTGTCATTTACCCCACATGGGAGAATGCCCCCTAAACGTAATGCCTGATTAAGCTTCAATCTTCTCTCTCGAACCCTCATGTGTTCCACAAGAGTCCTGTAAATACACTGGATTTTAGTGTTTGCCTATTAAGTGAAGTAGCTACATGCAATGCATGTGCCTCAGTCTCGGACATCTGGGGTTTTTAGTCCACCTCATCTGGAAGGCATAACTCTAAACATACCTCCAAACTCTTCATGAGGGAAGGACAGTCTGTTTGCAAAAAAGGCAAAAAAGACAACATACCAAGATTGTGGCAACTACTCCTACGCTAGAGTTTCTGCCGTGTCTGATAAAATGTGTTTCTTTAAAAAAAAAAAAAAAAAGTTTCTGTTGAATATAGTGAAGAGAAACTGTGTTATGGTTCCCGAGAGAAAGTGATTGTTCAGTGAAGAGACAGGCAGTACAGTCTGAGGGCATGGGGTTTCCAATCTTAAAAGGTTCTTTCCATATAAGGGAAGCTGTGTTTTTCTTCTTAGTTGGAGTCATGGCCTGAGTACAAAGTTGATGAGGTCACTTTATTTTTAAAGCCACAGAAACTGCACAATGCAACATTTTACGAGCCTTGACCTACAAATTGAACACACCTTTAGGAAAACATGGAACGGTTTACATCTGATCTATGCAAACACTGTTATGTTTTTGGACGTCTTCACCAAAAGACTTTTGTGATGTAATATGTGTTGATCCTAAACAGACATTCAGAAATAGAAATTGTTTAAAGCATCCCAACCTGAACAGGAGACTTGTTGGCCTCCTAATTACTAAAGTATATAATCTCGGTATGTGGAATGTCAACATGCATCAGATCAGTTTTGGAACACTGAATAGCAAGGCAAATGTAATCTTGATGCAAGTCTGCACATTTTCTAACCATTGGGACAAGCAGGAGTCTGCACATTGAAATTAATTATATATAAATTTCATTAAAATGTATTATTAGCCTGAATAAGGAGTCCTTCTTGGCTGGATTATCTTGAGGGCTTTTGTTGCTGATGTTTCAGCTCTAACAGTGCACCATAGGAACCTTATTAAGCTGCCAAGCAATCAGCGAAATGCCATTGCCTCATTCAGTCATTGCCGTTTTCCCACAGTAAACAAAGCGTGCCACAGTTCCTTCCATTACTGGAGTTTTGGCACTGCGTTTTTTTCAGCAAATCGTCTACATCCTGGTCCTGGGATGGAGCAGATGATGACTGTGCTAGTTTTTCCCTCTCACATCATCGAAGCAAATTAAGGCCAGTGCTCAAGCATTCTCTATATTTTGATGATACAGTTGTGAGTTTCAGTGTGACTGCTCATTGCCACAAATGGGGCCAAGTTGGGCTTTAAGGTGTCTCACCCCCAATTTTGAAAAAGTTAACCATCTCCAGTGATTGTGTTGTGACATTACACACAAGCTTTTTGACGTGGTTGAACATGTATGACTCATGTTTTTGGTCTCCCCCACATGAAGGCACATGTGATGGTTATAGTAATATGATTTCTATGTACGGTGTGTATGGTGTTTTCACTGCTACCTTATACTGCAAAGATGACATATAGTTAACTGTTCTGTGGAAACCACAGGTCCCCAAATGTCATGTATTATTTTCTTTGGATGGTAACATAAAAAATAAAAAAAACTAATTATCAACACCATCAGCATATTATCTATGTAGACTTCTTTCCAAAACCAAAATGAAGAAACATTTGGGTAAAGTAAATAATAAAGGGGACTAGGGCCATTGTATAAACACTTCAACAATAAAATTCAGTTAAATGCAATGCAATATGTTTTCAATAAGTTCAGTTTCTGGCCCTCCAGTGGAAAACATGCCGCTCTAAGCAAACAGCGAATAGATGAGTGAATAAAACATTAAACACAACTATCTTCCCTACATGGTATAAGTGGTACCTGTAAAGCAGCTGGAAAATATTTGCCTCAAATGTAAAAACATAATTGCTTAAAGCTGTGAAGGGCAGGAATGGCCGGGAGCTACATGAACACATTATGCAGTCCCGTATTTCCTGTGATTTTCTGTTGTGCCTAAGCATGTTAAACAGATAATTTGAAAATGGCCAACTCAAGATAATACAGGTATAAATGTTGTCTAATTGTGACCCCACATGATGTACATTTGGGAAGCACTTTATTCGAAAAAAACAAACAATTTTCCAAGACTGTTTATGATCTCTCTCGTCCGACACCTACAGTAGCATTCATTTGTTAATCTTTCCAGACCAATTACTGCAAGCTGAGTTACTCTTTACAAGCCGTTTAAGACCAGCAGGATTGAAACACTAGGTGGTATTCGCCTACCTTGAGCATTGCTCGACCGTCTGTGTATCTTTGTGTTACGAGGAGAGAAAACGACAAATGTTTCCCCTCCTTTTTTGGAGCACGGGGTTGTTGCTGTGGTGTTCCAGGCAAACCATCATCCCTGTTGTGAGGTGTGTGTGTCGCCATAGACAGGCTCACAGGTTGCCTTATAGGGGCCTGCTTGCATTCTGTTAACTCTAATAAACTCAGGGATGGAGTCGAGGGAGCTTTTGACTGAAAGCTACCAGCGCTATAAAAGTAACTCGTAAAATATGTTTGTATATGTAGTCTCTTTTTATTGTCCTAGTTGTTGCTTATGAGTCGCTGTCAGATTCGAGAGATCTGTGTCGGAAAGCTTGAATGCAAAGAAGTGCTTTCAATACCCATGCAATTGGAATGCAAAAGTCATTCAAAATGTTTCATATAAGATGCAGTGTTTTCCCATATAAGTCTCTTGTGCCCATGCATGGATTCTCCTCTCTCCTCCAGCAGCTAAAGATGTGTGCATGTGCGTGTCTGTGTGTGCATTGCCATCTAGTGACAAGATTGTTTTACTGCAAGTTTCTAGAGTTGAACACATGTCCACGGAGGTGGTATTGCAAGAGGACAGCAGACATTAACTAAGCATGGGATTAAATATATAACTAACACTCTCTGTGTGTTGCCTAAAAATAGAGAGATGGGCTACCATGGTACTTTTCAGTTTTACCATGGTAGTTTTCAGTTTTAAGCTCCTGCTTGCCAGGAGGTCTCTCTGTGTTGCTTTGGTATTAGAAACCAAGGAGACTGTTTTGGTTTTGTTATGGTGTGAATCAACTTGAAGAGAGTGCTCCCACGGTAGTCAGGGGAGGGGACATTAGCATGATCGATGGCAGAGCGGCATGGTCAGTGTCCTCAAAGGTTAAACTCTATTGATTGTGATGTATGTGAGGTTTCGTTGCAGGTTTCGTTGCAGGTTCCTGCACCGTCGTTCTCCTCTGTTGTTTTCTGTTGTCCCCACCCCCCATCCCTGTTCTCTTGCAGGTATGGTCCCTTCTCTGTGGTGTCTGTTTGAGCCCCCATCCCCATGTCTGTCCCGCTGTCCGGCCCGGTGACAAATCATAACATAACTAAATAAATAATAAAACAGACAAGGGAGTATATTAAAACTCTCTTGTTAAAGTAAAATCTGTTTGGCACAACAAGGTATTCAGCTCCTCATACTGTATACCAGGCTGCGGGGCAGGACAGGTTTAAAAAACAAAAAAACCCACTGTGTTGCTAAAAAATAGAGAGATGGGCTACCATGGTACTTTTCAGTTTAACCATGGTACTTTTCAGTTTTAAGCTCCTGCTTGCCAGGAGGTCTCTCTGTGTTGCTTTAGTATTAGAAACCAAGGAGACTGTTTTGGTTTTGTTATGGTGTGAATCAACTTGAAGAGAGTGCTTCCACGGTAGTCAGGGGAGGGGACATAAGCATGATCGATGGCAGAGCGGCATGGTCAGTGTCCTCAAAGGTTATCTATTGATTGTGATGTATCATAAACACTACATGTGCAAATTAATCCTTTAGGGGAATTAACCAAGACCTAGATTAAGATGCATGACTTTATTATTGTGGATAAATTGAGTGCTGAAGTTGTGGATTATCTCCTCCAATATTTTAAGGGTGTTTTTATGGCGTTTTGTCTCTATTAGACAGTTGACAGACATCATAGGGAAGAGAGGGAGGGGTCATATGGGACAAGAGATCATATGGGACAAGAATTCAACTGGAGCACAATATTTGCAAAATATCTTTCCTGAGAGCATATCCGCTAATTGTATGGAGCTGAGGTAATCATTTATCCCCTTGCCTGTATAAGTGGCCTTTTGTGCAAAATTTATGGGGTGTTTCTCCTTATTAAATCCTCTTATTAATGAACCATTTTATAGGACTCAGGAACCAATTACACAAGAACAAAACCATCAATCATTAGCTTAACTGTGCAAAGGAGGTGCCCTTTAAATGGATCTGAACAGGGCTGGCTTACAGCTATTGTATTGCAGCCGCATGGTTAAAATACAAGGTCACTTTTATCGTTGTACGTCTCACCTATGCCTTCAATGTCAGCGACACTAATTGTCTAGTGTAAATAGTGCAAACTGTTGCTTGACTCTCCTTGATAATCCAGTCTTAAAACACATTTTCAGATAATTCATTTGAAATTGTTTTGTTTTGTCTTTCAACATTGCACTGAGCACAAACTGTTGTTCATGTTTTCCTATGTTATTCTCGCGAGAATGCATAATCCATCTTAACTCATTTGAAAAATACTAATGTCCTATTGCTTTTCCAGACCAAACTGGATTGGTATTGCTGACCGGGGGGAGAGGTTCCTATATTCTAACCTCAGTACTAACTGACATTTCAAAGATTTATTTTGACTTCCTGTAAACTTCAGCACTGCAATGACTGGGCATAACTGGGCTGTGTGTGAAGGTTAGAGGATCATTCTCAAATTGTGCAAAATCATTATATGAGGGAGTATATTAGCATTTTTGGGCCACAAGCTGCTGTGGATTTCAATTACTGATGCTGTTTGTGTTTTTTGATGTGTGGTAGTAATGGATACTAAACCAAGATGTTGTTGTTTTTTAGTTGTTTTCTGTCCTCTTACTATGATACTGTCATCCACAGGTAGAAGACGGTGGCCGCGCTTTCCTGGCTGGAGTGCAGGAAGGTGATGAGGTAGTTTCACTCAACGGGGAGCCATGTGCTGATCTCACCCTTTTACGGGCCTTTGCCCTCATCGAAACATCAACCGACTGCATGCAGCTGCTTCTCAAAAGGTTGTTCCACATACCACCCCGTGAATTAACAATAACATAGGGATACCCCCCAGGAAAATTGATGAATTGCAAAAAGAAAGACGCCGTACAGTACGTCCAATAACATTACAACATCTGTGTGTCATGACGAATGGGCCATGCACTAGATCCTTGGTGCTCCCCACAGCTGTGAAATCATCATAGCAGCACTGCATTAGCATTTAGATGGCTTGTTGTGTTATTTGTTTTATAGCCTGCATCCTTTTGCATAGTTCACTGAACCACTGACTGTATGTGTACATACATGTATGTGTCTATGCCGGTGTCTGTGTGTATATTGGAGACTTAATGTGTGTCAGCCGTGCTGACCTTCCAGCTGGCTTGGCCAAGGTGTTACAGATTTGTGTGAGTGATTGACATGCAGCTGCTCTGCCATTACTCAGTGGGCACTTCCAGCAGGTTTAACAGGGTGACGACGCCTCAAATATTGCTGCATGTGGCCCAATGTGCCCTCATTTAAACGGAAGAGGGCACATGCAATAGTTTTTGAAGGCATGTTAAAGTAGAACCTAGTTTTTGAATCTTGTTCTTTGCTGGTTTATACACAAGTTCATTGTTGACCAAGAACACATAACAGGGTTTCATTAAAACTCTTTGTGTGACAGCATTGGATCCAATTTCTTCAGACATGGAGATCGGCTGACCTCAGAGTGTGGCTATCAAAATGTATTATGATATGAAACAAAATTAATAACAATGTAAAATAAGATTTGTGTGCACATCACCAAAGTCTCATGGACAGGATAAACTGACAGAAATATATTTTATTTAAATGAAATCAGATGGTTTTAAATGCACAGATCCAAACAACTTCACCAATTCCCTGTTTAATTGACAAATAAAATAAGAAATGGCATTATCTCTAATCAATTTAAATGATCAACACTATTTATTGAACTGAGAGAAGTTGCCCCAATCACTCATTACTGTTACTCTTCTCCGACAGATACTGCACCATTCCCCCTGTAGACTATGAATCAGAAGAGACATACTGTGGTGAGAGGGAATCTTCAGCCGATGTTTTAGCGAGCACCACCCTCCACATCTTCTCCCCAAAGCACAGGTCCCAAAGCCCAAGGGAACTGTACATATCTGAGTCCCAGGATGAGGCCTACTACGACACTGACACAGAGTTCCCCAAGGAACCCCAGCAGTTCTCTGATGGTCAGCGAGGCCCAGCGCCTGTTTTTAAGGAAAAAGGAGTACAGCGGTGCTTCTCCCCTGGGGACATGGTTGAGGTCCAGGTATCCCTGTCCGAGCAAACGCTGGATGACCTGGGGAGCGCCTCTCTTGGGAGTGCTCGTGGGATTGCGGGGGGAATCTCAAACAGAGAGGCTGTTGAGACTATCCACACGTCCACCATATCGCAGTGTCTACCATGCTCTGTCCGAGAGCCACTCGGGCAGCATGGGTTGGTGCTCGGCTCCCCTTCGAAGCTGGGGCAGGTGGAGGTCATTTTGCAGCAGCCGTCAGCATCCGGAGCAGGGAGGGGCATCCTGAGTGTGGGTGGCCCCAGGGTCAGTGGAAGTGTTGCATCCCAAAGTGAAGGAGAAGAAGAAGGAGGAGGGCACTGCGAGGGAGTTCCTGGGTCTTTTACGGTCTCATTTGGAATTCCCACAGAAGAGGCGTCAGCAGCAGGAGAGCAGGACTCTGATTCCGAAGGGGATCCAGACAAACCGAACAAGCATCGGGCAAGGCATTCCAGTAAGTACCTATGGATCTTTTCCATTTGTATCATGTACCATAGTTTGGTGTGCATTCTTTTTCTCTATGCATTTGAGTGTGTGGGTATAAGCATTGAATCTGTTCTGTATGCTAATAGGTCACTAAATTGCATTTGTCAACAACATTTGTGCAATCCAAAGCCTGATGGTCCAGTGTGTGCACACTTCAACATAGGATGTCTCTGTCAGTGCACTTGAAGGAGGGTGCTTATTCCTTTGAATGGAAGCAGTTACATCCGGGTCTAAGCTTAACTACAACAGAATCAAAGTAGTGGTAGGGGGGCAGAGATCTGGTGGAGGAGGGTGACAGTCAAAAAAGTGGAATGTAAAGAATCAAAAGGACACAGATAATGAATGTTGAATTGATCATATTTGTTAAGATGCTAATCTTTATGAAGCATCTTAAACTATCCATTTAAAGAGGCTTGGGTAGTGAGAGATTCCTCCGGGCTGTGTAGAAGACATAAAAATAACACCAGCACGCTGACGATGCCTGCAGCAGTGGCCTTTGACAGACACTAGCATGTGCTCCCCCAGGCCGTTACCTGATCCTTTCAAACTGAGTGCTTTAACTGAGCTAAAAGAGTGAGTCCGTTGCTCACTCCCGCTGTCTCCTCCACCTTCAGGTTAGTCTTACAGCACTATTAAAAAGTAAAGCTACTTCTTATTTTATTACAGCGATGCATTGCTGGATGGTTTGTGGTGTGGTAACCTGTTATGAGATGGGCCTCAGTATCAGCATATGTGATAGATTTACAAAAGAAGGACAGAAGGTTTAATGTGGACAGTTGGTGAACTTACCAATAAGTACTGGTAAAGATGCTCCGGTCCTGGTTAATTTATTGCATATGGGTTATCCTTAATCTTTCTTAGTTCCTATTTTTGGCTACTTAATGAGGATTAATAACTGATTTAATGTAGTGCAATTTTTGGAAAAACAAATGAGGATATTAGACATGGGTCAGATAACTTCATAACTGCTTTACTGGTTGATGATTTATGTTCAATTCCAAAGTTGGAATAATGAGGAAAATTATGGGGCGGATATATTTTGTGTGCACTATGAATATATGATGCATTTGTTCTCATGTATAGGAATCAGTTAATAGCTTGGTTTATCTTTGTTGTGTGATCAGATCAGTTCAACCATCAAACATATAGCATTAATTGTTCATTAGTCTGCTTCTGCTTTTAGTAATAACATAGGATGTATTTTTAAGACTTGTTTTCTTTTTTTACAAAAGGTTGAAAGTAGTGTAAAGTTGGTCTCTGAAATGAATTGCTTTGTTTCTTATTTTTTTGAAACATAATCTTTTTCACCTATCACCATGTCAATTGTACATGGTCTATCTTTAATCTACAAATGAATGTGGAACCAAATGGGATTTATATGATAAAATATATTAATTTCAGATTGATAATCATGGGCATATTATAAAAATAGCTTTCCACATTCATAACTTAAAGTGCATTGGCCAACTCCAATTTCGTGATCAGTTTAAACACAGTGTGCAATGACTGCCTTGGAAGATGTCCTTCACTCAGAGATCAAAGATATGAAAAGTACAAACAAAACTGTTATCATTGGTAAAATAGAAAAGCAAGCTCTTTCAAACTCCAGATAGTTTAATGTTCAACGATGTTTTCATCTCTTCACCTCTGTCAATTGTTAATTAGAAATACTTTAAAATAAAGCATTTGTTCTGGTTCCCTTTTTAAGTATCCTTGATTGTAAATTCTAAAATCTCTCTTTTCTTTCTTTTTTCAGGGCTCAGGCGTAGTGAGAGTCTGTCTGAGAAGCAGGTGAAGGAGGCCAAGTCCAAATGTAAACGTATTGCTCTCCTCCTTACGGCTGCTCCGCCCAACCCAAACAACAAGGGGGTGTTGATGTTCAAGAAACATCGGCAGAGGGTCAAGAAATACACTCTTGTGAGCTACGGCACTGGAGAAGACGAACCAGAGAACAGTGACGAAGGGGACGAGGAAATCGAAGACGAGAAACAACAAACACATACTGTTGAATTTACCCTTGTGGGTTCTAGCGATTCTGAAATAGATAAGCATTTCCTCACTAATGCCCATAGTAGCAAAGGTGTGCTAACTATCAACTGGGACAAGGGTCTCCTTGAGATTGAAAGGAACCTGAACAACCAAGCAGAGATGGAATGTTTGCCTGAAACCAAGGGAAAGGGTGCTGTAATGTTTGCCCAACGGCGCCTGAGGATGGATGAGATAGCTGCTGAACATGAGGAGCTTAGGCGCCAGGGTATTCCTGTGGAAGGAGTGCCGGAGACTGAAAAGAAGACAGTGGAGCACTCCTACATGCAGTCAGCAACAGAGGGTCATGCTTACATGGATGTAAATATACCCCAGCAAAGCCAACAGCAACACCAGTACCAGCAATACCAAGAACAGCAGTATTATGAGCAACAACAGAGCTACCAACAGCAACAACAGAGCTACCAACAGCAACAACAGAACTACCAACAGCAACAACAAAACTATGAACAGCAGCAACAGTATCAGCAACAGCAGTATGAACAGCAGCGTTATCAACAGCAGCAAATGTATCAGCAGCAGCAAGAGTATAATCAAGAGCACCAGCAAATGCAGCACCTTTCTGCAAACATCAATGGCACAGTCCAATATCAAACCAATGAAATGCAGAGTTCGTTAAGCAATCGTACTGCAAAGCCTTTCTTAGTTGAAAACATGGCGGCTACCCCTTATTCTCCCGTAATTAGTGGGACCAATCAAGATTCTGAGGGCCCAGGAGAGCAGATAGCTTCACGCGATGAGCGCATTTCTACCCCTGCATTTAGGAGTGGCCTTCTGTTTGATGGAAGGAGAAAAAATACTGGCAAGCCAATGTTCACATTTAAGGAAGCCCCAAAAGTATCCCCTAACCCAGCATTACTGAACCTCCTCAACAGAAGTGATAAGAAGTTGGGTTTCGAGTCAGGACCTGAGGAAGACTACCTTAGCCTTGGGGCTGAGGCTTGTAATTTCCTCCAGTCTACACGAGTTAAACATAAGACTCCTCCACCAGTGGCTCCAAAGCCTGTGATCAACCCCAACTCTCCTCCATGGTCCCCACAGATAGAAATGAACAACCAGGACATGGCTTTGCATGCTGAAAATAGTGTATCCGCACCTGCTGTAGCCCCCACCACAGACACTATTGCTGCTCCAGAGCTGGAATCAGCCCCTGCACCTGCTCCTGAGCCCTCTCCCCCTCCTGCCGCCCAGGAGGCTCCTGCCAGCACTACCACAGAGGAGCAGCACACGTGGTCTCTCCCAGAGCATGAATCTCAACATCAGCCTCTGCAAGTGACAGCTCAGGAGGAAAATCGTCATATTAATTCTACTCTGCAACCAGAGCCTGCTCCTGTGATTACTTGGGCTGCAGGACAATCACAATTACAACAGCCATCTACCAATTCCTGGAAACAGGGTCAAGTGCAACCCCAGGAACCACCTCCAAGTCAGTCCCCACCACAGCTACCTTGGGTGACACGGCAAACTACTCAGACCCATGCCCAGCCTCAACCCCCCACAAACACTTGGCCCCCTCAAATTCAGCCATCCTGGAGTCAGCCTCAGGAGCAAGCACAAGCCCAGACGCTGGCCCAGCCTCCCTGGGCACAGCCTCTAGAGCAAACACAGCCTCAGCCACAGGTTCAGCCACAGGTTCAGCCGCAGGTTCAGCCGCAGGTTCAGCCACAGGTTCAGCCACAGGTTCAGCCTCCCTGGGCACATTCTCATGAGCAGCCACACATGCAGCAGATGCAACCAACTTGGGGTCAGCCTCAAGAACCAATGCAGCAGCAGGCCCCATGGGCACAGCCATTAGAAACAGATACTCAGCAACAACCACCATGGATGCAACCTACCCAGCAGAAATCTCAAGTACAACCTCCCTGGGTTCAGCTGGAATCCCAGCCACAGCCGCCATGGGTTCAGCAATCACAACAACAGGCTCCACAACAAGCATGGCCACAGGCCCAAGCACCAGGTCAATCTCAGCCACCTTGGGTCTCAGCTCAGCCTCAACAGACACAGCAACCTTCAATTAATGCATGGCCCCCATCACAAGCTCAAGCCCAAGCCCAGCCACCTTGGATGGCCCAAGCACAACATCAAGTGCAGCCTCAAGCCAATTTGAATCCGTGGGCACCAGCACCTGCCCAGGTTCCGTCCCAACCATCATGGGCCCAGCACTGTCCAGAACATGGTCAGAACGCAATGAAGTCTTGGCCCCAAGAGCAAAATCAGGCCCAAAATCAACCACCTTGGGCTCCACCCCAGGCCACACCACAACCAAACTGGCAACCATCTACTTCAACAACTCCACCACAGCCATCAATGAATACAGCCTGGCCTCCAGCTCAGACACAACCTCAGACACTAGTGAGTGCTTGGGCACCAGAGACGCAGCAAACACCTGTGAATGTATCCACATCAATGGTTAACACTCGTCCTTCTCCCAAACCTTGGCAAACACCACAAAATGCCCCACAAAACCACACCCCACCACCTCCTCCACAACGAATGCACTCTTTTACTATTGGTCAAAGAGCTTCATCACCAATCAACCCAATGGCCACTACCTTAAATCCATCATCTGCAGGTTCAGCTTTTGAGATGCCAATCGTCAGAGGCAAAGGAGCTGATATGTTTGCCAAGAGGCAGTCTCGTATGGAGAAGTTTGTTGTGGACTCTGATACCGTGGAAGCAAGCAAGGCAAGCCGGTCAACATCTCCAGTCGCTTCCTTACCAAATGAGTGGAAATATTCTCCAAATGTACGTGCTCCACCGTCACGTGCATATAATCCTATGCAGTCCCCTTCTTATCCCCCAGCAGCAACAAAGCAACCCCCTCAGGTTAGTCCTTCATCCAAAGATAAGAAAAAAGGCAAAGAGAAAAAAATGCCTGCCCCTAAACCCCTCAGTGTCATAGAGGTAATGAAACATCAACCATATCAACTAAATTCTTCACTCTTTACTTTTGGCCCAGCAGTGGAGGCTACCAAGACCCCTCCTCCTAAGCCAGACTTTTCACCTCCTAACCCCCCTGTTGAAAACCAACCAATTAGTTATGGACAAATGACTCCCATCCAGCCAACTGGAACATTTAATGCTCCATACCCCCAGCAGGCCTATGGGATGCCCATGCAACCAATGATCCATGATAGCCAATACCAGCAAACCGCAGCTAATGTTTATCCTGCCCCTAATACTTATCAGCAACCCCCTGCTGGTCCATACCAGCAAGCATATAACCAACAGTATCAACAACCTGCCCCACCTGCTTATCATCCCCAAGCCCCTCAGTCATCAATCCCTTCCTACCAACAAGCACCGCAGGTTCCTCACCAACCAGCCAGCAGCCCTGCCTACTTGGCAGCTCCCTCAGTACCGTACCAGCCCCAGCCTCCCAGTAGCTATGTTGCTCCTAGTTTCCCTGTTGCTGCTAAGCCTGAATCTGCATCAGGTGGCAACACTGTAGCTGCTCCTAAGCCTAAGTTTACCGCTAAAAAGAGCTCAGCTCAGGTGTGGAAGCCAACAGCAGTTGATACAGAGTGATTTCATTATATGCTTGGTCTTGGCTTGAATCACAGCATTGTCGCTCTTGCAGTCCACTTCCAAGTGGAACATTTTGAGCGCATAAAATGCTTTTGTAATGACTATCGTCACATCCGCCTGCTCTTGTTGTTGTCATTGGACAGAGCTTGATGCTTTTCAAAGAGCTAATGCAAATGGCATCACAAAAAAGTTAAGAGCATAAGAACAAGAACGGGGTGTAAGTATATCTTATCAGACACAAAGGAGCCAAAATGTCCTTTAGCATTTTTATATAAAGTGATGCATTTTTTAACATATTCTGTATAAATTCACCATGGAAAGGGGGAAAAAATAATACATTTGTGTAATTTATGTAAAAGAATTTAAAGTAATGGCAAGATGAGAATGTAGGGGAATATGTTCCTCAGTGTGAGCTGAAAGGGTTAGGGAAAGGGTAAAGGAAAAATTAATCATCAAAAGTGAATGGAACTAGACAGTGACAAGAGGAAGTTGAATTTTGAAAAGAAGAAATGCTAAATGTGCCTGCTTTTATTTGATAAACAAAAAATCCAATAAATATAAAAGTGAAAAAAAGTAATAATAAAGTTGTGAGGGAGAAGAATGGGATTTGTAGGAGGAAACTGTGGAAGAGGGCTATCTCAGTGATGTCACTACAAGGTACAGAGATTATGTAACAACTCTGGAGTTTCAAGTAACTGCCAGAGAAAACGAGCAGTACTTCTTACAAAAAGTGACAACTGACAGTGGCTTGCTTGAACTTCAAATGCTTGATTAGCGAACATTATTCTTCAGTGTTTTCTCTTCCATAGCAGCTACCAAAGTGGGTTAGTTTTATTTTAAGCTTTTTACCAACTGTTGCATCATGTTAGGTGCTATATTTAAAACGCCTCATGAGAGGGAGTGCTGAGGTCCAGAAATAGTAGGCTTGAATTTCAACTTAGGTCTTAAGTGAAAGCTACTATGTGTCAGCGCTCCTACAGTATTTTTCTGATAAGAGAAAATATGAAGTGTAATGTAGTTTTGCCCACTGTCCTAGTCTCACTCCTTCATGCATCTTCTCCTGCTTTTGTTTTCTATGAATAGATGTTAATAAATGATATACAAAAGAAGTACTGTTGGAAGGAAAACTAGCCCAATAATGTTCGCAAATATATTTTTGGTACAGGGCTGCTTTTGCTCTTTGTGTTCTTCTCTTTTTCCTTTTCCTTTGTGTGTTTCTCTTCATAGTGCACTTTCTGTATGATTCACCGCAGTGCCATTAAAATGTCTTTGATCCTTGTTTCACTTTTCCTTCTTTTTGTTCTTTGAGCATGCTTTTTGGGTTTCTTCAATTTCTGGTTCCTTTTTTTTATGTTGCTGAATTTCACCACTTCTCCACCTGTGCTATAAATGCTGATAAAGTTATTTTACAAAATAGATTTAATTTCATTGACAAACCTTTTTCATAATGAATCTGTTCAAAAGTGAAATATAAGGTTGACACTATAAAAAAATTGCCAGAAACACTTCATCACCAGAATCACCTACTTTTTCCAGCAACTGAGGTAAATGCTTGAGAAGCACATTCCGGCAGAATGACTCTACCTGCTGATGCGTTCATGAAGGATATTATTAGACCCGAGATTTCTCTGGAGGTCAAGTGAGGAGGACCCAGCTGAAATGTATATCCGTGTCATGTCTTGCATTTTCAGAACGGGTAGTTATTTGTTTATTGGAATTTCTCATATCAAATGGTCTGTTAATTTGACAGATTTCTGCAGCTATATCTGAATCTGATCACTATTCACACGGCGAGACCTGGTCTCCCCATTGCCTCATTGGTTAGTTACGCATGCATGTTTATCTCAACAATATTTGTTTTTGATGCAATCTCAACACAAAATATGACATTGAAACAATGTTATTCATAATCAAATAAAAACAATGAAGTGAAAAATTAAATAGAGACAACAACC